>NC_135503.1:30038781-30368873 GCF_052857255.1 Amblyomma americanum
AGAAAAGCGGATACAAGACGGGCGTTGACTGGTAACTAAGGCTTTATACGTAAAAAAAAAAAAAACCTTTCTTTTAAAAAAGGAACACTGAAATGTCTGCACGTGATAACAGAGGGTGAAGAAACATAAAAATCACACAGATATGCACGCAACGCTTAAAAGTTATCAATAAACGCGGTCTGTTTATCAGACAGACCGATTGACGATTTGCGGACGCAGCACCTTCGCGACGTGACAAGCTTTAAAGGGGCTGGACCCTGAACTGCGCCTTCGTCTTCCACGTAACTTAGAACGTCGCGACGCAACACTGTTATGCCGTCTATGGATCGGTGTTGCATTTACCAATTACTATGCCTTCCGGACGGGGATGGCCGACAGCCCTGCCTGTGAGAGCTGTGGTTGTGAGGAGACCATCGCTCTTCTTCTCTGTGAGTGCCCTGCATTTGCGAGTGCAAGACATACACTGTGTTGTGCCCTGGACCGCCTCGATCCTCGCCCATTAACAGAGCAAAAGATCCTGGGTCCGTGGCCACAGCAGTCGACTGCCCTCAAGGCATACAAGGCACTCTTTGCCTACTTGAGAGCGACTGGATTGAGTGACAGATTGTGACAACGTTGTGCGTGCGTGTGTGTTATGCCTTTTTCCCCTTCTCTCTTCTTCCTTTTAGTCCCCTAATCCCTCTTTCCCAGTGCAGGGTAGCCAACCGGAGCCCCTTTCTGGTTAACATCCCCCCTGCATTTCCCTCCTCCTCTTTATCTATCTTAAAGGGGCTCTGAAACGCCTTCCGAGGAGAGCACATTAACTCACTTAATCACTGCACTGTGTTGCCATGAAAGCCAGAGCCAAATAATACTCTTCTACACGCAGCAGACGACCCACAATCACGCGTCAAACTTGGCGAGCCCTTCCCGGAGACTTTTTCATGCTCCCACCCTCCTCCATCCCCTGCATCTGCGTAGACATGGTGAGAGGTGGCCATTGGTTAGATTCTTGCAGACGTCAGGCAGCTACCGTGGCCGCGGCCAATATGCCGCTTATCTCCGGCGGGTCGGGAATCTCCGCTCCCAGAGGGGGGGTCGGCGAGGGAGCGCCTACCTTCCAGCGTGCAAAAAGTGACGAGAGGAGAGGGAAAGGCGCGAAGACGATGAAATTCAAATTTTAACTACAGATACCTCAGCTTCTACAAAGCGCATTAAAAAAATTCTTGCTGGACACTATTCGTGAATCGGCGTGCTTCAATATCCCAGGCATACCGCAACTTTATTAGCGCCCCTTTCACAGCCCCTTTAATCACTTCCCGTGAGGTCTGGTTCTTGTCCGATAGAGATCGCGTTTATTGATAACCTTTGAGAATGGGGTGTATGCGTGGTGTGTAGTTTGTTTTTTCCCCCTGTATGATCAGGTGCATTCCTTTTACAAACGACAAGTTTTGCGAATAAAGCCTCATTTGAGAGTCAGCACTCGTCCTGTGTGCGCGTTTCTTCTTGTCTGCTTGTTTTTTCCGCTGTTTATTGAGTACCGCCTTTATAGCGACTCATCCAGCGCAACATTTTGCTAGGCAGATTTATAAATTCCCAGGGACGCCTTATGTGTTGGCAATGCGGCAGCATTATAAGCTGTTCATTCCTTTACCGGAAGTGACGTCACGTCCGGTCCGGAGACGTCACTTCCCTCCAGCCAATTGGAATTATCCGGTCTTGTGGCATCACTTCACTCCAGTCAATGGGTGAATTTTATGACCGATGACGCTTTTTTTTTAACGAGGCTTTGAAAGCTATCGCATATTAAAGAAAAAGTGCGGATATAAACTTTACAAGCAAAGGCAGCAAAGGGGACTAGTTGGTTGTACATTTTTGATGTACAATGTAAAAAAAAAAATGGAGGGGACACTTAAGCTTCGCCTTTATGGGTATGACGCGATAGCGTATTGGGTTAATACCCAAATATGCAGAAGGTGATTCTCTACATTCGTCCCTGGGAGTCGTCATATCCCCCCCCCCTCCCCCCCCCCCCCCCCCCCCCCCCCACCACAGTGATGCAGCGGTTAAGCGATGCGCCAGTATACCCTGCGATGGCAGGGTATACTGGCGGTGGGCCTCATGGGGGCCAGGTTGCTCTCCCCGAGCGAGCAATCATTAATTTAACCGCCACCTGCCACGCTAAGCAGTTTGCTCACTATCCGGTGGGCAGAGTTGTGAGTACGCTGCAAGGTCACGTGACATGGGTTGCCTGCCTGCCTCCTAGGCTGCTCTCTGGGCTCCACCTGCCTGAGCCAAGCTCGTGATTTTTCTCTCACAATGCCGACGACGACAACCCCGACAGCGGCTTTTCTCGACAACGGGGCCTTCAAGGCTATCGCGTTAAAAAAAAAAAAAACCTAAACTTTGGCTATTCCCTCTCCGTCACCCCGAAATCTAGCGAAAAAAATAAACAGAAAGAAAGCAGGCGGGGGAGTGAGTGAGAGCACTCCTCTCCACCCCTGAAGCCGGTGCGCATGAAGGAGTGCGCATCGAGGACGTAGATCGGGATGCAGATCACACCGGCGGCGGCGGCCACGGGGCGTGAAAGGGCCGTCCGCGTGCGCAGTGTATATGCTCGGTTCGCGTGACACAAGAGCGCGCGCGTGAAACTGCCGCGGGCGAGAGCGTGCGCGCCAACGCCTCCGTGGCCGGCGTTTCGTGCGCGGGAGATGTGGATGCGTATGCCTCATCACGGTGTCGGATCGGTTTGTGCGGACACCGCCGCGGGGTGTATACCGAAGCATGCATGCCTCCAAGAGCGCCATTGGCATAGAGCAGGAGCTGTGGGGCTCGTGTGGACTATATACACATGCATTAAGAGATATGAAGTGCAGAGCGCGGGAAAAAAGTTTGGGGCCAAGGCTCCGAGTCGAAATTACTTGTGCCGACGGTTCGAGGGAATCTACAGCTATGTGCGCGGAAAAACTGCCAAATAGATCGCACCACAACTCTGAATAGTCTCCGCTTCAGCAGGGAATCCATGAAATCAGTGACGCCGATAATTAATGCACACAAAGTAAGACGTCAAGAAAATCCCCAGCCAGCCGCCATAGACCTTGCGCAGTACAGCACGCATGCGAGGCTGTTGATTCAAGGTCTTGTCCGCATCTCCTTCAGGTCGCTCTGCTCCATTCTCTTATAAGCGTATATGTCTACTCATGTGTGCTTCCAGTTAGCTCGCTCGCTCACTCGCTCACTCACTCACTCACTCACTCACTCACTCACTCACTCACTCACTCACTCACTCACTCACTCACTCACTCACTCACTCACTCACTCACTCACTCACTCACTCACTCACTCACTCACTCACAATCCCTCCTACAGCAGGCACATGTTGGAGAAAGCAGGCTCGTATGCGACCAATTGAGCACATCTTCCTGCGGTCTCATTTCTAACGTGTGTGTCCGCACAGAAACCTGCTCACTGATGGTACAGACAGTGTAAGTAAGCGCCCCCACGTTACACTCCACGGCCCATCCATAAAGACAACGCTCACAACCCATCCGCGAGGCGAAGCAATCTCACAGCGCAGCTCACGCCTTCGACGGTGTACCCACACTACTACATCCAGGGAACCCATTCAGCTCCGGTGGTCCGACCGCCGTGCATCAGCAGCACAGAGCCACGGATCCTCTTCTGCACGCGAGCTATAGCTCCGAGACTGCGGCGTCGTCACACGGGGGGCGCCTATTAATTACGCAATTAGGCGCGGAATGCCGAGTCGCGCACGCATACATAGCGGCATGCAGGGCCCAGCAGAAAGCACGCAGCGCCTCCTGTACGAGCACGCCATGCGCGCATAGGCGAGCAAGCGCACACGAGAGGCAGCAGCGAGCCTGTTCGCCGGAACAATGCGTCAGGCAGCGCCGTATAATACCGAGCATTCCGAGCGAGGGGGGCTCAGCTGGGCTTGCAGGTTTATTGCTTCCGCAAGCAGGACTTTCTTTCGCGCGGGTGGGCCGAACGCGACTCGGGGCCCGCTGCAGGGTGGGGATGATAGATGGCGTGCTAGCACCGGGACGGAGGCTGGGCAACAGAGAAGCGAAACGGCAGCTAATGACAGCGGGGAAGGAATACGAAACTCTGCGCCGGTGGGAGCGCGCATGGTGCTGTTGCTGCCACGGGCCTGCGCACAAAACGCGTGGGAGCGCAGGACTGCGGGAGCCAATACTAGAGAGTTTTGGCGAGACACTTCCATCTCCCTAATATGCGAGTAATAGCTGGAGCGGAACATGCGGACGAAAATACGGATGCCAGCGCAGACTGTACCGTTTATACGAACCTCCATATACCAAGGACTTGAGAAGTGGCACGTGTATCCTTTTATTAACTGCCAATCAAAAGGAGGCAAACGGCTTCCAGGCGCTGCCAGTCAAGCCATTTGAGACTTTTGTATGCCTGCCATCTGTATCTGTTACCCTTATGCACAACAAATATTATATTGCATTGCATTGTATTGTATTGCGTTGTATTGTGTTGCATTGTATTGTATACCGCTGCAGACAGTGCCTGTCGCAGGCCAGTAGGAGGCCGAAATGTCCAGCCTGCCTCGGTCACCTTAGTGGCTGGTACTTCGTTATGCCTATATACTTTCGTTTTTCGTTCCAACTTTAAACGCAGTGGGGGGCCTGTCACGACACCATGCATCATACATATATTTTCGCGTCACTTCCGCTAACGCCGTATCAAATTGTTCGCTCGTGGTTCTCGTTTTATTTGTTGTTCTCGCCTGCTGACGAGCGGTACTAGTATTACGAATCCTTCCTTCCCTAGTAGCCCTAACGATTCTTTTCATAGCGGAGTCTACTACGATAGAAATATAGGAACATCGCTGCATGAAAGAAACAGAATATTTAACCACAAGAAACAAGCCCCAGCAAGCAGAAAGCTACAAAACTTGGTTTTAAGCACAAGATGCTTTTAGGCAGAATCAAAAAGGTTTCAAGTCACGCTTTACGAAGTTGTAAACTCAGTGTGAAAACAGGCAAATACAGGTAAGCGACGATGCCATAGGAGCCGTTCGCAATACAGTTGAACCTCGTTACAACGAAGTTGAAAGGGCCAGGCGATCACTTCGTTATAGCCGTAGCTTCGTTATAGGCCGTGCTGACCCAGCTTCCAAGGGGAATCGTCATTTCTTCTTTATATCCATTATTTCGTTATAAACCGCTTCGTTATAGCGAGGTTCGACTGAATTATAGCACTAAAATGAGGCAGCTCCCATCTTTGCGAGTATATAGACTAAGAAGTGGTAAGATCCGTCAACGCTCGGGTATAAAAGACCGTTGCCGCGTTCTTAACGGCTCGTTGCCACGTATCGTCAGCACAACGGGTACACAAATGAATAATCTGAAAATAAATAAAGCCCTCTTGCGTTTTCTAACATGAACGTGCCACCCTACCTTTCTCCATCGGGCCGGAAGACTCCGCCACTGAAATCCATTCTTGAAGAACATATCCAGAGCTTCGCGAGATCACGTAACGGCCGCGCACGGCGGTGGTGCCTCGAGGACGTCGGGGGCAACTGCGCGTGTGCGACCCGAACGGCTGCGCGAGCGCAGGCAGGTGACGACGGAGCCGTTCGTCGGGCTCTCTCTGGCCGACCGCGGCAATTCGCGCTACCGCGGCAGCGGTCCGAGGCAGGTGATTCGGTCGAACTCGTTGTCCCGCTTTTTTTTCTCTCCTTTTTATCTTTTCTTTCATACCTCTGTCGGTGACGTAAGCATTCGACACCACCTGCTTTCGCCCTAGTATGAGACTGAAGGGACAAACCTAAGACCGAAGGCGGAACAGTAAATGGCTAATGAGCCTTTATATACATCCCAAGGAAACACTTTGATAGCTCTATGAATGTTCGGATGCGTGGAGGGCTCGAATTTATACCACCTGGGCCTCTCTGATATGGACAGAAATCTCAAAATACTGCCCTTTTCTTCAATTTGCCACCATTCTAAATCCCCGCCGCGGTGGCTCAGTGGTTAGGGCGCTCGATTACTGACCCGGAGTTCCCGGCTTCGAACCCGACCGCGGCGCTGCGTCTTGATGGAGGAAAAACGCTAAGGCGCCCGTGTGCTGTGCGATGTCAGTGCACGTTAAAGATCCCCAGGTGGTCGAAATTATTCCGGAGCCCTCCACTACGGCACCTCTCTATTCCTTTCTTTTTTCACTCCCTCCTTTATCCCTTCCCTTACGGCGCGGTTCAGGTGTCCAACGATATATGAGACAGATACTGCGCCATTTCCTTTCCCCCAAAACCAATTATTATTATTAGTATTATTATTATTATTATTATTATTATTATTATTATTATTATTATTATTATTATTATTATTATTATTCTAAATGCGGACTCGAAGGAAGGGATCTGGCCCGTGAATGCGCATGCCCAGCAGCCGAACGCTGCAGCTATTAAGCAGCAGTTGTGCGCGCACGACTGTCATTAGACATGAGAAGAGGCTGCCATTGAGCTAGTTTCTCAATGGTGCGAGCAGCAGCGGCAATCACGACAGGACCTTCGCGTCGGCGAGTGTTCGAAACCAGAGCAAAATTTTCGCGATAACATCTCTGCGCTCTTCATTCAGTCTTCTGAATGGTTTCTGCGGCTTCGCACTTCCTATAGTCTGTGACGATCATGACACGTGTTTTTAATACACGTGCGCGATATATCCTTGCAATCAGCTTATGCGGCATTTCATTATTATTACTTTATGCACATATATTATTACTTAATGCGGATTTTCGCTTCCATCAGTAGCGCTCCGACGCTCGTTCTCGAAAACGAAGAAAAAAACGAAAGATCAAGCCCAAGCACGCGGAGGTTAACCATTTCGTTAGGCTACGCGTCGCGCGGTGCGAATTACAGCGCACGAAAGCGCCTTCCCGCATAATATCGGCACCCGCGGACGAGGCCCAACCGTTGCTAACCCGAAAACGGAAACCGCAACGTCCACGGCAGCGCGCGCACACCGAAACGCCCGACGCACCATCCGCCAGCCAAGCCGCGCACACATTAACCGCCGAGGGTGGCTGTGTTGGCGCGAGCAGCCTAGACCAATACACGCATCGCGGGAAAGTTGCTGTACACGATACACGCACGCACACACCTCGCCGCTGTCCGCCCACTGCCGCTGTGCGTTTGTTGATCCTCGGTCCTCATTAGCAGCAAGTGGCAGTGATGCAGCGGCACATCCGAGAAGCTCATTATCTGCTCTCGCGTCGGCGGCGACGCTAATGGCCCGAGCGCGCGCGCTCAGAGCAGCCAGCCACGCAGCCGGGACCGCGGCGCGAGCACATGCCGCCGGCAGTGAATAATTGATGTCAGCTGCGAGGGTGTGAGCGTGTACTGTACACGGGATCTGCACGGGGGGAGACCAGCGTCACAACACTGCTCCCTTCATTCCTCCTCCTCGTCCTCTTTCTGCAGCACCGAGCCCGCAACGGCGCTGCGTCTGCACATCCTCTGATCCAGACACGGATGCGTTTGCAGTCCCGCTGACATCAATCTCCATCTCGTTACTTCCAGAACGGAAATAGATACCGCCCTTTCATATACGAGTCACAGTGTGTCAGCACAGAATGCAAGTTGCGTGGTTACGGTAAACACGAGCAGTTCTGAAATTGGATATATGCCTGTGGCGTGAACTGAAATAACTTCTTTTTTTTATCGAGGAAGGACCACACCATCGCCTTATGCCCTCATCGATGCACATCCCGACATGTCCCTCACACATGGCAAAGCTGAACCGCTCCGACTCCAGAATGCTTCTATAACAACGCGTGTACAGAACTGGTACAAGCCGTGCTGTGAGCCCATCTGGCTGCGCATATCAAAAGCACTCTACATGATCCGTAACTTGGACTACCATCAAGGGTACCAAATTACACCCAACAAGCTGCAGACTCCGATGTGACTCCAACCTGCGCTGCATTAATAAAGTGGTTCACTCTCTCATAATTAAGGAGGTCGGGTCAGGTAAAGGCAACAGTGTGCGTGTTACGAAGCGATGGCAACATTTAGGGTGGAAGGGCGGCTAGCAGCGCTATTAGCCTCTCCCCTGGTTATGACCGTAGTTTGAACAATAATAATTGTTTTTTTGGGGAAAGGAAATGGCGCAGTATCTGTCTCATATGTCGGCGGACACCTGAACCGCGCCGTAAGGGAAGGGATAAAGGAGGGAGTGAAAAAAGAAAGGAAGAAGGAGGGGCGTAGTGGAAGGCTCCGGAATAATTTTGACCACCTGGGGATCTTTAACGTGCACTGACATCGCACAGCACACGGGCGCCTTAGCGTTTTGCCTCCATAAAAACGCAGCCGCCGCGGCCGGGTTCGAACCTGGGAACTCCGGATCAGTAGCCGAGCGCCCTAACCACTGAGCCACCGCGGGGGGTCCGTAGTTTGAACTTAGTTTAAAGCTTCGCGACACAGGTGAACACTTTGTTATAACCTATCTGATACATCCGGCATAAAAAAAAAATAGAATACAGTGCAACGTCGACATATATGACTTCAAAAGAGTTTCCGATGTAGTTGATAATATGCACACAAGTCGGGGGTGAAATAAAAGTGCACCAGACACTTTAGCGCCTGCACAGTGTTCACCGCTGAGGACCTCATTTAAGGGGGGACACTAGTCTTAGACCCATTCTCCTTATTTTTAGTCAAATCCTAATGAAACTGTATCATGTTGCTCAGTTTTTTAGACTGATTTCAAATATAAAATTGATTTTTAATTAATTGATTAGTTCCTAAGATAATTAATTTTAATTGGTCGTTTATTAGTCTCCCGATACAAAAAAAATGGCTCAATAAAAATAATTTTTAGCCCATGGCTACATAGTATGGTGAGTAAAGAGTGCAATAATCAAAGCAGTTTTTCCATTTCATCATCATTAGTAATTTTACAGCACTTAGAATAGTAGCATTCAAAGTGTGAATATCGTGCATCGATAAACTTTGGAAAATTACAAATTCTTGAAGCATGATTGAACAATTATGCTTCGATTATTGCATACATTGTGCCTTCGGCTTCCCTTGGCTAACAATATGACATGTGTATCTGCCCGAGACGTTGAGATATTGACGTACGTACTAAGACAGCCAGGTTTCCAAAATTTTCACGGTGTTAAATCGCCTGCTCCTGAACAAATTGAGCCCACACAGTGATCTCAATTTAATATTATGGTCAAAATACCGATTTCCTGGAGGATAAAACTGGTAGAGTTGAAGAATAATAGCTATAGGCTCCAAAAATATCAATTTTAAAAAATTGATATTTGGGTCGTGTTTTGGTCCCAAAGACCAGTGTCAGCCCTTAATTGCTTTCCGTACCATCGCGGAAGCAAATGCTTTGTAGAGAAGGAATGTGACAAACAACAGCAGGGTTACTCACGAAGTGTACCCAACTGTCTGAACAGTAACGGTTGAGGTCCTACAGTACCTTCACACCTGCATACCGCCACAGACGGCTCTGCGGGGAACGGCTCCCCCAGCTAAACCTCAAGCTGAAAGCTAAACGACAACAAACATCGGCACTAGCCCAGACAATGTTGCCTTTCTGTCGTCACCCCGCGAGGCGCTAGTATATGGCACCATAAGTATTCCTTCCATTTCTATGGTTACGAAACTTCGCCTTATCGCCTCATCGAGCGCTCGCATCTGCGCCTTGCCATAAACCGGACCATATGGCGCCCATTTTTTCGAGCAGAGAGCCTAAACATGCAGGAGAGCCTCGAAAAAGGCCGTCACTAAAGCGGCGACGCCACGCGAAGTCCGCTGGAGCTCGCCGAACTCATTTCGCAAACTTCCTCTCGCCTTCCACAACGCCCTTCCCGTTCCACCCTTCAGTCCCAACTCCCGATCTGAATTCCATTCCGTTCCACCCGCCTTTCCCATCATTCCCCGTCTCACATCCTTCTTTGCCATAGTATATGTGTTTTCATTTTTATTTTCCAAGAGCTTTCCTGCAGACGCTATTCGATAAGGCGGCCAGCTGTTCAGTCACGGCGCCAGCAGGTCTCGCCATCTCAAAATCTTTCGGCCTCACGAGCGAGCACTTTGTCCGCTGCTTACAAATTACCTGTAAGCACGTCAAGGCTGTATGTCACATTCCGCTGGCAGCGCTTGAGTCAGCTGGACGCGAAGATTCGTAAAGAAAGCAGGAATTAATGAAAGTCGAGGATATTAACTCTGAATTGAAGGCTGCAAAGAAAAGCCACAGGGTGACGTCCTTAAACAGTGAGCGTGTCGCGTAAGGACAAAAAAAAAAGGCATTGCGTCGAAAATAGTATATACCAGTTTAGGTCAGTCGGAATGTGCGGAGGTAGTACTTTGTTTGCTACGAGTGTTTTATGTATACGTCCTCCGGACATCCATCGCTTTCCAGTAAACCTGCAAAAGTGCTACCTGACAGCCTCCAGTCCCTGGTTTTGCTTTGCCCACTTTTTCTCCTGTCGCTCGAAGCTCTCATATTGAAGTTTACCTACTGCGGCTACATGTTAGATTTTTGTAGCGCATCCCCGCCTTCCTTGGTTGTTAGGTCAGCATCCTAGCTGTCACGACAGTGACCTTCCTTTCTACTGTAGACACCGCAGCTCCATAGCGAGAGTAACTATGTCACCGTCGAGTCGCGACTTGGTTTCGACCGCCTAAGTGGAAAAGGACAGCAACAGAGTGTTCTCCCCCCCCCCCCTCTCTCTCTCTCTCTCGCTAAGCGTAGCAGCGACGGCGGCAGGCGGCAGCCGACTGCGAAATGGCGCGCTGCAAAATTGGATTGGTCGCACGACGGGCGGAGCCAAGCAGAAGCGGCAGCGAGCAAGGACAAGTCAGCGAGTCGCCGCTGTGTGCTCGACGTCCATCCTCCGCCTCTTCCCCCCCCCCCCCCCCCCCCCTCCCACCCCTCTCTCTCTTTCTTTATTTTCTTCGCCTACCCCCGCCCTTGTTTTCTTTGTCATTCTCATCATCTTTCTTATCTCCCATCACCGCGTTCGTCTTGTCCTTGGCCACACGCTCCCCCACCACGGTAGATTCCTTCTCCGCTTTGAATCTCGTTTCGTCTCCGTAGTGCCCACCGTCCTTCACCGCCCTCTCCACTCCTCCTCATCTCTCTTCCTTCTTCGCTTCTTTTGTTCTTGAATTACGGCCGCCGGAGGCGGAGATTCCGGGCGCATCGCAGCAGAGCCTCTTCTTTCGGGCAGAAGATCAAAGCAGCGCGCTCTTCTGTAACAAAAGGCCGTAAGCTGCCGCGTTCCTCGCACCACGCCGTCCTCCTCTCCATCTTTCCTTAGCTTTACTATCTTCTCTCTCTCTCTCTCCAACACGTCTCCAGTCGTAACAAAGAGGCGAACGGCGAAAGAGACAGAAACAAATAAATTCCTCCTCCTCCTCGCTACCCCGCTTCGTTTAGAGCACCTCGCCGGAAAATTGAAGAGCGGAAGGAACGTCGAGGAGGGCGCGAAATAAAAACAAAATAAAGGAGAAGAAAAGGAAGAGTGTCGTATATGATTCCCCGGATTACGCCGCGTCGAGAGCGGTTCGGCGTTGGCGCGTTCCGGTGCTTTGTCGTGAGAGCAGCTGCTTCGTGCACTGCTCGCTTTATTTCTTGCTTTCCTTCTGGTCGTGCCCGCCTGCAGCATGCTTTCTTCGGTCAAGGCTTCCTTCCTCTTCCCGCTCCCCTGTGTCTTTGCTGCTGCTGCCGGGGTTTCCGGCCGGAGACACTTCTTTCCAGCAGGCTTGACCTGCCGTTGGCTCCTGTGCTTGGGGCGCGCATCCTTCCGGCCAACCACCCGGCAGCGTTGCCTGGGGTTCCAAGGGTTGCTGGCGAAGAATTTGCAGAACGACCACGGTTCTAACTCGCGACCACTTTCGCGCGAAACTCGTTTAGAAATGGCGGAATGCGCTTCCGGCGGAAACTATAGTCGGATACAACTCAAGAACGAAGTGGCTTTTCCCCGTCAAAGGACCCCCATTCTAGCCAATGGCGTCGGCCGATTCCCACGACCCTGCTAGCGTGAAAATGCAGGAAGATGCGTGACAATGATCCACGGCCATGGACGGAGGAGACTCAGGTGAACAGGTGATCAGGTGAGCACGGCATAGGAACCGCGAGTACTCGAAAGACATCCAGAAAGTGACGTTGAAAGTGATCACAATTTTTCTCCTCTTTGATTAGCACAAGTGTTGCCGGCAAGCCTTCGTTTACGCGGCAGACCCCATGCACAACAAGCATGACCTCATGTGCGTAAGTTGTCGCCAGGCGGATTATTGAGGCACTTAGTTGTCCTGGCGTCTCGGAGATCGACATAACGATGACTGCCGCTCTATTCTAACAAATGTATCCGCAGTCCGGAACACCTTAGAGCCACCTGACGACGCTATAGCGTTGCAACATAGCGGCCAGGTTGACGGTCATACCCGAAGTGGCCGTAAAATTCTAAAGAGGCTGTTTTTAACAAAGCTGCCCGCTTTAGTTTATTCAGGGCCGTCTCCAGTGCTTCTAAATTACCATTATTAACAGATCAGACTGCCAATTAAACCTTTTTATTGCGCCTTGGGTAATTTGCACGAATGCATTGGACTAGCATCTTTCCCGCTTTCCCTTGTTGATAATTTCGACCTCGTCTTGCCAACTGCTAACTATTCAAGTTCATTATAATTACTACAGCGACCAGCCCGCAGAGAGGCTCCTCGGCTCAAGCCACCGGACCCGAACGATTATTTCTTCAAATGCGAGGTTCTTTAGAAAGCTCTGTAGCCATCCTTTGTAGTATTCGGCCTGATCTCAAGTGGATATTTTAAGCCGCATTTACTTTCTTAATCGAAGTCTACTTATATTATGGAATCCTCCTAAACAAGTTGCGCTAAATGTTTAGAAGTACATTTACGATCAGCACCAGCGACGTCAACGGAGGCACGGACAGCTTTAGTACAAATAGGTGTAATCAAAATGATTCGGCACAGCCGCTCGCTGAACAAATGCCTACAAAGGCCATGCTACAGAAATGCAGTCCAATGATTTCGCACACTAACTGAAAGCACTTCGTAAATTCGCGCATTTCATCAACAGACACACAGAACACGAATATATCTATAGATGAGCGGCCTTCTAACACTACTCCTATATTGCAAGTTTAGAAATACCGAGTTATACTATAAAAAAAAAGGGGGGGGGGGGGGGGGGGGGACACCTCACGAAACATGGAAAAGGGGTTTAAAGGAACTCACGCATGATGCCTACATGGAACTCGATCGGTTTTGTTGGCGGTCGTGTGAAGTAAGCAAAGGTTATTTATGTCGCACCGAATTATTTCCCTAAGATTAACAAAGTGAATTTCTAATTGCGTGTCACTGTATCTTCATGAGGGCCGTTGCCGGGAATGTTTTTCTCTAGGGGCGCTAGGCGATTTCTTGCAGTGTAGGGAAAAAAAAAAAGGGGGGGGGGGTACGTACGCCGCAAGAGCACTGTCAAGAGAACAGAAGGGGGGATTCCCCCCTCCCTTGGATGCGTGCTTGATCGTAATGGAAACCTTTCGCTGTCTCGAACGGTTGAAGAGCTGTCTGATTTTAAGTAATAATTAAATATGTCACCATGACCAGCGAGGTTACATTTCCTGAAGCCCCAATGCACAAATGCCTCTCCCACTGATCTCCAGTTAGACCTGTTCTGCGCCAAATGCTACCACTGTTTCTTTCTCTCCCTCACACATAATAACCAACTGAATCTCTCTATCAATGATTACATTACCACGAATTAAAATACATTCGTGGTAAAAGTTGTTTGTCTTCTGCCTTCAAGGAATAAGTTGCAGTTTAAATGAAGCAACGTGTAACCTATTCCTGTAACACCACTGCAGGCTCTGCTCAAGCATCATGCATGTATAATCAACTCGTATCTGTCTGTATTTTGCTTATCGAAAACGAAAAAAGAAGGGCATTGCAAATCGAATAAAAGGAAGTCAGCACGCAATTCCAAACTCGACAGAAGATTGCTTCGGGAAGTGAACAGCACATAAACCGACGCAAGGCTTGGGTCACCTTCCAGGCGTAATCCACTTCCCAGACTGAACCCCAGACGCAGCCAAAGCAACGGCCGACAAGAGCCGGTTCTTCCTTGTAGTTATTTCTTCTTGCATTAAGCAACGCATGCTGGCACGTAACCTCTAACACGCCCCGAAAACAGAAACATATAGCACCCAAGACGTGGAAACGAAGAAATGAAAATCGCGAAGACTGTCGGCGCGGCACCGAAAATGACCAAACAAAAAGGCAGCACGAGAATCTGTCCCCCCCCCCCCCCCCCCCCCCGGTTTCTCCTGTTCCTAAAGCCGCTACAGAGAGTAGTGCGCTGGCGTACACGACGTTACCCTGGCAGCGACGAAACGAATCCCGAGGTCTGTCCCCCTCTCCAACGCTCCTCGCAAGAGAGGAGCTGTCACACTGAATCGTCGCGAGATTCTTACGCGCTCCACGGCATTCCCCAAATTCCGGAGAACCTCCCCGTTCGCCCTCTATCCCTTTCCTCCTCCCCACCAGACGTGCTCTTCCATTTTCTTGCACACCCCCTGGCTATATACCGGGTGTCGCTTCGCCGCTGAATCCGCTACAGCGCAGCCCAAACATACACAAAAAGAAATGAAAAGCAGGCAGTAAAACAAAGAAGGAAAGCTGCGCGCCCAGAACCCTGCTGCCCGTCTGCTCTGCTACTTCGGTCTTCGAGGAAGGAAAGAAGACAAGAGCGGCGGCAGAAAAAGTCGCGGCAAATCAAAAGCGAAACTTTATACTCTCCCGCCTCGACGCCGCGCGATCCCAAGAACAAGACGCGCCGAGTGTATTACGACGAGAAACAGGAGCAACGACGCCGACTATGACGGGAGATTGAGAAAGGGGGGGGGGGTCCGTGCGCGATGCCCGAAGAAAGCAAGGCTGGCCGTCGCTCCCCGCTCGTGAAAACGAGGTTAGGCTCCTCTCGGCTGGCCGTAGCCGAGACATCTTCTTTGGCCGCTATATAAGGTAGTACGTACGAAGGAGATCCTTTCGGCCTCGCTTCTCCTCGTTGCTGTCTGGCGTCGTAGCAAGTTGCGTCGTCCCGAAAGAAAATGTCCCCCGGGGTTTCGGAGGACGAGTACCGCTGCTTCTCGTGCCTGACTCGTCGTCGTGACAAGACTGGGGCGGCGATCGAGAGCAACACGTGCGGTTCGGACGCACCCGCTACTACATGCGCCGTTTGGCGTGGCTGCGTCGCTCTGACATGAGCGACACGAGGGGCGTGCCACGATGTCCCATAGAAGTCATGTCCTGGACGTTCTGTTCCAGACACGTCTGTACGTGCTCTTTTGGTCACTGTGTCACTTGAAGTTTGTTATCTTTATTCTTCCCAGCAATAACTGTAGTTGGTACGCTCGGCGAACTCACGGCACCGTCGTCGACGTCCGCGCTATACGTTAAACCTAGGACGCTGGACGTCAGATATATACGACTATACAACCGCAGAACAAAACCAAACCTCGAAGCTGTAAGCACATCTCACAGTTTTTTACTCAAGAAACCTGTAGCTCAAATCCCAAACAACTCAACACGGCGGAGGACAACCGCGCCGCGTCAGGACAAAAGAAGAGCGGAAAGAAATTTCTCGAATTCGAGAGAGCATTTCTCAAACTGCCGACACCCGGATCTCGGAGTCATGACAGCCCTCGCCCGCGCGCGCAAATCCCGTCTCGTTCGCCGAGGCTTTGCCCCGAAAATCAACCCCGACAAGGCGTCGCAGACTAGACTCGCAGGAACCCGAAGAAAATGCGAAATCCCCGCAGGGTACTGGTTCCTTGACAGCACCCGAACGGGATGAAAGAAAGAGGGAATAAATGGAAAGCAAAATAACGTGGAAAAAAAAAAAGGCAAGCGAAAGAAAATACGAGCGTTGTTATTGACGCGTAGATGACGCTGTCTCGCTGTAGTTCTTTCAGGTGGGTTATAGAAGAACACCGCTTTTCACTTTCGGCGGGTTCTTGCGGTTGTACCACGACACGCGACGCACCCAGCGACGCCGAAATGGAACAAGTCTGTCTTCGTTGAGGCATGGCCCTCTTAGAGACTGGAGACGACACGTCAGAAAGCTGCGCCGTAAGTAAAACGAGTTTTTTTTTTTTTTTTCTCACCGACGAAGGACCGAAATAGAAAATGTGGTCGTGTTCAACGTGCCGAAGCGACACATGGGTTGTGAGGGACGCCGTAGTAGAGGGTTCCGGATTAGTTCAGGCCCATGGGTTGTGAGGGACACGGTAGTAGAGGGTTCCGGATTAATTTAGACCCATGGACTGTGATGGACGCCGTAGTAGAGGGTTTCGGATTAGTTCAGAGCACCAGGGGTTGTGAGGGACGCCGTAGTAGAGGGCTCCGGATTAATTCAGACCCATGGGTTGTGAGGGGCACCGTAGTAGAGGGTTCCGGATTAATTTAGACCCATGGGTTGTGAGGAACGCTGTAGTAGAGGGCTCCGGATTCATTTAGACCACCAGGGGTTCGTTAACGTGCACTGGCATTGCAAAATGGTATAGACACATGAGCAGAGAAGATCACGTACTAACATTACAAATTTGAAACAGACACTACAAACACGGCCTTTTGGTATTTCATGCTGCGACGCCTGAAACGACGAGCACGTTGAAATATTAGAAGAAACAAAACAAAAGAGCTTAAAGACAAAAATGAAAAGAGACACAAGGACGCTTCAACCCTATTTTTATTATCGGCAAAATTCGATTGTTTAGCTCTTTGTAGTTCCACTGACTTCTGTTTAGCGAAAGACGTATTTAAGGCGACTGAAAATTATGACGTCGAAACTAAAATATTGCTGCTCAACACTCGATTCAAACCCGTGACAGAGGTGATAACTTGGAGAAATACAGGACTCATCGATAACTGCGGCCACCTTATACCAATAAATTTCCTGATTTCATACTACGTGGTGTGTCCTACTGCCTGTGTTTTCACGTGTTTATGCGTGTAAGTAAGCGCGGTTCTCTCCGTATAAACTCCGTTTATTTCGCCACTCCGAATACCTGCCTTGTATTAACGAGCCCACGTCTCCACGTTACTACAGTTCTTTACCTCATCAATTTCGGCCACTACTTCCGATACGCGCCCCACACAGAACAACCCCAATCCGCACGCGACCTCGACTTCGCTCTCTCAGAAACCCGAAGAGACCCGTCCGCCTTCGCGGCTACACATCCAGGCCTCGGCTGGTCTCGGGCGATGAGCAGAGGCCATTTTGCGGCTCCACGAATGACCCTCGACTCGCACGCACGCAGAGCAGCGTATACAGAGCGCGCAGATGCGCCTGCCGCCTGCGAGCTGACGATGAACACATCACACCTTGAGAAAACGCCGGGCCTCGTAAGTGCGGCACGCCGTTGAAAGGAAAGGCCGCGCATTTCCCCATAATGATAGCGACCAAGCTTGATGAAGGAGCCCTCGCGCAAGCGCTATAGGGGGGGGGATTGCGGTGTCCATTCCACCACTTCGCTGTGCATCACGCGTCGCACGTGAGGAAATAAACGAGATAGAGAGAGAGAGGGGGGGGTAGTAATGAGGAAAGCAGTTAGCCATAGGAGTGAAGACAGACGCTGGCTTCGCAAGTCGCTGTAGGCGGAGGAGGAGGTGCGGGATTGAGTTTACAAAACGTGACGTCGCGTGACAAAGCCGAGGTCAGCGCATCAGAGATGGACAGCATCAGTTCGCACTTTTAAACTAAGCAAGGCAGAGCAGAGACTACTGCGCTACAATACAGCTTCAGGGAGGATGCGTGAATATAAAGCTGACACTCGGATCATTATAATTGGAAAAATTACTTTAAACATGCGGAGTTTCAAATAATGGGAGAAATTTTTAACGCACCAGCACTTGACGGGAGCAAAGGGTCAGTTCGAATTAAGAGAGTTTTGGTTTAATGGCCGAGACGCCACTGTATTACTTGATCTTCTTTCTCTCCATGTGCGGAAACTGCAAAGCGCCGCACACTGAGATCATGAATGTGATGAAAAAAAAAAAAACTCCACTATCCCAAATTAGGCGGACTCAAGCGAAAAAAACAAAAAAAAAGTGGTGGGGTTTCTAACGTAGTTAAACCGAGAAAACGCGCGAAAGCATGCGTTTTTAGCATGGCTCATTGCTGGGTCGTAGGCACGTCTGGCGACGCTATTATACACAGGTTAAGCTCTGATCGAGGTTAAGCTCATCTAATCTGTTCGCGCCGCAGATGGAGGTTGATGAAGACGGCGATGAGCAATGCACAGCGCGAGAGCGTGTTGCAGTTTAACGCGGGGCGTGATCGGCTGCGGCGATTGCATAGTGATCTCGTGCAGTGGACAGAGAAGCTGATCTCTGTTCGCGCTCCTGCGGGTTGGAAACGCAGTTGCAAATGTTTATTTGATTTCTGCATGGGCTGTTGCTATGCTAGGTTTGGCCAAGGTCACCTTCAAGGTCGCCCTCCCATTGGCTACAGCTGGCGCGACGCTCTTCCGAACTTACCCGATCTTACTCCCATTAGCTACAGCTGGCGCGACGCTATTCCGAACTTACCCGATCTTACTCCCATTGGCTACAGCTGGCGCGACGCTCTTCCGAACTTACCCGATCTTACTGCCATTGGCTACAGCTGGCGCGACGCTCTTGCGAACTTACCCGATCTTACTCCCATTAGCTACAGCTGGCCGACGCTCTTCCGAACTTACCCGAATTTACCACAGTTACTCCGAGGCTTCACACAAGATTATTGGTTCTGACCGTGTTAAAAAGCGCTGTCGTACACAAACGGAAAAGAAAAGTAGTATCGGGGTGCAAGAATGTGCGAGCGTACCATTGTTTACCGCTGTTTTGTAAAGTGTTTTTCGTACTATCGTCTGCTCTTGGTATGCGTCCTAATTGTTTCAAGTACGCACACAAATACCTCATTAACAACCAAGTTAATGCCGTAAACACACAGTTCAGGAAAGTTAAGATGATGCCGGACGGTAAGCACGCATACTGCCAGCAAGATAACAACAAATACATAGCAGTGCGCGCCCTGTTATAAGTTGTCCAGCCGCGCGCAAACAAAAACCTAACAAACACAAACAAGGCAAGCGCTTTCCATCATTCATTTGCTTATTTCCTTTTTTTGCGGGACCCTGTTAGCGAACAGCACGGTGCAAAAGGCCACCGCTCGGTGGACGGACTAATTGCATTCGCATATTCAAACTCGCTAGAAACGTTTCCCGACCCAGTAGCGAGCGGGCTAGAACCTGATCGATAGGGCCTAGTGCCCCACAGTTAAACGCTCAGAAACACGCACGCAAACACACAAACAACTCCACCGCCGACCTCGACGGCTGTCGGCCACAACTCGCCGCTGTCGGGACTTTCTCCGCGCACTGGTGGCGGGGAGGGGCTTCATTTGAATAACAAGCGTCATTAGCATTATACGGGGGAGTTCTTCGAAACGAGAGCAGCCCTCGCCGCTAACTAACTGCGCCCGACAGGTCGCAAGCGAACGCCGCCACGTACAAACAGTGCGGCTGTCAGGGGACCGTCGCCCCGCAACGAGGAGTTGGTTCGGGCACACGACCCACGCTGTCGATCGACAGTGAGTTCGGAATCGGCGGATGCGGACCTGCCGGCAGGCAGGGGGAGGGGGGTGGGGGGGAGCTCGCGCGCGCATTTGTGTGCGTGCGCGCGCGCGCGCGCGCGCGCGTGTGTGTGTGTGTGTGTGTGTGTGTGTGTGTGTGTGTGTGTGTGTGTGTGTGTGTGTGTGTGTGTGTGTGTGTGTGTGTGTGTGTGTGTGTGTGTGTGTGTGTGTGTGTGTGTGTGTGTGTGTGTGTGTGTGTGTGTGTGTGTGTGTGTGTGTGTGTGTGTGTGTGTGTGTGTGTGTGTGTGTGTGTGTGTGTGTGTGTGTGTGTGTGTGTGTGTGTGTGTGTGTGTGTGTGTGTGTGTGTGTGTGTGTGTGTGTGTGTGTGTGTGTGTGTGTGTGTGTGTGTGTGTGTGTGTGTGTGTGTGTGTGTGTGTGTGTGTGTGTGTGTGTGTGTGTGTGTGTGTGTGTGTGTGTGTGTGTGTGTGTGTGTGTGTGTGTGTGTGTGTGTGTGTGTGTGTGTGTGTGTGTGTGTGTGTGTGTGTGTGTGTGTGTGTGTGTGTGTGTGTGTGTGTGTGTGTGTGTGTGTGTGTGTGTGTGTGTGTGTGTGTGTGTGTGTGTGTGTGTGTGTGTGTGTGTGTGTGTGTGTGTGTGTGTGTGTGTGTGTGTGTGTGTGTGTGTGTGTGTGTGTGTGTGTGTGTGTGTGTGTGTGTGTGTGTGTGTGTGTGTGTGTGTGTGTGTGTGTGTGTGTGTGTGTGTGTGTGTGTGTGTGTGTGTGTGTGTGTGTGTGTGTGTGTGTGTGTGTGTGTGTGTGTGTGTGTGTGTGTGTGTGTGTGTGTGTGTGTGTGTGTGTGTGTGTGTGTGTGTGTGTGTGTGTGTGTGTGTGTGTGTGTGTGTGTGTGTGTGTGTGTGTGTGTGTGTGTGCGCGCGCGCGCGCGCGCGCGCTCTGCGTTAGAGCGCTTTCGCCGATATACGCGGTATTTGCAGCGCGAACTTGTGGAAACGATACGACGGTGTCAATATGAAGATTTTTTGGGCAGAAATATGAGGGTGGCTTTATGCTCTCCTCTCCGCCAGTGTGTTGTGTCTAATGCGCGGAATTAATCTCAGAGCATATATATTCGCCACCTCACGACTCGCGCCCGTTATGCTCAGCGATTCCAGTAGAGCTGCATCGCAAAGCGGTATAATTTGCTGCCGAACGCTCGGTACGCAGAGCCGGTGCCGTGCGCCTCATGCTGCCTTCGTCGTTTCACGTACAGCGTGCAAGCGAGAGAGCTAGTGTATAGCAGGATAGCCAAGAGCTTAAATGATATACGCATCGCACCGCGTGAGAAAATCTAATTTGTTAAAATAGGCGCCTCTGTGTTGTCGGTGCGAAGCACGACCTGTTTTATACACCCCGTGACAAACGGTGTGATTGAAGCCAACTGAAGTATAAACGTATACAGGCCTAGTTTTGAACATTTGCTTTCCTGCCAAGCGTCAGTAAGATAAACACCTCGCGTTCATGAACCGGTAATAAGTTGTTCCTGTTGTGGATAGTTATGGGTAAAAAGAAATACCTTATTTGCTCGATAACCGATATGTAGTGGCGTAACTATACTTTACCAGTTTCCATTATCGTTAATGAAGTGATAAGACCTGATTCGCACGCTGTTTAGTTCTTATATACGCACCTTAACTTGGGCAGCGCTTTAAAAGCAATACTCAACAGAGCAATATAGAAGGTATATCAACTTGAAGTTGAGCGCAGTAGTACAGCCGTCCACGTCCCTCCCCCTTTTTGAATTTCTTGACACGTTTGATCTAGCTCTTCGAGTACTAATAGAAAAAAAAATCAAACGAAATTTCTCTGCAAAAAAAAACAAACACTGATGCCGTACGAAAAAAGCTGACAGAAAGAGGGCATCTCGATCATTGCTGCTGTTTCTCGCAGACAAGCGAGCAAGTCGCGTGCCACGTGGCAAGCAATAAAATCCCAGTCCCGAGTATTCGGCCGAATCTCAAACTGCGCGGCGTCCAATTCGTCTTCTTTAAAAACTGGTCTTCCACGGCTAATACCGGTTGCGATGCGACTGCAAAGTACGCGCCTCATTGCGCTGGATGTGTCTGTCTTCTTTTTTTCGCTCCTTTTTCACCTCGCGAAAATCACCCGTAACGAGGCTGTCTGGGCGCCTTTGATTCCAAATGGCGACGGTTGGAGAGATAAGATGGTGGGGAGGCGATAATTTAGTGCCTCTTTAGGGCGACGTGCGTGCGCTATCTGGGATTGAGCACACGGCATAGTCTGGAATGCGTGACGGCGTCTGTGCACCCTATTACCGAATCCGTTCAAAATAAGGAATGGGGCAGGCTAAGAAGAAACCCATTGCAATTTGCTGCTTTATCTGTGATGCCTCGAGACACGCACAGGATAAAATCAAATACACATCTAATAACAAAAAAAAAACGCTCGCCGCAGGCCTAAGCGAACGGAGGTTGGCTTCACATCAGCACTAATGTGCTAGCCGTGGGTTTCGGTTAGAATCCGTCGCTGGAAAAGCAGGAAATAAATACAAGACACTGAGAATTCCTCAGCGGCTCAGATGCTGACGTGCACTCATTCGTTTTTTTTATATATATTTAACACGATGTGTCATCTCTGAGAGCAAGAGTCGTTAGCGGAGGTCAGTCACTGAAGACGCCTTACCAGCAAATGCTATCTAACGTAGAACCTAGCAGCTTTTAGTCTCGCTTGAGAGGGACCAACTAAGGTTAGAAAATGTGCCCTTCTAGCACAGTACGGCTTAGTGATATAAGATAAACGCACGGTATACGACAAGTAATAAAACAGGTGCATTACTTAACGTCGTTTATACCTAAACAACATTTGACACTATGCTGGGGCTATAGAGTTATCATGCGCTATCCATCTTGCAGGTAAGCAGAACGCTCCCACAGCGCAAAATAACCAATTCAAGAAGTCGGCGCATTTGAAAGAAATCTAGGCCCTTTATTGCGCACTGAGGACGCACTTTATTTATTCCCAGCGACGAGGTATTACAGACAGGAAGGGCCCTAATTGTTGGAAGATAAAGCGAGCACTGCAGCAGTGTTTAAAGCATGTTCGATCATTAAGGTATTGAATATGTGGGGCACCTGAGATTGAAGCGACGGAGGCAGGAAGCCGGTTCCTGTCAGATATGATTTCGGGGACTAGCTAACTTAGCACTATAGTTTACTGTAACTATAGCAACGTTCAAGAGAAAACAACAGACCTGTGCTAAGCATAACAATTCTTCCAATTGGAAAAGCGTGCTTGTTCTTTTTTTTTTCCCCCGATGCTGTACACAAAACGGTTTTGAGTTTTTCTAGATGTTTAAACGAGAAGTTACGGCAACGCCATCACACGTTAACTTCAGCCACTTCTGTTCGTACCGACAGCTATAGCTTTTCGGTTCCTTTTCCAGAGAGATTAACGAGTAGAATTCCTGGTCTAACGCGGCTGTAGAAACTACGTCTGGTGAAGCCTTTTTAAAAAAGTATTCATGATATTCTTGTTTTCCAGAACTAATGAGCTCGTTTTGTTTCCAGTCTATTCACTGCAATGCTTCTGTTGCATACTTGTGTTATGATTTGGAGTGTACTGACTACAGGAGTTATTGTTTCATTTTTTTTTTTTGAACAGCGCTGCATAGCAGCAAGTATACTTTCATTTCGAGTATGATTTCGATATGTCCATCCATCGTCCAGTTCTGCAAAATCCCGGTACAGGGCTGACAGCATCAGTCAATCAATCAATAAAAACATGCAGCGGCCAAACTTGATGCCATCCAGCATTAGATCGATACAGGCTGCGCCGGGCTTTAAAGAGATTTAAAAATATCTTCTATGGTGCGCCGTGAGCCTACAAAACTCATACAGCTCTGACATGCATCTTATGCCATATTTATGTCACACGTATGCCATATAACGTTTATAATATGTATGTGTCATACACATATTCAGCTCATACAAGCTCCATAAGCATTCCCGCTATGTGCAGCGCTTTATCAACGGATGGAACGGGCACGACAGGCGATTCAAATTAGCCCTATTGTTCTGAACAGCTCTCGCACACACAGCTCGGTATATTACACGACGAAAAGAAAACAGCGCAGACGGGACAACAATGTCCACACAGCACTGCGTCTGCGCCCTTCTTGCCCCATCTTCAAAAGTCCCTGAAGAGCGCTGTTCAATCTTCGTTGAATAATCTACCATATAGCCCAACAGCCTCTCTGCGCTTTAGTGGCCAATGCAACCACTACCACTGAGAAACCCGCAGTCACGCACAATATTCAGCCAACCAAAGCTACTGAGGCGCTTACGGACGAAAGATACATGAAAAAAAAAATAGAAAGAAAACTAAACGAAGACAACTACGTTTCGCTCCTACACAAAGCCGTAAACAGGGGAGCCGTGGCTTCGCTGGGGTATATTCACTGGGAGAGAAGGCTGCTGAAAGGGGAAGGGAAGGCATATATGACCCCAGCATTACCCGCCGCCCGAAACAGTTTTCTTCGAGGGGTTGTAAAGGGCTTCCGACCGAAAATCACGACATCGGGGTTTAGACCGACGCGCGCCGGAAAGCGCACAGGCGCGCCGGAGGTGAGCGGGGTTTTAAGGGGAGGGGGAGATTAGGGGGCGAGACAGCACGCAGACCGTGCAGAGAAGAACCGAAAGTGTAACGCACGATGGAGGTGGGGTGTACCTCTTTTTCGGTTGAGTGGCCTGTTCGACGCTTGCTGTTGGGGAACTGCGTCCTCAAATGTCGCGCGAGTTAGGCGTCATCGTGCAGTGCGTCTCGAGCTAAGTTCCGCCTACTAATGGTGCCAGGTAGCTGAAGTGCGTGCGAAAAAATGCTGACTGAAAGTAAACAGCAACAAAAAAGAAGCTCCTCTACAGAGGCGATGTCAGTGCACGTTAAAGATCCCCAGGTGGTCGAAATTATTCCGGAGCCCTCCACTACGGCACCTAATTCTTCCTTTCTTCTTTCACTCCCTCCTTTATCCCTTCCCTTACGGCACGGTTCAGGTGTCCAACGATATATGAGACAGATACTGCGCCATTTCCTTTCCCCAAAAACCAATTATTAATTAATTACAGAGGCGCACGCTATCTGCGTAGCGTGGGGTAAACCTGGTCATCACTTCGCACAAGGACGAAAGTGCGATCAGCTCGTTTCAGACTAATGTTGAGCGCGTCTCCCTGCTAGCCTGAGACTTATGAGAGAGGCCTTTGTCTTGCAGTGGAAGTGACTAGCCTGATGATGATGTCTACCTGTAGCTCTGGTACGGATGTCGCAAACAGACAGACAGGATGTGGTTGACGAGAGGGAAGACGCATTCTTTATGCACTACTAATGCGTCAAAGGCACAGAAAAACATTTAAGATGCTCTTAAGTCTCCTTGCGTGCGGAAATGAGAAAGCATCTCGAGTTGCTCTGCCTCCTCTAATTATTATACCTTCAAAGTCTTTGCCTGGTTACCGTTTCTGGACACCATTAAGCTCTAACTTTTCCGCTCTAACTTATTACTTAACTAATTGCATTACTATTGTTATTATTCATTCAATTCCGGAGGAATAGCTAGTAATCCACCGATTACATCAATTACTCGGAGTAACTAGCGAAATTACTTGCCATGTTGTTCAATTTTTCATTTATTTAGTAATTCGGTCATTTAAACTTTCCATTCAAACATTACTAATCATTACAAATCATAATCTTTACAGGGTGATCGACAGTTCATGAGGACACACTCTGTCCACACTCCCTGTCCACAGGCCGTGGCGACACACCTGTCCACGCCACTCATGAGGCAAGAAAATGCTTCCGCATTAAAACGGTACAAACAACATAAACAACTTTCACCCCTGCGCGACAATAAAAGTGAACAGAGGATCACCATCACGCATGTACCAGAGGTACCACCGCGGTACACGGTACCAGAAAAGGGTACAGTCGAGAGTGCTTATCGCTGCAGTCAAATGCGCACGGCCTCGGCACAAAGCACGCTGAAAGATGAGCAGCAGGGCCTGGCAGCGCTACGGAAAAAGAGTCCTTAAGCAGACGCATGCAGAACGTTAATACAGCGCTTCCTTTGGCCAAGTACACGCGCGCTCTTTAGCTCTGCGAGAGCTCGGGTTAACAAGTCTGCCTCAACGCAACAGGGGAGGTGGGCACGGTTAGCTGAAGCTTAACCGCGTACAAACTGCGCTCAAATCCTTCGTGGCATTTTTAACACCGAGTGCACAGCGAGATGGGACGAGGGTTTCAGAATAGCTGACGATGCTGTACGCCAGAATGAGCTTCCAGCTCGGGCTTGTTCTGCGAGAAAGTTTTCCGCCCAAAGTTGCAGATAAGCTTCTTGCCAACTCATTTACGCTGGGAACAACAGGAACCACCGCTAACGATCTCCGCTCCGAAACAACGCACTGTCGGGGTACGAAAGAGAGCTTAAAAAGCGGGAAGTGTTTGGATAATGCGCGGCAAGTGCGCGCTGTTTTGTGCGACAGAGGAAAGCGAAAATCGCAACCGGAGACTTTTGCAGTTGTACTCTTGGCTACCGCCGCTGTAACTGGAGCAATGCAGTAGCGAAGCGCTTAAGTGCAGTGGGAGTTTTGTGTGTGTGTGTGTGTGTGTGTGTGTGTGTGTGTGTGTGTGTGTGTGTGTGTGTGTGTGTGTGTGTGTGTGTGTGTGTGTGTGTGTGTGTGTGTGTGTGTGTGTGTGTGTGTGTGTGTGTGTGTATGTGTGTGTGTGCGTTTGTGTGTGTGTGTGTGTGTGTGTGTGTGTGTGTGTGTGTGTGTGTGTGTGTGTGTGTGTGTGTGTGTGTGTGTGTGTGTGTGTGTGTGAGAGAGAGAGAGAGAGAGAGAGAGAAAGAGAGAGTGAGAGAACATCAGACACATGAAAGCATGGGACGTTTTCAGAAGAAAAACTCACAAAGCCGAATTATTTAGGAAAGGGTAATCATAATTTCAAATGATAAAATGTCTCAGATCGTTGCAAGAAGGAAGGTACTAATACTTCCGGTATATAAGTTCATTTTGACGGCACCAAACTACTATAGTGTACATCTGCCGACATTTGCCGAACTTTAAAAAATCTTTATAATGGTTTTTCGGTGGTTAGCGAGTTTCCCTGAGAGTGTACGTTGTTATGCCCGGGCAACACGCCCGGAATCCAATTTAGTCACGAAACCGGTGGCCGGCGCTACGGGACCACCTCAATGACACAACATTGGTGGCACCGGTTGGGTCTCACAACAATGTTGTGTTAAGCGAAGAAGCATCGTTGGCATCTCAGGCCTAGTTCATGTTTTCTTTTCTTTTTTTTCAGCAAGCACTTGTCGATGCCCGGTCAGACCATGCCTAAACGATAGACGCAAACAACTTGTAATCGCTTACACTTGAATGACTTTGACGAGATAATGACGGTGAGGGGGTAATACAAAAAAAAAAAGAGAAACATCCGGCGGCTACCACTTTGTACAACAATACTCAAGGACAGCTGTTTGCGGTGGTCAATACCGTATCGTTCATTCATTGTTACTTGTCAGAGTGCACGCGTGATGTCACTGTGTTCGGACACTAAGCATGGCACGCTGCCGTGGCGCATGACGTCACTGCATGCGGCCCATTCAGCGCGGCACGTTGCGGGACGTCATGTGTGACGCGTTTGGATGCTGATCAATTAAATTGCATGGAGCAGTGATAGACCATCGTCTACGCCGCAGGACAGGGAAACGCGACCTTAACAGTACCCGCAGTAAAATACGTGTTTTAAGTCTCTTTTATTACGACTAATCCATCATTGTGCTGGATGATCGTCGGCATCTCTGTCGACTTGCCAAGAGCTCTTCGCTCCCGGCAGCGCCTATAGACCGTTTACAGCGCGCAGTTCTTCCGTTTGAGACCAGATGGCGCCACAGACGCGCTCGGAACACGGCGCCATTACGGACCTCGTAAGTCGCCGGAGTGTACGCCTCGATGCAGTAATGGAAATATCGCGGGTGGCTGCCGAAGTGTTCTTTCTGCGAAGATGGGGAAAGGCAGAGGAAATACGTGCTTTATTGTGTATTGCAAGAATTGCGACAGAGAGTTAAAGGTGCAGGATGCGATCGTTTGCGAGCCTCACGGAACCGAACTGCACAAGGAAGTACTGCCCCTGTTCGCGCCCGTTTGCCATGCATCATTTCCGAACGGGCGAACGCGACAAACACGTCCGCCAGTGCTAGATGGCCAATATAGAAAGAAAGGTTACGATCTTGGAAAATCTGCGAGGGTAAGTGCGCAACATTGCATCATGATCAAAGTGTTCCGCCACCGAAACCGTCACTTCGTGCTTTCAGTTGCTGTGCAGTTGCGCCTACGTGTGTAGTGAGGCCCCATTGCTCGTAAGTTAAGGTGTTCGGCAATTGTAGTAACAGCAGCGCCGGAGGCCAGATCAGGTACGGAAAAGAAGGACGACTTATGCTCCTACATGCCGCTACTGTAGATCGTGCGCTGCACAGCCGTACGAACGGACAACGCTTACCGTCCGTGTATTGTATGCCGTCTTGGTGCTACTCTTGAATTTCGCTCCAAGTAGAGCGCTTTTCGTGGACCAGATTCGGAATACAGCATTTGCGTTACGGCTGCTGGGCTGGATGATTGCCACTTCCTCGCGGTCCATGCGAGACAGCCACTAAAAGTTACCGCCAGGCCAGCGCTCAGAGAGAAGCTGATTACTTACCACCAACGAGACCTCGAGCATTTTCATGTCCGCATATCGAGAGTGGAGCGTACCGCAATTTCATATGTGAGACACATAATTATGAACTTCGTGTAGTGTGAATGCGTTGCTGTGCGCGTTATAACAATTATATCGCGGAATCCTTCGAAACGATTGCGCGCCAGATTGTGAAGGCTGCTTGATGAATGGTACTGCTATACACGGTAGTTAACATTTGTGTGTCTATTTATTTTTGTCACCTTTGTGTGCTTAACAAACCAATAGAAAATATTTTCGGTTTCCTAAGCACCGTTAACAGGCTGCAAACAAATGCGTACGATGTGCATGCGAGCGTTTTAGAGCGGTGTCTGCGTGCATGTACAGAATACTACAACGACCTGCGCTGCCGCAGAAGCATTAAACCTTGCCGTTTACGATAATAACAATAAAAAAACATTCAGCAAAGCCTTCTGCGGACGCAAAGACAAGTATCAGGAAATCCATCAATCGGCTGGCTATGAAACCGGACACCGTTTTCAAGGCCACAAGAGATCAAATTAGAGTTCTCACGTGTCCTTCGAATCTTTGGACAAACCATACTGTCTCCTTCCCACTATTTTACAACTGTATCAGCCGAAACACAGCCTGTTGGAACCGAACCATCAGACGCGGCAGCCGTCGCGACGAGGCGCGCTCGGAGCAGTCAGGAGGCGTGCAATGGCGTCGTGCTCACGTGACCAAAGATGGCAGCCCCCATGATACGGCGCTGTAAAGCGTCTATAAAACGAGCTCCAGTAGCGCGGTCAGACCTTTTCACGACCTTCGGGAAAACCGGTTTTCTGGGCTGTGGGGAGAACGTGGGGAGTAAATCATCAACTCTCTCTGTACAACGAGCACACTCCGGTGCCCACTACGGTGGACCTGTTTGTGAAAAGGTCCTGGTTGGTTGGATTGAGCAGCGAGTGCTTAACGGGCGCTGTAGGTATGCATGCACCATGTCATTAGGGTGCATTACCTCAAAACTTGTTCACGATATCGCCTGAACGAAATGCATTGCTCAGCAGGCTTGTTCAGCGGAAGCGAGTCGAGCCGCAGCATTTCTTTCTTTTTTTTTACATAACCTAAGTACAGAAAACGATAACGCCGCATGTAAACAAACACCACTCACTCACAGGAAGAAGTGACAAAAGAAAGGGGGGGGGGGGGGTGCCAATACGGCAAGGGTAAGTGTGGTTAAGGCGAGACCCCTTGGGGACACAGCCGCGTACGACACTGCTGTCCTCCCCTCCACACTCGCACACGCGCCAGCCGGTCGCCCGGCTCCGAACCTCGCTTGAAACAAGCGCGGCCTTGGAACCATGCGCTTGTATATGTACGGTGTGCAAGCTGTCGCGCAGCGCAGTAAAGCACGGGAGGCTTATTACCGCGGGATTGTCTCTCCGGCTAGCCGATCCCCCCCCCCTCCGTCCGCGAGCTTGATCGATAACGGCTGGTTGCTTGCAGCCTTCGGTGCGCTCATGAATACGAGGTGCATGACGAAGCCTGTCCCTCACCCATGCGTGCGTGCGTGCGTGTTGTGTGTGTGTGTGGGGGGGGGGGGGGGCTACGATGTTATTTGGTGAAAAAGACTACGGTGTTATTTGGTGAAAGAATTGGTGAAAAAGACAAAATACGTTAATACAGGGTAAAAAAAAAAAGTGCCGCCTTGGACAGAATAAAAAAAAATGGGCGGTGGTTTAGCTCTGGTTAAACCTGGAGTGACGCGTAGCTACAGCTGGCCGAGTGGAACTTTGTCATGTGACCAACCACGTGACGAACAGTGCATGTGATCAGGCACGGCGCCGCGCCGCCGGCAGCTGCTCCACACCACGTGACCAACCACGTGACAGCGTGACCGGTGGCGCAGCCACAGGATTGCAGCGCAGCCTTCGCCACGGCGCCGCCACGCTGAAGGCCCGAAATGCTACCGTAATGCAGCTATCGCTACAATAAATGTGCATCATTGCGTACTCGCGACACAATGAAGTATAAAAGGCCGGTTGACTGTGGGAGGCTGCGGTTGCAGGCGCAAAAGGACAAAAACTTTATGGTTTACGGGAGTTTAACGTCCCAAAGCGACTCAGGCTATGAGCGACGCCGTAGTGAAGGTCTCCGGAAATTTCGACCACATGGGGTTCTTTAGCGTGCACGGGGCTCCAGAATTTCGCCTCCATCGAAATTCGACCGCCGCGGCCGGGATCAAATCCGCGTCTTTCGGGTCAGCAGCCGAGCGCCATAATCACTGAGCCACCGCAGTGGCGGTTAAAAGGACAAAAACTGTTCCCATGGCGCCGAGTTGTGCACAGTGTGGTCGCCATAGACGGTCCGTGCATAGTACAGACCGAAGCCACGCTGTTTCTTACCGCCACCTAAACCAAGAACCAAATAGCCATGATTGGCCCCCAGTTCTTAGAATTGCTTCTGTTCTTTGTTCACCGTTCTCGTGACAACGCTCAGAAATGCAAGCGCTATATTTGATGGGAATGTACAGCGCAAATAAAGACGAGGACACAAGGCAGACACATTGAACACACGAGCGCTATTGGTGTTTGAACGACCGCCTCCGAGAACATTGCAATACTGTATCTAAACAGCGAGGAGGGTTTCTGGACGCACACTGCAGGAAATGCAGGAAAGACGGTGAAGGTGAAAATGATAGCGATTCAGATGGAGTGTTCGTCTGCCAGCCCGCTTACCAGGATTGCTCTGTTATCGCCAAAAACCTTTGCAAACTAACTCGAGAAATCGTAGGGGCTGAAATGATAGACCGGTTGGGTGGGTCCTGCATGACCAAGCCATCTGTCACTCTTACTGGTAAGGAGCTCTCATACTTGCGTCAACATATGAATGTGTCACCTACTGCGCATGCGTGATGTTTGCCGTTTTTTTTTTCAGCTATATATACTGGTCCGAGGTTCAATTAAATAAACTGTTGCACAGCGCTCGTGTGTTCCGTGTGTCTTCCTTGTGTCCTCGTCTTTATCTGAGCTGTACATTTCCATCATGAATCACCAACATGCCCATACTGCCACCTTAGTGAGCTATATCTGAGCTCTCTACATGGCCAGTTCTGGCACTCTTCGTATACCCTCGTGCTCATTAACTGGGAGATTTTACTGAGATGCAAAAAAAGCTACATAAAGTTACGAGAGAACGGAGTTCGTACTGGCATTGTCGCATTTTATATCAATAAAGCGAGCGGCGCTTCCCTCAAAACAGAGCGCGTCCACAGTGATATGGACAACAGCGAGGAAACAAAGGGACCTCCCGGAAAGTGCATGCACATCTGGACCGATCGAATCATGGTGAGTCAGCCAACGTTCAGACCGTAGTCCACTCCCATCCAACCCATGGTAACGGCTGAATCACGTTAAAGATTCATGGCTCGCGTCACCCTCCCCCTTGCTGCTCGTTTCCAAAATTCCAAATGCTAGCTCCCCCCCATCTTCTCACATTTCTCTAGTGTCAATGTTTGTTTCCACGTCGCGAATGAAAGCAGACAGCGCGGATTTCGGAAGCGGCAGCTTATTAGAGAAGAGAGCACGCCACTCACGAAGCAGGTGCGGGAAGAGGAGGTTGAAAGACTGAGGCAGCCGGAATTTCCGCGCTTTCCTCTGAATCATCACCGCCGCTTCCTCTCGACGCTATGAATAAAGGACTAGCTAATTCGGCACACCCCGGCCTCCCAAGCTGTTCCCTCAAAGATTGTGCGACGTAAACTTGAACAAAGGGTGTCGCAACTCGCGACAGCAGCCTCGCATTTGGTGCCTCATATCTCCACACACCTCCTTCATCTCCCCTCGTCCCCAATCCTTTTGGTCCCTCGACTTACCGCGTTATAATTAGCGTCCAAACCGTTTCCCTCCGCACGCGCTGAATGTTTGGAGAGCGGGGATTATGAGGATGGAAAGATACTTAGGGACGCCGCTCTAATTTAGTGCCGTACCCTGGCACAGGAGAGAAATGGGAGCTGACGCACACGTGACGTCACCCACGAGGCGCTAAACGTAAGCCTAACGTGGTGCGTAAGGATAAGTCGTTCCCAGAGCTTCAGTTTAAAGCTCCCGACAAACGAAGCGTTAGATTCTTTGTAAAGAAGCATGACGCGAAAAAAATTCACACGCACATACGCACTCAAGCCTTCGGTGGCTTCGGCAGGCGCGCATTTGTATAAACTATTTCAAATCATCATCACCATCATCATCATCACCACCACCATTATTATTATTATTATTATTTTCAATGTGTGTTGCCAATACGGCAATATTAGCAGCTGATGACTTTACCGGAAGCGACGTCATTTCCTGTATGATGACGTCACTAACCTCCAGCTAACGATAATGAAGAGGAAGAAGAACTTTATTTTCCCCCGATGTCTACTCCCCGCCCCCGGTGCGCGAGCTGAAGGGGCGGGGGCCGGGGCCTCTGCGACAGGCGAAGTTACACTTCGCGGCTCCCGTCGCCAGGCGGATGATTTGCTGCTGTTCGGCGGGGAACTCACTTCGCAGCAAGGCCTCCCAGGCATCTCTACTTTTAATGTTCTTCTCGACACCTGGGGAGTCAGGACATTGCCGGATTATATATGATCAAGAGTGCCCCTTTATCCGCAGATTTTACATTTATCGTCTATTCGCGTGAGGAACAGCCAGACTGGATTTGGTAAATTGTAGGGAAAGTGCAGGTTTGCGCGAGCTCACCCAGTCTCCGACAGTTGGTTGGTTCTACGGTTACCCGGAAGTATAGAGAGCTCGGGCTAACTCGTGTGCCGCCTCGTTGCCTGGGACTGATTCGTGTGTCCGGGAGTCCAGATTATCGTAATTTTACGGCTCAGTTTGCTAGATACAGCTGAGGAAGTCGCAATAGCGCTAGCTTGCGTTGCAACGAAAGTCAACATCATAATTAGCGATAGCAAAACGGCTGTATGGAATCTTGGCAAAGGAAGGGTCTCGAAAGAGTCAAACAAAATTTCAGCCAATGATAATGCTCCCTTCTGGTGACGTAGCTTCCCCCCCCCCCCCCCCCCCCCCCCCGGCCAATGGGATTGTTCCGGTCTTGTGAGATCACTTCCCTCAAGCCAATCGGACTGCTACGGACTGATGACGTCTTTTCCTTCAATCCAATGGGCGAATTTTACGACCGACGACGCATTTTGGCCTCGCGGGGCTTCTAACACTATTGCATTAAATCTTTTAGGCGGAGTTAAGCGCTACAGTTGCATGGATTGCTGGTCTTCTTGCTCAAGATAGATAGGCCAACTACGTTGAGAGGACATCGAGCCAAGCAACTAATGTACCCGAAAGTCATTGATTTTCGTGTAACAGTTGCGGGTGCTGCAAAACCTTAAATGCTGCGTGACGATGTAAAAAGAAATGAAAGAATAAACGCCACGATCTTCGACGAGCATGCAGTTTGCTATTCTCAGCACGAGAGCGGCATGAAAACGCCCACGTAGTGGTCGTAGACGCGCTTAAAGAATGAAAACATTTCACAGACTCCAGCTTAAAAGATGCGCCTCCCAAGCGCACTAGCTCAACTCCTTTCCGCCTCAGAGAAAAAAAAAGAAAGGTCAATAAATAAAGCCACGTGACAGACGCGCACTCGAAGCCAGAGCAGCAGTCAATCAGGGCGGGCAGATGAACGAGGCCGTAAAGAAAGCGAGCGCGAAAAGAAAAAAAAAAATAACTGACGCCCTGCACATTCATCCACGCATTCTCGGCTTCAGCCACGTTGCGCCTGCCCCCATCGGTGTTTCACAAGAGCCGGCGCGAAAGTGCAAGTGGAGTAGGAGTCGAGATCCCCCGCAACTATAAAGAAAACACAGTCACGGGCGCATCATCAAGAGGCGCAATATCCGGCATCGCACGCCCCAGCGCCCGCCCCAAGCGCACGCTAGAATGTCCGTCAGTGCGACGAAAAGGCTACGACGCCCCTGCCTAGCGAAAGCAGCAGATTCCCTCTCTTCCATGACAGAGAGAGAGAGATCATGGGATATCAGCTGGGCAAATCCTCCCACATGCAAGAAACGCGGGGGAGACGCGTCGACGCGAAAAGATGCGCCCGATGCCTACGAAGAGAAGCCGCTCTTCATGGACCCGCTCGCCCACATCGGCGTTCGTTTCTAGCTGCCGAGTGGGAGAGGGCGAGGGAGCGCGGCTGACAAGCTCATCGGGGAATCCCGTCCCATCGATCAAAGGGGGAGCGGAGGGAGGAGGGACGAGCGAAGCAGGCAGCGAAAGGCAACAAGCAAACGCTGCTATTAACCCTGATCTCCCCCCTGCCTCCTCCCGGCGGCGGCTGCGCGAGCTCTCCGCCGGCCGGCTTTAATCACTGCACGCAGTCTCCCTCGCCGCGTGCGTGGCAGTAGATCGTTCTTTCTCGGCGATGCAGCTTGCTTGCTGCTCGAGGATTGTGCTCCGTATACGCGTCTATTTGCCCTGGACACAGAGACGGGCGATGCCGACCGGATAGACGGGGGGAGGGGGAGGGGGGGGGGGGGGATAGCGCGCCGCCGATCAGCGCTCGTCGTTTAGTGCGCGTGTGCGGCACCGGCTGATGATGGTCGAAGGGCGAAAGGGGGGTTGCTTGCGTATACACACTGGTTATTTAGTGAGCCGGCGTTCGCTGTATACCCGGCGGATCGGCATTCAGGCCACCGCGTGCGGAGGAGAAAGCGGAGAAGAGACGCGTGCCCTGTATACTCGGTCGGCTGTCATCATCGGATATGCAGAGCCGCTCGTTGGAGGAAACGAGATGAAGTAAAGGGGGGGGGGGGGGGGGGGGGCTGCGGGGGGATACTGGCATTGCCTAGGCGATCAGTTGATATTGTTCAAGAAGCATCAATACGCGTGCAGGTCATCAATTTTGCACCTGTCTTCGGAACAACTTATTTTATTTTTATTTGGAAACGCCTGTACCTTCGCATTTGCGGTCTTCCAAGAGGCTGTTGGCCGAATTTCGTTAAATGTCATTTGAAAGCTGGCTTATTTCCTTTTTTCTTGTCCTGCGCATTTCGTCAATGCGACAGTCATAAGCGACTACTGAAATCGGGATGAAAATTTATTTTTCCAGATAACAGACTTTATAATGAACCCCGTTCTGACTGTGCAGATCAAAGCACTGTGTGCGAAGCTGCTTAAGTGCACTACACTGCGTATGTCTTGGTTCATACATCCGGCACTTAAATTTAGATCTTTGTACAGCACTGTGACCTTTCTCCGAAAGATTCTCAAACCTATATATTCCCGGACTGGATTCCCTACAGCGGTTTCGTGATGGCCAAGAGTTCGTACCAGCGGGAAGTTTCTCCCTCCTTTCGTCCCTCTTTCCCCATCCTTTACTTTTTTACGCGAAGCTCTGCAATGCGACATCGTCGCCAGATCTTCATGTTCAACCTTTGACGTAGCGGCCTGCACAGACCGCGCAGTGAATAATCTTTGCGCAGCCCTGAACTGTACCCAGCCCACATATTGTGCGGCGCAGTACTAAACTGCACATTGCCGTCCTAGTGGCGCACTCAGGTCCGGTTCCGGCAACGTCCAATCCGATAACCCGCCCTTTAGATGTTCTGCTCTTTCAACTCCGCAACGCCTACGAGCAACTTACTGAAAAAAACAAAACAGAAACCGCGCCAGCCAAAGAGCAGGAGCACACCGAGGCCAAAAGTCTTGGTCGGTGGGAGGAACCTCGCAAAAACAACAAACAAGAACAGAGGGACACAAATGTTCTGCGCAGGGCAGATAAGCGGAGATAAGCGCAGTCTTGGGTCGAGGCCGCGTAATACAGGTTCGCGAGGAGCCCTTTAGCTTCGCCACGAATCGGTTCCCGCGATGAGAGGCTCCACTGCCTTCCAGAATCGAGACCCGCGGAGAGGAAGACCGTCAAGAGGGCCAACGGGGCGGGGGTTAAGCGGACACGTGGCTGGAATACGTTACCGCGCGGCGATTCTGCGCTGCCACCGACCATGCAGGCCAGCGCACGCCGAAGCAGGGACGGCTCTCTGCAGGTCTCTGTCGGGGAACCTTCGAGAGCCGTTGGAATGAAGAGTGCAGGGGGCCGTCAGCTAATTTGGCGAGCGAAAATGCTCCGCTTCCCAGTCCCCTGTAGCGGCGCGCGCTGTGTGAAGATCGTCGTCTTGAATTACACATCCAAGCACCCTTACCCTTTTATTCGATTGGGGCCGCAGCCTTCAGGTATGCGCTTCCCTCTTCCGTGAGGCAGGCAGTATGAGCGTACGAAGTGAAAGAAAAGTATTGGATAGAAGTATCGTTAGGCACAATGGCAGGTATAAATAGCACCGCGCAACAAATGAACAAGGAAAAATAGCCATGTATGAATGGTCCCCCGCATAAGAGCTACCAGCCGGAGATGCAGGACTGCAAAGAGGAAGAAGAGCACAGGAACAGAAAGAAAGAAAGAAAGAAAGAAAGAAAGAAAGAAAGAAAGAAAGACAGAAAGAAAGAAAGAAAGAAAGAAAGAAAGAAAGAAAGAAAGAAAGAAAGAAAAGAAACGTCAGGACGTGCACCAGAAGTACTAGTAAGAAGGAATAAACGCGCAGATGGCAGAAGCAGAGACACGTCTGAGTTTGCGCTGCGATCTTGGCATGCGCGGGAACCGTGTCGTTTTCGTCGTCAAGTTGCGCCGACCGCAAGGCAACCGTTTCTCCCACCCTGCATTATACGTTAAAGAAAAATTAAACGAACTCACGGCGAACTTCTAAGCGCTCGTAATGGTAATAACTCTGCGAACTCGCCCTTAGCTTGCGCAGTGGTCCATCACTTTTCCCCCGAATCAAACGCATTGCAAAATTCATACAAGTACGTACTTATTGCAAACGTCGCATCAATCACGCATATGCGTCGGTTCGGAATCTACAACAGCTGAGCTTCACGGCATTAAGGAAGCTGTTCCTTACATCCTGCGCCGAGCCGCCGGCCGTTGGGTTATCTTCACCGATTCAAAAGCATCTCTGCAGATCCTGGCCAACCTGCTGAAGAAAACGAATCACCAGCCAGTTTCCCTGGACATTGGTTATATCCATCATTTAGCTATTGCCGCAGGCCACTGCATAACATTTCAGTGGGTACCTGCTCACTGTGGCATTATGGCTAATGAAAAAGCAGATGAAGCGGCCCGTAAGGGCCATCAACACCAGAGATACATTCGAAGTTTTCTCACGAAATCTGATGCGTCCCAAATGGCTAAAAGTTTTGCGTACGAAGAAACGTATCGGCTTTGGAGTTTGCCGACACATCAGTACCAATTTCTTCACTCAATCGACCCACATCTTAGATCAAGACTCTCACCCAGAATTCCTCGACAACTCGAAACACTTTATCACCGACTTCGTCTGAATGCTGCATATACAAATGGCCTGCGATATCGTTTTGGACAAATGAACAGTCCGCATTGTGACAACTGTGCTTCGATGGAAACTGTGGAACATATCCTGCTTGAGTGCCCTGCGTATGCTAACGAGCGTGCGTAGTATGAACATTGCATGCAGAAGCTCTGCCCAGTGCCCCTAACAATGGACAAAGCTTTAGGCCCCTTAGCCTGCTTCAGGCAACAGAGACTTGCAATGAACTTTCTTTTTACATATTTAAAAGACATTGGACATCTCGATAAGCTCTAAATTCACTTGCAGGTTACCTTCATGCATTCTTCTTGCAGTGAACTTCGTCAGCCCATTCGTCGGACTATGCACTCCATCATTCCATAGGTTACATCAATACTCGCCACTGCATCCTTAGTACCCATTTCATGGCTGCATTTTATCTTCGTTTTTTTTCCACCTCTTCCACGCTGCTCTCCTTCAGTCTTTATCTCCCAAATTCCCCTCCCTACGCAGAGTAGCATGCCAGCGATATTGAAACGCCGGCTAAATTCTCTGTTTCTTCATTAAAGAGTCTCTCTCGCTCTCTCTCTCTCTCTCTCTCTCTCTCTCTCTCTCTCTCTCTCTCTCTCTCTCTCTCTCTCTCTCTCTCGCTCTCTCTCGGAATCTAAGCTTGCTTTTACCCAAACGGGCATAACCGCACGACTGGCTCAAGGCTCAAGGTACTACACAGGGACAGGCATACGCCCCCTATACTGTCCTACCTCCGCTCCTTCTTTACCTGACCGTATGCAGCAACGTGAAGAACAGTCGCCGTCAACATGAATGTGGTCATTTTCATGTCTGCCGCCCAAGAGCAATAAACCTTCCCGTGCGCGACAACCTTTTATTTTTCGAAAAAAAAAATGGCCGTGAATGATACAGAAGCCAAGTGAATACGCTTCTATACAGATGCAATTTATTCGGCAGTTTTGCAAATATGCGTGAAAGAGGACTTTACCCGTGAATGTTAAGCCTTCACATTGTTTCTGACTGCACACGCGATAACTATACCCAAACCACGCGCACTCCGAAAAACGAGACCCAATAGTTGGTAAACTGCAGAGACCACAAGGGCTGAGCAGCGTGTTTCTGCACAGGCTGTGTGTCGTGTGTGAGACGTTCTCGAGAAAAGTGCAGTTTTGTCCGCATGCGGATCCGAACCCAGAACCATGCACAAGCGAATCGATCGAAGAAAAGGATAAAAGGTGCAGCGACATCCGGGTAACCGCCAAACACAGTTCCTGGGGGGTCCGCTTCTCACTGCGCCGCACCGCCTCGAAAGCAGCTCTTTCTCCGCAAATAACACGGGACGGACAGCAAGCACTCTCGTTGAACGCTGAAAGGAAGAACTGAAATGGCGGAGCTGAAAGTTAGCGAAGCATAAACACGGGAGAAAACGACAGCCTTGGTGCAGGTTCAAGTGAAACTTCAAATACGAACCCTCCCACAGAATGGAAGAGCAGGAGGGGACGGGCACCTGTATCATATTGATTACGGCATGATTTCCAGCTGCGCTGCTCCAGCGCAGCTCCTCCGGGCTTTCTGGTCTACATTCTAGACAAGAGTTTTTGTTTTTTCTAAGGCTGTACCTCAATCTTCCCGACTCCTGACGATTCTTCATGGAATTGGCATTGTTGAACGCGCGCACACAACCCCACAGGCCTGGCGGTCGTCTGTGTACGTGGGCATCGTGAAAAGAAGTTCCGCAAAAAAAAAAAAAAGGAGGCGCTCGTATGCGCCGCGGCATTGTGGACAAATTTCCAGTTTTAGTTTTACCACAATTTCGTTACTTTATCTGCAGCCGCACAGGAAAATTCTCAACAAATACGTTGAATGTGTATTCGACGTATCATTACTGTTACTGTCTGGGTTCTGTTGCTCGTTTTCCCAGGCTGCCTTCGCTTTCTCCCCTCACGTATTATCTTCGTCATATAAACATCTCCTCTTAGTTTCGTTATTCTGGATCAGTATATACACATCCTTTCATCCACATGAACTCGCTTTATTCAAAACTGCTTTTCCTTTTGCCGTCGTTCCCTCGGTCGTCATTCCTTCGCGTTCCCTCCTAGTTTCAGGTGCCGCTCCAGGTTTGTTGTCAGCCATGTCAAAACTTCAAGCGCTTGAGTGTTCCGACCAAAGAGTTCTTTGTAATGTGTTCGCTCTTAGCGGTTGCCAAAAATGCGCGCGCACGCACGCACGCACGCACGCACGCACGCACGCACGCACGCACGCACACACACACACACACACACACACACACACACACACACACACACACACACACACACACACACACACACACACACACACACACACACACACACACAGCGGCAACTCTTCGCTGCCGTCTGCTTTCTTTTCCCTAAACTTTCCCTCTCATTTTCGCCCAAACTTACTTTTCCTTCTCTTCCATATCTTGGCGCAGTCATGCATCCTCACTTTTCCCTGAACTTTCTTTACTTATTTTCTCTGCCTTCCGGCAGGCTTGTACGTCTGACGACTGTACTGCCGTACAAGTGTTGAGTCCAGAGAACGCGCAGCCCTCATTAGTTCGTTCGTCCCTGCTACTGTCGTACACACAGCAAGTGCACAGAAAGTAAAGTTCCCCGCAAGCGTTTACTCTCAGCCTTTCTCACCGCTTTCTTCTTTTTATTTTTCCCCGCCACTTCTTTTCTTCACGCCCACTCTTTTATTGCTTCCTTTTTGGTCTACATATCGGCGCAGCGGGCCACACGGCCGACGCCCGAGGCGAGAACCAATCGAAAGCGGCGATCGACGCGTCTGCGACTCGTTACACGGGCCGCCTTCCGGTAACGAGTTTTCATTTGTCACGGCTGGACGAAGGCGAAGCGTTGCACCCAGAAAAGCTGCCCCGCGGTTTGCTTCTCGCTTCGTCCCTCGTCCGCCCCCTCCCTTCCTCCCTCCCTCCCTCTTCCCGGGTGGAGACCTGCAGAAAGTTTCTCGAGCGAGCCCGCCCTCTGGTGAACAGAAAACAAAACAAAAACACACGCAGCGAAGAGATGGCAGATCGACGGCCGCGAAGAGACGCAATCGGAGGCGAGGGTGCGCGAAACGGTAGAAAAGTAGCAATGGAAACGAAAAAACGGCAGAACTTGGAGCAAGGGTTGCGAACGAGAGGCGCTGTCGTAATTACAGTGACTGGCGTAATCTCGCCTTCGGTTGCTGTTGCTGCTTCTGGCAGCGAACATGGAGGATGCTTTTTGGGTGCTTCGTTTGCAGTTCCAACTATGAGAGAAGGGGGGACGCCGTGCTTCGTTCATTAATTTGGGTCTTGGTATTTTTGCCGCCGCATAAAGGAACACCCAGCGAGTACAGGAAGCGAATTTTGAGGTCAGCTGTTACATTATGCCGGTGAGTGGGAACACTTGAAACGTTGTGTGGTGGGTAGGCGCAGCAGGCGCATTTATTTATTGATTTATTGATGTTTATGCACTACAACGGGATTGATCAGCAGCAAACAAAAAAATATTTCCGGCACTATATTATTATTAGTGGCTTATTGAAAATAAAATAAGATAAAAAGAAGGAACAGATTTTTGCTGGCCGCGGCATCTGCCAGCGTATCCAGAAGCACCTGAGCTGCACCTAGCGAAAAAGACAGGGGGGGGGGGGGGGGGGGTAGGAAGAGGACAGTGAGGGGGAAAGAGAGAAGGAAGCGACAGTAAGAAAGATGGCACTATACGGCCGTTCTTGAAATTGGAGGACTTCAACAAAGTTAGTTGCTTTGAGTAGCCAGCTGAAGCGAGCTTGTCGCTTCGAAAAGTCGGCTTCTCAGTACGAATCCGCGTATCAGGGCAACTAAGAGAGCGCTGATTAAACGGCTACTAGAGCCGATAAAAAGTTTTGTAAGAAAGGTCACACACCGGTAACAGGGGAAAAGCAAAGCTGGCAAATAAACCAGTACATGACGTATTTACGTTATTCAATTCAGGAGTATCCGAGGGCATAAATACAGCCTACTATTGTAGTGTTGTCCCGGACTTGTTTTCCAGTGCGTAAAAAAAAAAAAGCAGGAGAAAGAAGGAAAGAAGGAAATACCAATATAAAGCAGGAAGAATAAAAGAAACCTTCACGGAACGAGCGCAATGCAGCGTGCTATATATAAAAAAAAGAGTTCGCTGCAGTTTCCAATACGCGGCAAGTTTCGCATGGTTTCCCCCAGTGGGCACGAAAAGTTTTCGCTAATTAGCGCTCGTTAGGTCCCCTGCCGCGCTCGTACACAAAAGCATCCTCGCTCACTCTTGAACCTTTTTTTTTTTGTTTTTCCTATGCCGCTCGGTATCCACCTTGCTTCGACCAACACAGGAAAACAGTTTACCCTCCGAAGCTTAATTCAAACCCAAGGGCAACATTCGTGCCTCGGTGGACAAAGCAGTTGCTCGTCCCGATTACAGGCGCCGAGATAAGAGAGCGAATGGAAAAGAAACCACCCGCTTGAATCACCTGCACGAGCTGCACTTGAACGGCCTCCGTGGAAAAGTGCGACTAGCAGGGTTCTGTGAGAAGAAAATTGATCCCAGCTGACAGCAGCTAAATCTAAGAGTGAAACTGGGGATTAATCGGGATTCACATCTACGGGAAGTGTGCTGCGTAGGTTCAAGGGGTCAGGGATACGAAGGACAACCGCACAGTTACAACGGCGAGGGGTGACGTACCGCAATTGTCACTATATAGGCGGATGCAACTCAAGAACAAAGCGGCAGATGCGCCTCAGAGGAAGCCCTCCAGCGAATGGCGTCGATATATTTACTGTCGCGGTTCTTTATACCCTTAAACATGTAGGATATAAAGGGAAAGAAAAGAGGGACTAGCTAAATATGAAGGATGTGCAGTACAAGAACGCGGCACTGTCCTTAGATTAGTGACTGCACGCTGCACTGCAGCAGCTGGTGTATGAAAGAGCACCAAACATTGAGATGTTTAGTCGTAACCTTCAAACAAACAACAAAAAAAACGACGGTCGGTTTGCGCCGTTATGCCAAATGCGAATTATGTGCGCCAGCAGTTCGGTTTTACCTTCGGTTCTGTTGTTCGGATCCAATGTTCACGGATGGCAGTTCTGATAGCGATAATGGGTGAATGTCCATATACGCGAAATTGGTCATATTCTCTACATTCATACATTCCTGGAAGTCTTCCTACCCCTCCTGGCGCAGCGGTGCAGCGGTCTAGCGATATGTGCCACTACGCTTCTATGGCAGGTGCTGCCATCGGTGGGACTTGCGTTGCTTGGGTTGGGTTGCGGGAAGAGCCTCTCACGATTAATTGAACTGCCGCCTGACATGGTGGGCAGCCTGCCACAAAACCGGCTTCAGACAAACAAACACAATGCGGCTAATGCGGAGAATGGCCACATAAGTGCTAGCGCGCTAAAAGATTGTCCACGCCGGTGGTTATTGTTTCCATTTTTTAGACAAACAGTCAGCCAAACAAACAAACAAGGGCTAAATGCGCACAATGGCCACCATAAGTGCCAGCGCACTAAAAGATTGTCCACGCAGGTGGTTACTGTTTCTTTTCTTTTTTTTTTCGTTCCGCCGTCTCCAAGTTCCGCAGCATCCGCTCCCACATGCTTAGATGCCTCTTTCCCGTCCCAACACAATTGTCCGCACATGCGATGAAGACGACACACTGCAGCGAGATGAACACTTCCTCCCCTCCTTGACGTCTCACGCACTTAAGACATTATTACGTCAACGAGCAACGACGACAGCGAATACATTTGCGCGCACGCAACATGAAAAATGCGCGATGCTCCAATTCTGCGCTCTTCTTTGCGCGGCAGCAGACAAACAACGCCGTCAGCAGTCCATCGGCAGGGAGCCGGCGGCGTGCAGACGCGGCGACGGAAGCCGAAAGTCGTCGGCGGCGTCGTCGCGGGCGCCGCTCACGGGTGGGCCACCGGGCCATCGGCACGACGCCGAGATGCACGCACTGAACCGTGGCGAACAAGCGCCGACCGGCCTCTCTGTGCGTACGCGTAGTGTACGCACGCGATACAGCAGCGGCCGCCGGCTCAGCCTCGCTTCGCTGAAGCCACGCCGCGATTGCCGTCGCCGTATCCACTGGCGGTGTGGCGAGCACGCACCTGGAACAGAGCTGCTTCACTTTCGCCGCCGAAAACGCGGGTTGTCGGGTCGCCGAAAGCGCGGCGTAGCATATGGCGTACACGCTGACTCGCATTTGGAAAGCGTAATGGCGCATTCCAATCGGTGATCCGGGGAAGAAAGCTGAATCCGCGAAGGAGCATGAAATCTCCCTTGGCCAATAAGAAATCAGGATTTGAAACTATATATCGCGCACTGAAGCACGCTTTTCGGTTCGCGGGAACAAGAGAACGTGCTGCGAATCACCGATTGGAACACGACATAGATAGATAGATAAAGAGGAGGAGGGAAAGGCAGGAATGTTAACCAGAAAGGGGTTCCGGTTGGCTACCCTGCACTGGGGAAGAGGGATTAGGGGACTAAAAGGAGGAAGAGAGAAGGGAAAAAGGCATAACACACACACGCACAACGCTGTCACAATTTGTCACTCAATCCAGTCGCTCTCAAGTAGGCAAAGAGTGCCTGTATGCCTTCAGGGCAGTCGACTGCTGTGGCCACGGACCGAGGATCTTTTGCTCTGTTAATGGGCGAGGATCGAGGCGGTCCAGGGCACAACACAGTGTATGTCTTGCACTCGCAAATGCAGGGCACTCATAGAGAAGATGAGCGATGGTCTCCTCACAACCACAGCTCTCACAGGCAGGGCTGTCGGCCATCCCCATCCGGAAAGCATAGTAATTGGTAAATGCAACACCGAACCATAAACGGCATAACAGTGTTGCGTCGCGACGTTCTAAGTTACGTGGAATACGACATAACATATATTACCCGCATCAGCACTTGCCCACCACTTGGAATCGTATTTTGCGGCGGCTCAACTTCAGTGTAATATGATGCCCGATGAAGTACCTAGGCAGCAGCTTCTTGCTGATGATCAACAGTGCCGTACCAATGCTGCGCGATTGTGCAGATTTGCGGTGCAAAAATATCCTATCATTACTTTTATTGAGCCACTCATCGATTCATGGACATACAGCTGAATAAAGGGACAAACCTACCGCGGTGGTGGCTATGAAACTCTGCTAGCCATCACGAGCTCGAAGGCATTTCACAGTGAGTTCGCCGTTTACCATAGCGCATATCCTGCAACATAAAATTCAATAAATAAATGCAGGGAGCTACAGAAAGGAAAACGATATGAGTTACAACAAGAGACAAGGAGAGAGGAGAGGTCGATATGGAATGGACGCGAATTAATGATATCCTAGCTGAAACCAGGAGGAACAAATGAGCATGGTCAGGGCATATGTAATGCGAAGGGAAGGTGCACCTTGTAAAAATAAACGCACATGCACACCTTATTCCATTATGGGTTGACAATGCTATCACATTGTTGTTGTTAGTGTCTGTGCCCAAAATGAATGGTGGGGCTTGTGAGAGCAAGGTTGTTCTTCCTGAACCCTTGCCGTACGCCACCTACCACCTGCAAAGGATGGCAGGTGAAGGCTTCACACAGACGGACATGATCTGGTGACGTCACAGCCGGGCTGGGGACACCACTTCCCTCCAACCCGATTGGCATTCTCCGGTCCAGTGACGTCACGTTCCTCCGGCCAATGGGATTTCTCCGCTCCAGTGACATTTCTGGTGACGTCACTGCCCGCTAGCCAATAAGAATCGTTCTGGACGACGCCGGACGGTCGCCGTGACTTTTCGCGGGGGTTCAGTGTATACTATTTCATTTTATGCTATCGAAAAATGCTTATCTCGTCGACAGAATATTAGGAGTAAGCGTGCAATGCATTGCAGGAAAACCGTAGCGCATTCTAGGCAGTCACATTTGGGTACTGGCCGGGCTTTGGCCGCTGAACGAGCTGCCTCCTTCGCCCTCTTCCACTCATCGGACCGGGCAACACACGTGGCCCCGCAAGTTGCTTTCCGGCCTTGAAGAGCCTACAATGTCAGTCACCATCTCTACCGGCTGAATAGCGAACTTTTCTTTTTGTAGAGACATTTAGAAGCGGCGCAAAACTAACAGAGGAAAAATGAAGATGACGATGAATTAAAGCAGTAGCACGAGATAAGACCAGTAAGAACATACAGCGCTCGAGGCTGAGGCGATGGCCGATTAGTCATCCCGAAACGAAACTTCACTACTTGCACGGAAGTCCTAAACGCGACAGCGTTAAGGATCAAGTTCTGCAAAAAATCTGGCGTCGTCGTCGTTGTGAGCGAAAAATCCCAGGAGAAGCAGCCTAGGGGGACCACCTACGTCACGTGACCTTGTGACGTCATCACAACCTGTCCACCGGATTGTGAGCAAGCTGACCACCGTGGCAGGTGCAAGTTAAATTAATGATTGGTCTCGAGAGGTTGTTCGGGAAAAGCAACCGGGGCCGCACAAGCCCCACCGGTGGCAGCACCTGCCATCGCAGAGCCATCGCTTAACCGATGCACCAGTGCGCCATGAATGTTATGCCGACTACCTGGGATCTATGATTGTAAAGTCTAGGGTGAACAGTTCCCCATATATAGACAGGCGTTAGTCCATTAACGCTGTCGCTTCATACCCTTAGGGCGAAGCTTAAGTGACTCTCCTCCAGTTTTCTTCTGCTGTTAACCAGACGGACGGAAAGCTTCGGAAGGTTTCGGATAAGTTAACCTTCATGTTCGGTAAGGTTCGCCGCAGTTTCCTGACGATGTTTGTCGAAAATGAGAGCCAAAAGCACTTCATACCTGAAAAAAAAAAAAAGCGGGAAAGACGAGATACCTACTCGACCAGCTATTGATTTTGTTAACACTGACGGTCCCTTAAGGTAACCGAGCGATTCCCGTGGATGGAAAACGTAGCAGAGGGCAGCTTATGAATCGTGGGCAGATTTGATTGGGAAGCTTGCGGGTATATATGGCGGCCGCAGCTGGCACAGGACGGGGTGAAGGCCCAGGCGCCTTTTTGTCCAGGTGGACTTAACAGGGCTGATAAGGACAATTATGATTGCAAACCGGCATCGGGTTAGGCGACATGACGCTGCGACTGGCACGCGCTGCGAGTGGCATAACGCTCGCGAGCCTACGTCGGCACATTCACAGCGCGACTTCCACTCCAGTATGCGCACATCGCGCAGGCCCACCAAAGCTCGCCCACCGACGCGCACGCAGCCAAGATAGCCACAGAGGGAATCATCGGGCGGCTAACCCATGACTGCGGCACGGTTCGGGTCCAGCCTCTTCCCCTCTCTACCTCGGGGGATCGCGGCGTGCCTTTACTGGTCACGCGGTCGCGATCCGGGCGTGACAAACGCGAGCGCGCGCTTCTGTGCCGGTGGTCCTCGCAGTGTTTGCTCGTCCCCCTCCTTCTACGGCTCCCCGTCGATTGCATCCTCCGTCGTGAAGGATGGAAAGAAGAGGAAGCGCGCATCACGACAAGAAAAGACCACCGCGGTCCCCCAGCCGCAGAAAGAAGAAGAAGAAGCGCCGAGGGCGGCCACAGCCACGAAATGATACGTGTGGGGTCGGCCTAATGGCCATCGCCGCTCAGCGGCCAAAGAAACAGGCAGAGCGGAGGGAAAAAGCGCGCTTTGAAGACTCAATTTCGGTCATCCGAAGAAGACGATGAAACGCGGGAGAAAGGAGAGGGTAGGAAGAGAGGAGGAGATGAACCAAGATCTTGCGCCGCCCGCCCCCTTACCTTTGCCGACACCATCGCATAACCGTTTTGATGTCAACTCCCTACGACCTCTCAAGTTTCTTTTACTATACGATTGTCCGATTGCAACCTTCACTTGCGCCACACAGTTTCGAAGCGCGAGTCTTTCACGCGTTTCGGACATTCCCCGCCGGTCGCGACCCCTGTAATCCGCTCTTCTTGAACTTCGTGTCCTCCACCTTTTGTCCACAGCTGACCTCATTTCCGGTTCCCGCGGCGCAACGATTCCGCTGCGGCGCAGAAACTAAATGTGCCAAGAACCTTTGAGTTCGCAGGCGACGCGGCTTTGTTTGCATCGGCCAAGTAGCAGCAAGAATCGTCCGATTTCCGACGGCGACGCCTCGAAGCTGGCTCTGCTGTTTTCTCGTATTACCTCGCCGCTTCCTCGGCGGCGCGGTCTCGGGTTTCTGTCAACACCGTTGACGCGCGCAATCGCAGCTTTTGTTCCCTGCGTCATGCTTTTCTTTTCTTTTTTGTTACTTCTCGCAATTCCCTCCACTCTGTAACGTTCTTCGGGCCGTCCTTTTACGTTGTCGTGGAGAAATCCGAACTCTTCTTTTATTCGCGAGTATAGAAAAAGGGTTAATGGCGATCACGGCAGCGGGAATCGCGCGGGTTGATGGGTCGTCGCTTTTGAAAAGTGCCGAGGCGTGAAACACTATCCGTCAAAAAAACACAAAGCAAAGAAAGTATCACTAAAAAGTAATAAACAAAGTAAATGAGATGAAAGCCGTAAAACTCGCTCGCTCCATTCAGCACACGTTTTATTGCCTCTGTCCTCGTCGCGCTTCTGTTACGACTATTAGATCCGCTGACAATGTGCCCAAAGAAGGTAAAAAATTTCTTTGCTTGTCTATTTTTCTCGCCATCCGATCTAGGAGTGCAGTGCCAGAATGGTGCCAATAATCTCATTCCGATTGTCAACTGAGCCGGAAAATAGCCTGCGGAATGTGCTGGGCTCGCATTCGTACCGACGCGGCTTTTCTCTCCGTTCTGCGCAGGAATGCGCTGCTGTAATGAAACAACGGGAGGTTAAGAAAAAATAAAGAAGGCGGTATACAAGGAACTGGTCTCGAACTTGTCAGGCTCTTAGGTTAAAAAAAATAAAGAAGGCGGTATACAAGAAACTGGTCTCGAACTTGTCAGGCTCTTAGGAACTGCTCTGGTTTTTTTTTTTTTTTCATTACCGCGGTGACTAGAGTGCGAGTAAGCAAAGACCTTGAGCGGAACAGTTTCAGAGACTTTTGGTTGCCTATGAAAGCTGTGTAGTCGGAAGTCTGTGAGGCCACGCAGAAATATTCGATATAACGAAACAGCTGCCACCCTCTTTCCCTCCAGTTACGACAAGACTTGTCAGCACACGAAAGAAACTCCGCCCTCTCGTAGTACTGTTCGTAAAAGCCTTAACGATAAGCCTATTCGACCAGAAAGACAGCGCATAGCCATTGTGAAAGGATAATGGATCCCCTATTCGGTAATCTTTACTAATGGCTGCAGTACTCGCTCTCTTTATCTGTACATTTCCTCAAGCTGCTTTCCTCTCGATACACGTAAGAGTCATAATCGTAAGGAAAAAAAAATACACTGTCCGAAGCAGGTTAGCTGTTTCTAAATCAGATACAGTTGGGCCTGTCTATAACGAAGTTGAAGGGACCTGGCGATAACTTCGTTATAGGCGTAGTTTCGTTATAGCCAGTATTGAGCGATCTTCCAACGAGAATCGTCATTCCTTCGTTATATTCATCACTTCGTTATAACGATGTCCCGACTGTATACGTATCGCTACGTGCAGTTATGTATCACCACGTGCTCAAATACGATTCCGTGGCGTGCCTGCCAGAACATCCCTCGAGATTCTCCGCCCCCGTGATGCGCCTGACGCAATTCGCTGTGCCACTTTCTCTGCTTGTAGAGAGAGAGAGGCGTCTTTGTCGACGAGGCGCTCGGCTTTTGTAACTCGCTGCGAGCAGTCCGAGCTGTGAGCAGCAAAGGTGCGAGCAACAAGAGTTGCGAAACGGAGCTCCTCGCAACGTGGCCCCCAGTGGCTTCTCCTAACGTACGAGTGAGCACTAACACGACACTCGAAGACTGCGCTGCATTCCTTTGGGCTTGTATTCTCTGTGGGTGTGTTTCGTGACACTATAGACATCTCATTTGTGGGCGTTAAGTTTCGAAAAGCTATACGCGACGCCGCCTCTTGTTCGCCCACGATTGCTTTTTAGTGTCAGCAGAGCGTGCCAACATGCATCGCGACACTGTCGCTAGGAAAGTTGAGTACTTCAACGCGTTTCACGGCGGGGAGCCCTTTCCAGTCTTCTCTCATTAGACACTCGGCAAATACTTTTGGCGAATATTTTGGTTCTGTGGAAGCATTTTATCGATGAAGTATAATAGTCTGACCACTCTGAAAGAAAAAGGAAGAAAACATTGTTCTTTATGCCCCTTTCCTTTCTTCTTTCACTCCCTCCTTTATCCCTTCCCTTACGACCCTTCCCCGCGGTGGTTCAGTGGTTAGGGCGCTCGACTACTGATCCGGAGTTACCGGGTTCGAATCCGACCGCGGCGGCTGCGTTTTTATGGAGGAAGAACGCTAAGGCGCCCGTGTGCTGTGCGATGTCAGTGCACGTTAAAGATCCCCAGGCGGTCGAAATTATTCCGGAGCCCTCCACTACGGCACCTCTTTCTTCTTTCACTTCCTCCTTTATCCCTTCCCTTACGGCGCGGTTCAGGTGTCCGCCGATATATGAGACAGATACTGCGCCATTTCCTTTCCCCCAAAACCAATTATTGTTATTACGACGCGGTTCAGGTGTCCGCCGATATGTGAGACAGATACTTCACCATTTCCTTTGCCCAACTATCAATTTTCAATTTTCATTTTTTTTTTCAAGAACTTCTGCACAATGTTTTTTGATGATGAAATGCTGAACACGAGGCGTGATCGGCTGCGGCGATTGCATACTGCTCTCGTGCAGTGGCCAGCGAAGCTGATCTGTTTGAGCCGCCGCGGGTTCGAAACCCAGTCTCGGCAATATTTACTTTATTCCTGCACCCTCAACCTCATGCAAGCCGCAAGATTCTTGGCTGGGCTTGACCCATGAAGTCGTGCTTTCACACAAAAAATTAAGCCTCACACTTTTTTACCGCAAAATGGAAAACAACGATTTTTACCGCAAAATGGAAAACAACGAGGCGAAGCTGAGTTGGGAAGTGTTCTGCGCATGCGCACCAAGCCCTCCGAAGAAGTGGTTTGGAGGACGAAACTCGGGCCGTTCGCTCGGCGCGGCCGCGGCGTTCAGTCACGCACGGCGCTGTATCGCAATATTTCTGTCGTTTCCTCCGCTGTCGTTACGGCGTACAACTCGCGAGCTCGTCGCGTGCGGAGAAGAATGTGGGCCAACCGAATTTTCCGCTCTGCAGCGCGGTCAGTGCGCGCACCACGCAATTGCCCAACAACGCGCGTGTTTCCAAATCATCTTGCGAACTTCGAGAAACACAACAAACACAAAGAAAAGGCCTGCCTCGACGTAACAATTTCGTTCATGACTTTACTGCCACCGTCAAAACAAGGTCGGACGGCACAAACTAACGGCGGCTGCATGTGCTCAATACTCAAGACAGCCAGAGAGAAATATTAAGGCGAAAGCCTTTGATGGCTCATACACGCGACGTCCGTCCGTCCGTGACACCCTTCAACTCGATAAGAAAAAAAATCTTGGTGAACGATGGGATTCGAAACACAATCCTTCTGCCCTGAAGCTGAGTGTGCTAACGACTACGCTACTTCCTGCCAACGTGCATGTAGTTCTCCTTGTCTAGAGCGCTGGAGAGTGTTTGCAGAAAGGCGTCGAATCAGCTGAATGCCTCCCAAATTCCCTCCGGTGTCTTCAGCTTTAAGATTCACAAACTGTTGCGTGCTTAATCAGCATCTTAACCACACATCAGCGACACAAGCAGCAACACCGCGCTAAAGGCTTTCGCCTCACCGCACTTTAGATCAACAAAGAGCCCCCGGAATTTTTTTTTCATTAGTATTCATTCAGATGTAGTATAAGAAACGTACAGTCGGGAGCAGAAGTAGCGTATACCAGACGTTGATGCGTCGCTTGATGGTCTTGCGACGCCATTCGGCGTTTTACACAATCAGGGACGTCACGAATCGAAACGAACACACTAACATGCCTCTGGATTCAAACAGTGCCGTCGCCTGTCTCGACAGCAGGCGCTACTGGAAATCAAGTCTAACTGCAGATAGAGAGGTGTACTACTTCTATTTTGCTCCCGACAGTATTTCATGGCGAAGTTCAAGCGTGCGCACACAGATGACAGCACCATGTACAGACGTGTGACGAGAAATACAAAGCGCTGTCGGCCAACGTTTTCTGATCAGCTTCAAAGGCATCCTCTGTTACGCGTTGCTGCTCCGGCGTCTTCAGGCTGGGATTACACCCGCAAACCACATAGCCCCACTTCACAAAATGGAGCGAATAAGATCAACCCATCCGAATCTGCGCCCGCCAATGCACAAAGAACCCCGATGGCGCGTCGTCGTAATATATGCTAACGCCACGTCAAGCAGATCCCCGCCTTCCTTACATCTTCTTTCTTTGTTTAATCGCAGACCTTGGATTCGGTGCGCCTGGTTCCGCATGTAAGGTACTGCTTTCTCGCCCTTAGAAACTTCATCGCTATAATACACACTTCCGCGTCAACAGGTCCGTTAGTTTTCAGCTATCTCTTTCAGTATGTCCTCTAATATGTAGAGTATATATATAAACCTCCTGACTGTTTCTCGGAGCCCCTTTCCTTATCACGCGGAGAGCAAGGGTAAACAGTTCACTTACACACCAGGTCCGTCACTTAGGGTCTCTTTGAAGATGTTATTACGTGTCCAACTGTATATGTGAGCGCTCGTCAACGTCGATACGCCAAAGAAGGCGTTTTTACAAATTTAAACTAACCTCATAAAAAGAGTGAGAATTTGTTTCCTAACAAAGCCGACACATTGCGATGCAATGTTTGATCAGTCGACGAAGACCGACGAAGAAAACTGTTGAACGAGCACTGACGAGACGAGGAACCCGCTACAGCTGCCAGCGTCATGAACCTGTCGTCCAACATCGGAACACAAAATCCGAGAAGCGTCTGAAGATCAACGTCACGACTTGCTGATGCAGAGAAGCAACAGCACCACACACGTCGATTGCCTGTGCACACAGTGACGGCGCCCATACCGGGCGGCTGTGGGAGCCAGCCACCTGCCCTCGCCGTCTTCCGCACCTGATCCTTTTCATTTTTACTTTTCCCGTTCATTATTTTTTTTTCCCTTTTTCATTGGTCTTCTTCTCGTTCTTCACGCGCAGCACTCGCAAAGTGAGCCGCTGCGCCCCGCGCTGTGGAGTAGCGTGCGGAAAACCGTGGTAGTCAAAGTTTCGGCGGCAAAAAACGTGATCGATCAATTGACGGTTTGCCCCCAATGACACCCGCACGGAATAGCGTTCGCGGCCGAAGCCTCAGCCATCGCCGCCTCTGCTGCCCTTCGCCAAAGCCGAACGCAGCTTGATGTTTTCTCGCTCAATTTCACCTTACCCCGCAGGGTGAGCTGCCTGCACGTTGGCTGTACGGTATATTGAAGGGCCGCCCAGCGGCGGAGTGAGACGCGACGGGCGACGTAGGAATGCACGATTCCGGCAATGACGCGAGCACGCCGGCTCTCGTAATCGGGCCACGGGGTCGCATTGAAATCGAGCACTTTCAGAAGTTGTTTAACAGTAACGGAGTTCGTGGGCCGTGACCGGAGAATGAAAAGTGAGCTAAGGAAAGAGAGAAAAAAAAAGAGATAATGGTCTTTCCCCCCATAATCTGAATGAACACCACGTGGAAATTCACTCGTACGAGGTGGGCCACGCCCACACGAAATGTTGCGCTTGTAATGCCTCTGCAGTATGGAACACGTTTATCGAATCAAATATCAATGTCTAAGGGAACAGGAAGGCCCGTTGCTACTGCTTCAGCTCACACTGGGTTAACGGCTGGAGTTGGCCAACCACGCGGAACAATAAGGTAGGGTGGCGGCGGAGGGGGAAGGAGTAGAATGATCGGTAAGGAAGTGTCTCAAGCTGATGATGCAGATAGTAGGTGTCGGCGCGAAGAAAGCAGTATATCATTAAACTACTGATGCTCTAAGTTACCTTTTTTTTTTTTAGGCGGGAGAGTAAAGATCAGAAGCCATATTCGATTTTGTTCTTAGCTTGGTTTCGATTCCTTTACTGCGGCTGCAGTAGCAGAGCCATTCCGCTAAATCACGGCGTCGGCGTACGAGACCAAAGGCTGCACGATCATGTATGCATCCAAGAGGGGGCCCCTGTCTCCCCTCGCCACAATCGAGTTCACCCCTCCCTTCCTAAATTCTTAGCAGTGATCTTGTTCAGCCCCCCCCCCCCCCCCTCAAGAATTGACTGCGGGCCCATTCCGGAAAAAAAAGAAAAAAAAAACTGGCTACGTGCTTGATAACCGCTGTATTAGTCTGGGCTCCACCGTCGAACAATACCCCTGCGGGAGATCTGCTGTCCTCCTACGAAAATCGGCGCCTAACACTCCGGCTCTCAGAATGTACGACGGCCAATAACCCGATACACGATCGATCGAACTGCTCTTTAGAAGTGTCCCTCATCACGCTCGTGTCCCTTGTTCCTCTCCTGTCTGGCTCCTGATGCAGAATCGAGGCGCGTGGCGTCCGGGCAGCGTCAATGCTCCACACACGGACTGGCGTCGGCCCCTCATGGTACATACACTCGGACGCTCTTGTCCGGCGGCCTACTAACCTCGGCCGGTACATCACTGCTCGCACGCACGCGCGCGCGCTCTGCCACTCCGCCAGCGCTGATGACCGCAGCAGCAGCGATGAGAAAGAACACGCCGCGCTCGAAGCGGGCAGGCTGAATGAAGAGGAGGAGGTAGAGAGAGGGCGACGCTGCATTCTGCTTCTCCCACACACACACACGCCCCGAGAGAGCGCTATATATACGACGACCTCTCGCTTTGGTCGGCCGGCGGCCCGACGCTCGCCTCTGCAACGCACGGACAGCTCCGGAGAATCGCCGTCGGCGCGCGAGCGAGATGCTTGCCGTATGGACGAAGGCGCCGGCGTCTTGCTAAAAGGGGCACCCGTATGCATCCTGTAACGAACTTGGCGGCCCGCCTTTGCCGTACGTGGCTATGCAGGGGCCGCCGACCTCGCCTTCAGGGAACGTTTCGGCGGGCACTGAGAGAGCGCACGTGCATCCTAACTCCACCCGATGGGTTTGGCAATAATAATAATAATAATAATAATAATAATAATAATAATAATAATAATAATAATAATAATAATAATAATAATAGGTTTTGGGGGAAAGGAAATGGCGCAGTATCTGTCTCATATATCGTTGGACACCTGAACCGCGCCGTAAGGGAAGGGACAAGGCAGGGAGTGAAAGAAGAAGGGAAGAAGGAGGTGCCGTAGTGGAGGGCTCCGGAATAATTTCGACCACCTGGGGATCTTTAACATGCACTGACATCGCACAGCACACGGGCGCCTTAGTGTTTTTCCTCCATAAAAACGCAGCCGCCACGGTCGGGTTCGAACCCGGGAACTCCGGATCAGTAGTCGAGCGCCCTAACCACTGAGCCACCGCGGCGGGTCAAAGGGTTTGGCACTGCTCCCAACTGTTTTGGAACTACTCCCGATTGGTTTGGCAACACTCCCGACGGTTTTTGAACTGCTCCTGATGGGTTTGACACAGTTCCCGACGGTTTTAGCACTGCTCTCAATGGTTTTGAAACTACTCCTGATGTGTTTGGCGCTGCTCGAGATAGGTTTCGGAACTACTCCCGATTGGCTTGGCAACACTCCCGACAGTTTTGGAACTGCTCCTGATGGGTTTGACACTGTTCCCGACGGTTTTAGTACTGCTCCCAATGGTTTTGAAACTACTCCTGATGTGTTTGGCACTGCTCCAGATGGGTTTTGGAACTACTCCCGATTTGTTTGGCACCACTCCCGACGGTTTTGGAACTGCTCCTGATGGGTTTGACACATTTCCCGACGGTTTTAGCACTGCTCCCAATGGTTTTGACACTACTCCAGATGTGTTTGGCACTGCTCCAGATGAGTTTTGGAACTACTCCCGGCAGTTTTGGCACTGTTCCCGACGGTTTTGGAACTGCTCCCGATGGGGTTTGAGCACAGTTCCTGGTGGGTTTTGGAACTACTCCAGATTGGCTTGGCACCACTCCCGACAGTTTTGAAACTGCTCCTGATGGGTTTGACGCAGTTCCCGACGGTTTTAGCACTGCTCTCAATGGTTTTGACACTACTCCTGATGTGTTTGGCGCTGCTCCAGTTGAGTTTTGGAACTGCTCCCGATGGGTTTGGCACAACTCCAGACGACATTTCTGCCTGTTTTGGCTAAACCCCTATAGTCAGGACAAGCCGACCATCTTTAGTTAACTGTTGACAGCTAGCGGAAGATCGCTTGACCAGTAAAAATGCATGGTATTGTAACGAAGCGTACGTCGGGACGGAACGGTCGCTCCGCCACCTCGAAGAAGTTGACCAGCAGGTGCCGATGGGTAGCATGAATTAACTTGGTTTATTTAAAACGGGTGCAAAACATCATTTAAACTAAAAAAACTGATGCAAAGCTCTAAGAGTAAATAATAACGCCGTCAGTCATACCAAGGGGCGCGCAACGTCTTCCGAGCAGAGGTCCCGAGCAGCAGGACCGCAGCCGTTCCTCTCCTCCGTTCCTCGCGCCAAAACCCCCTCTTAAATACGTTTGCCCAGGATCCTGGGGACACTTTTAGTAACCAATCGGAAATGCTGTTCTCGAGGCCAATGAGAACGATTTCTTTAAAACGAAAGCAGCCAATAAGCACGCCGGTGCCCACGAGGTTGTTTACTCGAGAGCACCGCGTAAATTCCACGAAGACGCGCGCATTTCCGCTTGGCACACAGATACAAACACACAAAACGACATCCGAAACACAGGGAACGCAAACCTCCCAGTCGGTGCACCACGCGACCCGCCGTTCGCGCTCTCAGCCCTCGCGGCTCGTCTCCGACGCATCTGGTCCGCCGGGCAGTCTGCTGCCCGAAGCAATCACCTCGCGCGACTCTCCTGGAAACCACGGGGGGTCCGCGCGCCCGCTCTGGTGTCTCGGACACGGCCTTGGGAGACATTGTTCCCCTGCAGACAGCTAACCGTGAGTCTCAGTGCGTTTTACTCTAACTAAGCACTCGAACAAAGCCGGGGAGGGGGCCGCACAACGCCTGCCTACAAAGAGCCAGAGAGAAAACGGCTCTGGCACATGTCGGGGTGTGAGCCCCTCTAATGGCTCCCCGCACAGCAGCGAGCACAAAGACAGCAACAGTCGCACCGAGGGGAGAAGAACACATTCAGCTTGTTGGAAAAACTGGCGCACGAAACCTGCGGAGCTCGCTACGCGACACCTCCCTCCTACGAAAAAAGAGTGTCCCACTCGATTACAGTTCCGTCTGTAGAAATTAAACAACGAAATGAGGCCAATAACTCAGTACAGAGATCGAAAATGGAATTGGGTCAGCTTGACATGAAGGTACAACAATACTAAACCCAATAAAATACGAGCGGAATACTAAAGCAAGGCACGGAGATGGGAGTAACTTAATATCAGGTCAAACAAATTACAGGCAGGTCAAACAAATTACAAGATAGAGAAAATACGTACAAACATGAAAATATTGGCAACGCAGTCAAATATTACATAGCACACTCAAAACGTTCACATGTACATGTTCACACAAAGCACTCAAAAAAATGGGTTCTGGAGAACAGTCATAGGTGATTAATCCACACTTTCGTCCGCACTGTAGTATATCTCAGTCTCACTATCGTAATCGGTCCTCAGTGCTTTGGTCTCGGTTTGAGGTCCCGCATGGCTACTCCGATGTGCCGACTCGGAGTAGGAGTATGCCTCAGTCGCACTTTCACCGGACGTTTCGTGATCGTTGTTCGTCACTGTCGACGCCACTGCCCGTTTCGGCTTCGCGGAGACACGAATACTGCCTCCTAACTCATGCACACCATCCACACCACAATCACTGTTTGCTGACTCGTCGTCGGCGTCCTCATCGGAACCAACACGAGTGTGGCAGAGCTTCAGACGTTCAACGTTAACGACGTCTCGCTTGCGGCCGGTGCGATCGACGACCTCCCAGCTGTTCTCGGATACTTTCCGAAGCAGACGGAACGGCCCGTGGTACCGGTGGAGCAGTTTGGTGGTCTTTCCTTTCGCTCGAGAAGGCGTCCATAGGTACACGAGGTCTCCAGGGTAGAATACAGCTTTGCGTCGCCTGGAATCGTATGCTTTTTTGTTTTTTTTTTTGCTGTTGCTCCTTCTCGCGCTGAGCTACCACCTCGCGCGCCCGGCGAAGCCGGCGTAAAACTTTGTGAGCATCCATTCCGCCCCCGTCAGTCTGTGTGGAGCCCAGGGCCACCTCAACAGGAAGTGTTGGCTCTTGTCCGTGAAGAAGGTAAAATGGAGAAAATCCTGTCGTTTCGTGCTGCGATGAATTATAGGCGAAAAGGACATAGGGCAGGAATTCGTCCCAGTCCCGGTGGTGAGAGGAGACATACATGCTGAGCATGTCGGCGAGCGTGCGGTTGAAACGTTCGCACAAGCCGTTGGTTTGTGGGTGGTACGCTGTTGTTTTGGCGTGGTCCGTACCCATGGCTTTAAATATCTCCTCAATTACGGAAGCGACAAAGTGCTGTCCGCGGTCCGTAATGATGCGGTCTGGAGCTCCGTGGCGTAGGACGATCTCTCGCACAAAGCCCTGCGCGGCTTCAGCCGCTGTGGCTGCTGGGCAAGCTACTGCTTCAACCCACTTCGTGTGGTAATCGGTCATCACGAGGATGTAGCGGTTCCCGGAGTGACTCTTTGTAAACGGCCCCAAGAAATCCATTCCCACTTGCTGAAATGGCCTTCCCACCGGCGGAATAGGCTGGAGAAATCCGACTGGTCTGCCAGGTAGGGCTTTCCGCGTCTGGCAGTCGGGGCAAGAGAGCACATAGTTTGTCACCTGTGCGAACATCTTAGGCCAGAAGTAGCGCCTCCGTACCTTCTCCCATGTGCGCTTGACTCCGAGGTGTCCTGCCGTGAAATCGTCGTGGCAGCTCCTTAATACCTCAGTCCGCAAGCCTTTTGGTACGACCAGAGCGTCGTAGTCTTCCTGGTATCCCTTTGCCCGCCTGTGCAATACACCATCGATTATCCGAAAGCACCGTGCCGTTCTTCTGTGTTCTGGCAACGGGTGAATTCGGGTTCTCGAGATGTTGTATCATCTCTTTCATCCAAGGGTCTTCCCTCTGCTTCCCACCTATATCCACGCGACCCAGCACAAGCAGCGGTGTAAAGTTGACTTCACTAACCGGTGCCGGCTCGTGTGGCAGGCGAGAAAGGGTGTCGGCATTTGCGTTCTTCAAACCGGGGCGGTGTTTTAGGGTCATGTCGAACTCCTGTAATAGCAGGGACCATCGCACGAGGCGTCCGTTCGGATTTTTGACGTGCATCAGCCATGCGAGGCTGGCCTGGTCGGTGACCACGGTGAAGTTGCTTCCAAAGATGTACGGCCGGAACTGCTTACAGGCGTACACAACAGCCAGACATTCCTTTTCTGTTGTGCTGTAATTAGCCTCGGCGTTGTTGAGATGACGACTGGCGTATGCGATGACATGTTCCATACCGTCATCTTTCTGCACCAGCACGGCACCAATACCGTAGTCGGAGGCATCCGTATGGATTTCGATGGTGTTGCCTGGCTGGAAATGACGCAGAACAGGCGCTGTAGTAAGTTTTTCTTTGAGCGTCTGCATTGCCGCCTCGCATGCCGTGTCCCACTCAAAAGAAACATTTTTTCTTGTCAGATTAGTCAAAGGTCGGGAGATTAGGGAGGAGTCCTTGATGAAACGCCTATAATAATTGCAGATTCCCAGGAAACTCTGTACACCTTTCTTGTTTTTCGGAGCTTGGAGCTTTTCAATCGCGGCTATTTTCTCTGGATCTGGCCTGATGTTGTCGCCAGTCAGCACGTGCCCGAGATATCTAATTTCTTCGTGAGCAAAGCTACATTTTCCAGGTTTCAGACGCAGGTTGGCTTCATCTAGAGCGCTTAGCACCTTCTTCAAGTCCTCTAGGTGCTTTTCCATGGTCTTTGAAAAAATGACAATGTCATCCAAGTAAGCCAGACACACCCTCCAGAGAAGGCCGCTCAAAACATTGTTTATCATCCTCTGGAAGGTCGCGGGGGCGTTGCAGAGGCCGAAAGGAACGACATTAAACTCGTATAGACCAGAGCCGCATGCAAATGCTGTCTTCGGCTTGTCCTCTTCGCGGATTCCTACCTGCCAATAGCCTGAGGTGAGGTCGAGTGTTGTGAAATATCGAGACCCTTGCAGCAGATCCAGGATGTCATCGATCCGCGGCAGTGGATGCACATCTTTCTTGGTCACCGCGTTAACTCTTCGGAAATCGACGCAGAAACGCCAACCTCCCTGCGGCTTCTTTACAAGAACGACAGGCGACGACCAGGGGCTGTGTGACTCTCTGATCACTCCACCCTGAAGCATTTCCTCTGCTTGCGTTTGAATTACTTTTCTCTCGAACGGTGAGTGGCGGTACGGGTGCTGACGAATGGGTGTCGAATTTCCCGTGTCGATAGTATGCTCCGCTACGTGAGTGCGTTGAATAGGGTTGTGCTCGCCGGTAAACAGATGACTGAATTTACGAATAAGGGACAAGAGCTCACCCCTCTCAGATGGCGTCAGGTGTGGCCCAGTCTCGACGTCGAAGTGCCCCGTCGTGGAGGGGTCGTGCGGCACGGCGAGTCCGAGTTGCGCCTCATGTAGGGATGTGGCCCAGCCAATTTTCGTCTCGCGATGCACCACTATCGGCGACAAGGTAGGATTAGCAACACGGACAATTCCAATCCCGCCGACCACGTTCATTACGGTCCGCGCCACCTGCAGTCCACTCCTAAGGGTTGAGTTCGGCTCGACGAGTTGAATTCCATCTCTCGGCACGCGTACCCTCAGAATGGCTTCCGTACGAGGCTCGATGCGAACTTGGTCCTCACTTCGTGCCGTGACGATGTTTGTCTGCGATTGCACGCCAGTGTCGAGTTGCAGCCGGTATACGTCGCTCCCGATCTTGAGTTCTTTTTGGCGAAAGTCAATGAGCAAGTTCGCCTGCCGGCAAAATGGGAGGCCACCCAACAATTCGTACGGGCAGTCCTTGAGAACGATGAATTTTACGCCGAATTTGGCTGATCCGAATTGGAGTAGTACTTCTGTTTCTCCCGCCGGTGACAACAAGTCTCCGCCGATTCCTTTGACGAAGGCGGTGCTCTCAGTTGGTTTGACTTCTGAACAAATTTTAGCAGCGAATTTAGAAGACATTATGTTTACGGAGGCGCCTGTGTCAATGATAAGGGTGGCCTTCGAGTTATTTGCCTCGACTTGCACTGTGAGGAGCTGGTTCTCGCTCATCACGCACACAGGTCGGCAGGGCTGACCACCTAGGCCCCGCCGTTCCCGTTTCCCAAGTTGGGAGCTTGCTCGTCGCGTACATTTCTTTGCTCGCGGTCCTCATCTCTCCATCGCTGGCGACACTGTCGAGAAATGTGGCCGTTTCGGCTACAGTAGTGGCATCGCGGTCGTCCGTCGTCGGCACGCGTCGTTCTCGGTGGCCATGGCACACGGTTTCGAAATATTTCTTCTTCAATTGCCTTTAGGCGCCCGGATAATGACTCAAGGGATGCGGCGATCGCCTTGAAATCTTGCTCACCTTCGAGTCTTTGTTGCTGACGGTAGGATGCAGCAGTGCAGGCGGGAAGTAGGTGGGGCTGCCCAGGCGCAGGAACAGGCTCGGTGGTAGCGCTGTTGGGTGTTGCATGGATGTTCGAATTCCAGGCACCTGTTGGCAGGTAGGTGTTGCTCACTGGGGTCGGCAGCAGCCAAGAAGCAAGACCCATCAGCGTGGCCTGACTGAGACGCTGCAGTATTTGTAAGAAGTCTGCGCAGGTGGTCGGGTTGGAAATTATCATTTTCTCCATAGTCGCTGGTTGGAGGCCCCGCAGTAAATGACGCAATCGGTCTTCTTCCGGCATCTTTGGGTCGACCCTAGCGCACAGCTGCATCACATCGTAGAAGTACTGCTCTGGGGATTCTGTAGGAAGCTGCACCCGATTCTGTAGCCGGAGATAGGCGATCTCCGCAGCGTGGCGGCTGCTGAAGCAGGCCTTGAGCTTCGCCGCCCAATCACTCCACGAACTTGGCGCACCGGTAAGTAGTTGCGTTGTGTACCACTTCTTCGCGTCCCCGTCAAGAGCAAGGTAAAGGAACTTTACCTTAGAGTCGCTGTCCCAGCAGTTCAAAGATGCGACGTGTTCGTAGCAGGTCAGCCATTCCGCAGCGGACTCCTCCGGGGTTCCCTTGAATACCGGCGGGGCGATGGACGGTCTCGATTGAGGGCTCGTCATTGTAGCGAAGTCTGCTAACGTCTGGCTTGGCTCACTTCTAAGGTTGGGGCGCATTTCCAGTAGAGCGGGGTCGTCGCTACCCCGCAACCTCCACCACTTGTAACGAAGCGTACGTCGGGACGGAACGGTCGCTCCGCCACCTCGAAGAAGTTGACCAGCAGGTGCCGATGGGTAGCATGAATTAACTTGGTTTATTTAAAACGGGTGCAAAACATCATTTAAACTAAAAAAACTGATGCAAAGCTCTAAGAGTAAATAATAACGCCGTCAGTCATACCAAGGGGCGCGCAACGTCTTCCGAGCAGAGGTCCCGAGCAGCAGGACCGCAGCCGTTCCTCTCCTCCGTTCCTCGCGCCAAAACCCCCTCTTAAATACGTTTGCCCAGGATCCTGGGGACACTTTTAGTAACCAATCGGAAATGCTGTTCTCGAGGCCAATGAGAACGATTTCTTTAAAACGAAAGCAGCCAATAGCACGCCGGTGCCCACGAGGTTGTTTACTCGAGAGCACCGCGTAAATTCCACGAAGACGCGCGCATTTCCGCTTGGCACACAGATACAAACACACAAAACGACATCCGAAACACAGGGAACGCAAACCTCCCAGTCGGTGCACCACGCGACCCGCCGTCCGCGCTCTCAGCCCTCGCGGCTCGTCTCCGACGCATCTGGTCCGCCGGGCAGTGTGCTGCCCGAAGCAATCACTTCGCGCGACTCTCCTGGAAACCACGGGGGGTCCGCGCGCCCGCTCTGGTGTCTCGGACACGGCCTTGGAAGACATTGTCCGCCTGCAGGCAGCTAACCGTTCGTCCCAGTGCGTTTTACTCTAACTAAGCATTCGAACAAAGCCGGGGAGGGGGCCGCACAACGCCTGCCTACAAAGAGCCAGAGAGAAAACGGCTCTGCCAAATGTCGGGGTGTGAGGCCCTCTAATGGCTCCCCGCACAGCAGCGAGCACAAAGACAGCAACAGTCGCACCGCGGGGAGAAGAACACATTCAGCTTGTTGGAAAAACTGGCGCACGAAACCTGCGGAGCTCGCTACGCGACAGTATAGTCGACTCCGAGTTGCCTCGGAGCATGAGAGTGCGTGCCACTTGAGCCCTGTGATGACTGCAGCACTTCTGCACGGTCACCGATTCCTTTAGGGTACTAAAAGCAAAGCAACGCGCGGAGGACGGTTTGGTTTGGTTTATGGGGGTTTACCGTCCAAAAGCAACTCAGGCTATGAGGGACGCCGTAGTGGTGGGCTCCGGAAATTTCGACCACCTGGGTCGGTTCTTTAACGGGGTTCTTCTGGCCTGGGGTTCTTTAACGTGCACTGACATCGCACAGTACACGGGCCTCTAGAATTTCACCTCCATCGAAATTCAACCGCCGCGGCCGGGATGGAACCCGCGTCCTTCGGGCCAGCAGCCGAGCGCCATACATAACCACTCAGCCACCGCGGCGGCTTGCGCGGAGGACGATATCGTGCACGCTTAACCAGTTTCTATCACCACACGTGGCTATAGAACCTCACACATTTATGAAGCATTCCACAGAATTGCGTCAGTCATACATGAAGCACAAGATCCCCGCTGATGCTTCCCGGCAAGAGCTGCGCGGTCTGCACTTGCGACGTCAGTAAGTCATTTGGTCGTCGTAATTTATGCAGCCGATGTTTTGTGCCAGCCATGCCGCGCTTCATAATTCAGTTGGGAACCGGCGAGAAAACGAAAGAAAGCCGGAACGACACTGCCAAACAGGATCAAAATACTTTCTGCCCAAGAAAGAAAAAACGAAAAAAGCGAACAGAAAATGAGCACGTGGACAATTTCGATACTCCGATGACGCAGAACCGCCACCCTCGAACGCACGAGCCGCAAACGGGCAAAAAAAGCGAAGAAAACTCGTCACGGGGTAAAACTATGCCGGCAGCCAAGAGAGGCTCCAGCCACGTGGACGAAATAACTGGAATATATGCGACTCTGGCGTCGCTCTTCGCAAAGGCAATTCTTCTTCGTTTGCGGTGCGAGCACGTGCGGCAGGACTCTCCGTCTTCGTTTCGCCGCCGCGCCAGACGCTACCGAAAGAAAGAAAAAATAGGAAGAATGAACGAAAAAGAGATCTACCACCTTTGTCTAACGTGTCCACTAGCGCGCGCTTACATAGTCCGGATGAAAGAAACATCGTGAAACGCGATGCGCTCTGGGTGTCATGTTCACCGAAACGTCATTATTCGGAGGCACACAGGATCCTGCCTCCGTATCATAGCATCCAAGGCTTCCTCGGAGAACGGAGACAGCACAGTCCGGAACGAAGCCCGGTACAGTAGCCGTACGCCGCTGATACACGGCGATGAGATTACGCACACACGCACGCATACATACGTCTCGGAAGTCCCAGCTGCAGCCGTGGTTGAAGCCCTCTCGGAGCGACGCAGATATGTGCTCCTCGGTCGGCTTTCCCATTAGGGCCGCCCCCCCCCCCCCCCCCCCCTTCCCTTCTTGGTGCAGTCGGGAAAGGTGATCCAGATGCTTTTACGACCGGAACACCGACTAGACCACCGGGATCGCCGGCCCCGATCCCATCCCTCTTTCGCAACACTCGGCCCGCAGCACAGTTGCGTGCACTACGCGTAGACGAATGGGTGCGGCTTCTCGCCCTGTCTACGTTGCAACAGAGTTTCGCCGCAGCTGGCTGTTAGTCAAAGGAACCAGGGGCCGTATGTAGTAACGATTATTTTTCCAGATGAATTGTTTTACCTTTCTGCCACTGGCAGCTGTGGCTCTTGATGTCGTGACTGACAAATAAACAAGCGATGTGATTCGCTGGCTCCAGTATCGAAGGCGGGACAGTCCAATCGCAGCTAACGAATCGCAAAAGAAAGCCTTATAAAGTACGGCTCCAACGCTCGTTTTTTTTCCACGCGTAAGTATATAGAAGACTTCTGAATACTGAAGTAGCCATGGGTGCAGCTTTGCGCACTTTGAAATTTATCGGCAAGCAAAGGAAAAAAATAAACGGAAAAGATCAGAATGCGAATACCTTAGGAATCACGTTAGCTTCCACCTGGGGAGCGGGAGATTGGGGGGGGGGGGGGGGGGTGTGCATGACCGCACGCACATATCTAGGCCGCCGGGTAGCGCTGCAGCCAATTGGAGATGCGGACTGCCTGCTTTCGTCATCTCTTCCTGTCACCTGTAGAAATTTTTCCGAAGGCATTCGGGGATCTTGCTAAAACCTTCACGTGATGCAGCACTGCTTGCAACATGCCCAGAGGTTCCCCCGGAAGGACTCGCGGCTTAGACGAGACTAGCGCACAAGAGCCCGATCGTTGAGAGCACCTGCATCGACAGAGTTGCAACACACTCGAGAGGACGATTCGTTTTCGCAGCGAACGACTCGACTCGCCTGGGCCGTGACGTATATACTTGTATTTTAGCACGCACATCCTTCCGTTCCTACAACATGGCTGCTGGGGGAAAACGTTTAGGAAAGGGCGCCGGGAAATATCGTTCGCAGATCTCGCGATTGGAAGAGGTCTGTATTTTAGGACAGCTATAGCTGAATGGGTTGCTCAACAAGCCACTGGGTGTGTAGTATTAAGAACCAAGTTGTCCCTTCCTGCTTTCCGCTTCAGCGTGAGGTATGTCGTTAATTTTCCGCCTACATGGACGAAACCAGCGCGCTTGACGTATATATGAGTTATGGCCGCCTGTAAAAGCGAGCTCGAAGGTTCTGGGGGTCTGCACTTCTTGGAACTTTTTTTTATAATCTTTTCCCTCAGCACTTACGAATTGACTTCTGGAGGATAGAGCCGCCGAGGAGATCGAGTTTCGAAACACAAAACTGCTGAATGGTGTTTCTTTTTTTAACAGAAAAAAAGAGCATTTTTCTTCTTAAAGGCACTGAAGTCAGCTGCAGCTCGGGAAAGTTCCACTCGGAACCTTTTCTACACCATCGAACTTCGCCACTAGGTGTATGAATGCCGTAGTGCTTGAGCCACACGCTGAATTAAGAGCGATGCGCTCGCGAAGCTTGAAGCGAATGCAGTTATTATTATTATTATTATTATTATTATTATTATTATTATTATTATTATTATTATTATTATTATTATTATTATTATTTTCAGCGAGCAACAGCAAGAAAGGCAGTAAGTCTTCGAATAGGGCAAGTTCTGTGGTACATTTTCCTTTGATTATGGACCCGTACTAAAACAATTTCATTCGAAAGGAAGCAAAAAATAAAATGGCGAGCAATTTTCGCGACAGCACCGAAGAGCTGCCGCTAAAAGCAAGCGCGCAAAGAGTACTAGCCGCAGTTTTCATGCCCACGTACGAATTTTGAACTCTTTATTATAATTAATTCATTTATTTCAGGTTTCATCAATGGACCAAGGGACTTTAGAGAGAACAGTTACACGGGAACAGAGCTCAGCAAGGTATTTACAGTAATGATGAACGCACGTGCCATCTAGACGGAAATTCTGCTGCGTCATTATACTGGATTACGAGGTAAAGGAGATACATACCATATAAAATATTGGGCTTTTTCTTGAGTAAGTCGTGTCGGCGTCGCGGTATCATGATCATCAACGTCATCATCATCCGAGCTGGGTACGCAGCCGGAAAAATACGGTCCAAGATTGCATACAGGATCGCAAGGTGGCTGCCAAGTTCGCATATACACGGCATACAGGCTTGCTCCTTTGAAGTCCGCCCCGCACGTGCAACCAAAGGACCTCCGCGACAGGTTGACGTCAGCGGCTCCTTCCAAAGAGCCGCGCCACACGGACCCGGGCGGACAACGCCGAGCGCTGGCTGAGAGCCTCGCACAATACAGGTCGAGCCAAAGGGAGAGCGGTGCCAGCGAAGGTTGCGTCTGTCGCCAAAGGAACAGAGGTCGCGATGGAAGCCTTTTAATTAAGACTCGCCTAATGAAGCCCACGACACCAGCTGTGGCGCGGGGAAGAGCGTCTGCTGCAGAGCGGAGGAGGGAAGGAAGGAAGGATGCGGAAGAAGTGCGCGGCGCTGTCTCCGCCTCTCGTCGCCTGTCGTCAGTGTCAGGGTTAGCCGAGCACGAAGAAAAGAGGGAGAGAAAGCCCCTCTCACCCTCACTCTGCAGTATCTTATTTCTTCGCCATCCCACAAGCAGCTGGCGTCGTCTCAGAGACGGTCACCGGATCGTGCGTGCGTGCGAGGATATATATATATATATATATATATATATATATATATATATATATATATATATATATATATATATATATATATATATATATATATATATGCATTGGGAGTCGAGTTTAAGTCTCTCTCTTTTTACAAAAAAGATGAGAAAGCGAGACAACTAAAAACGCGAGGCACGAGTAGCGGTAATGAGTCCCCGGGAGTGTGCACACGTCGCTCGAAAGACGTCTTTAGGGGCCGAGAAGAATACGGGGCTTCAACTTTCCTCGAATCTACGCTGCGAAAGCAGCTGGACGGGGCGTCGGATGAAACGCGGCCGAGGTTTCTGTGACTGTCGTGTGTCGGCCCCGTAAACGCCCTGCTTGAAGCGTAGTATGTCGTGCCTCATAGCGACGACTTCAGCTGTTAAAAGGAATAGGAGATGGTGGTCGGTTTACTCGAGCACAGAAAACTGGAGCGCAATAATAATAATAATAATAATAATAATAATAATAATAATAATAATAATAATAATAATAATAATAATAATAATAATAATAATAATAATAATTGGTGTTTTGGGGAAGGAAATGGCGCAGTATCTGTCTCATATATCGTTGGACACCTGAACCGCGCCGTAAGGAAAGGGGTAAAGTAGGGAGTGAAAGAAGAAAGGAAGAGAGAGGTGCTGTAGTGGAGGGCTCCGGAATAATTTCGACCACCTGGGGATCTATAACGTGCGCTGACATCATCGCACAGCACAGGGGCACCTTACCGTTTTTCCTCCATAAAAACGCAGCCGCCGCGGTCGCGTTCGAACCCGGGAACTCCGGATCAGTAGTCGAGCGCCCTAACCACTGAGCCACCGCGGCGGGTAGAGCGCAAAATGTCTGATCAGCCAATTTGGATGCCCCCCCCCCCCCTTTTTTTTTGTCTACCTGCTTTCCACACAGAAAACTATTGTACGCAGCGTCAATACCCTTACGGCGTGCAAGACATGTAAAGGTGGATTCGCACAACGGATCACTGGCCCGCAGAGTGCAGGCGTCACGTGACGACCCACTTCGTGAAGTCCGGTCCGCCATATTTGTGAACGTAGCACGGCAGTAGACCGCCCCATGCCCAATCCACTTATCTCAACCTGCAAATGTGAAAGTTGGAGGCGGAGGTAAGCGCTTTATAGGCAGGGCCACGGCCTTTCTTCATGCCCAGGCCAGCCGATGTCCTCACGGAGCAGAACCGGGACCCCTGGCCCACAGGCCAATGATTCGTAGCGTGAATCTACGTTCAAAATGAAACCGCACCATATAGGGCCAGCCCCGTAATACGCGATGCCGTAATGCTGGGAGTGCTCAACATTAACTAGCTTACATTAATGACTAACTCCACACTTTTACTCTATTAGCGCTTCATAAATGAAGCGATAAATGTACAGCTGCATGCGTGTTGAACTGCGTCACAAAAACTCGCGAAATATAATTGCTACCAATGTCATTTAGGACCAGCCTCAACCGGCAAACAATGCAGCACTGATAAGAGTGCATTTGCGGGATCACAGAGCTCCGGTACTCTATGCGATAGCTCAAAGATCAGCAACCTGATTATGGGAACTACAAGCGCGAACAACGGCGGAGTAGCAAGATAATCCCGTGTGCAAACAAGTCTGACGCCAAGGGCACTCGCGAAAGTTAAATCTGCGTAAGAGCGATTAGCCATAGCGATTATAGGCACGCTGGCTACACAAGCTCCGCAGCACTAAAGAAAAAACGCATTCGTAAAGGCAGGAGGAAATGGGAATAAGACCTTGGAGGCAGAGTTAGCGACATGGATAATTACCAGGTACACGGCACGCGGTCATTACGCCAGTGCGAACGAACCAATCGCCCAAGGCTGCTCGATCAAACGCATGCTGTCAGTGTACATATGTCATATGGCAAGCGGCTCGCGTGGCGTGGCCTATCGGAATGCACGAAGCAATGCCAGGCGTACATTCCTGGCGCGCCCTGGTGAAAGAATATAGTATCTCGTGATTGCACGGTCCAAAAGCGAATAAGCTATTAATGTACAGTCTGATCACATCCACTGTCGTTTCGTCGTAAATGTCTGGGCTGCAGTCCTTGAAGGCCGGCTGAAGTAATGAAGAACGGCAAAGGAACACTCTAAATTACTCCTCGTAGGATAATGTGCCCAAATATAGCCCGAGAAAGACCACTTCATGCAGAGATGTTGGTCACGGTTCGGTCGGTACTTTGCTGACTGGCGTCTCGTACGTCTCCTCGCATAGGACAAAGCATAAGGCTGCAGTCCTCACTTTCATCAGCAGAGAAGGCCATCAGTGCGCTACTGCAGTTTTCAAACACTATACACAGACCTGAGCGGCCGCCTGTGAGCGCAACATGTGCGTTTTTTGTTTTAATTAGCCACGACGGGCCCATGATCATGGCGCCACGATCCATGATCGCTAGATCGGAGAGTTTAATGATCACGGTGGGATAAGCGTTTGACCTCTATTTTTTTTTCGCTCCCTTAATCCCTATGTGTAGGGTAACCAAGCGGGCATTATATGCATGGTTCACTTCCTTGCTCCTCCTTTCTCCTGTCTCTCTCCCACTTGTCACGCACGAACTATTCAAGATGACTGCATTTAATGAAAAAAAAAAAGGGCATTGGGGTATAAACAAATTAGGCCCCAGGGACTCGACCGCGCGGTAGCGCAAACAGATAGATATAGAAAAATTGCATAAAATAAAGAAACGCCGCCGACCGAGTCTTGCACTGCCTTTCAAAGAGAATTTCCGAGACAGCCGAGGCAAAGGCCGGAGCATAGATAATCGCGGAGCATGAACTTTTTTCCAATCTGCTAATGGAAGAGGGCGGTGAATGAGGGTGTTCCTTTGAAGTCCGGCTCCTTAGTCAGAGCATTCACTCAGACGCGAGGTTCTTCCTTCGACACGGCCTACTGCGCATCGCCGTTAGAATTTGCGACAAGTCAATGTGCTTGCGATGTACACTATTCGGCACGCTCGAAGCAGTGGAATAATAGAAGGTTCTACTTCGAAACAGGCGGTCTAAGTCACTGCCAATGCAAGGGCGTTGATCATGTAGCCAAAAGTCCGTTGAAGGAGCGCTATGATGGAATGGCAGAGGAAGCTATCAAGCAAGGAATCCACAACTGCCTTGCTTGTAACGATATGTGCTCGAGGAACAGCAGGTTGAAAGTGAAATCGTGTAGTACTTCCTCAGACTACTAATGCGTCTCAAAATCTTTCACTTTGTTGCATAAACGCCTTTCCGGTGGGCAGAGATGAATTCAAACGCGTCGCACTATTGTTGCAGTTCAACTTTTAAAAAAGTGCGATAACGACGCGTCATTAAACAGCGTAGAAGCCAAAGGATGAATCATCTCCCAAGAATCAGAGCAGTGCCAATAATTTTCGTAACTGCCTTTTGGCAAGGAAACGTGAGACGGTCAGTATGAACGAATTCTGGAAAAGACTGCAAAAGTACTTGTAGTGGTGTCCGGTTCTCGGTCAAATCACACCGCAAAACATGATAAATTTGCCTTTTAAACGGATACAGAAAAGGAAAAAATCGTGTTCGCTGTATCTCACGCACGGACGAAAAGGAAATGACAAATAAGTAGATGGCAATGTCATGTGGAGTTCAAATGTGCCAAACATGAAATTTCCGGATGCATTGAAAAAAAAAAAAAACGCACGTGCCCCGTGCACACAGTACTGAATAAGTCGCCAGGCGAAACGACGGTCAGGCTCAAAAGGGAGCATGTTTACACCCCCCCCCCCCCTTGTTCTCTGCCTATAAATGAACTCCGCTCGTTAGAAGAACTGCAGCTGTAACCGCACGATTCACCTAAACTAACGTAGCGATTGCATTAAGTATCTGAATCAACTGAGGCTCCTCTTGAAGTGGTGCAATTTATCAACCAGTGTGAATGACATCACTGCTCCAATGACAGGTGACCGCACGCTCTCACTCCCCCTCCTACGCCGTTCTCCTCCTCACTTACGATGACGGCCTGCCCCCTCGATATCTTTACTAGCCCACAATTCCTCGCCAGAAACCATTCCTCCAAACCTATTTCAGCACCACAGCCTTCGCATGTGGGCTTCTCGCATTAGGGAGCCAGTTATTGAACTTATTGTCAATGAAGACGAAAGCGAAACGAACGTAAAAATAGAAAGACATAGCACTGCACTAGACTGTTAACTGATGCTGTTCGCAGCTTGCGGTGCATATAACACTGGCCTGTGTATCTGCAGAATGCAAAAACAATAATGACGGTAACTGCGAAATAGGCGTAATCAATCACCTCCCACCGCTTGCCCAGACCAATCAAGTAGCCCAGTCTTCTTCGTACACTCACGTTCTGTGTTCCCACAATCAATTTTATACAGAAATGACAGTACTGCAGCAAAAGCCTCTCAAGCACGCAGTCAGCAGGGAGAGAGGCACGTCTCGTGCCGGCGCTTCCTTATCCGCTTCAGTTCCGTCTCTACCGATCCCCTTCCATACCCGGAGCTTCCCCTGCCTCGTTGCTGCCGCGTCACAGGACGAGGACGACCGCCCGGTCGCGCACGACAATAGAGCGTCCCAACAAGGCGGGAGACGCGCGCTACACGATCGCCAGAGGAACACAATCGGCCGCAGCCCAGGCACGGATGCCGTCGGCAGCGCGCGGGAGAGGCGCCCAAAAGCGGAAGGAAGGAAGTCGCCGCCGCGGCCACCGTGGCTTCATCCAGGAGGAGTCGCGCTGCCGGAGGGATTGACTGCCGAGACACAGCGCCGCGCAGCACAAGAGGACACGATGCGCCGTGCAGCCCCAAAGAAGACGCGGGGAAAGAAGGCCCGCGTGCGCGAAACTCCCGCTCGGAAACCATTTGCTACCCAGCGCCGGTCGCCGGAGGAACAATGGAAGGACGAACCTCGGGGCTTCTTCCAAAGACGGTAATGGCGCCCAGCGGCAGTCCGGGGAGGAGACGTGAGTGGGGGGAGGCTGCCTTCCGCGTTTAAAAGCGGGCCGGACTCCTGGGAGGGAAGGAGACAGGTGCCTGCATGCGGGACGCGTACCATACCCCGTTGAGAGCAGATGCGACGCACTCGGGCCTCGTCTCTATATACATATCCACGTACTACATGCAGGCTTGAGAGAATGGCGAAGCAGCCCCGCAGTGACTCTCGCAGTAGCGCTGCTTGGCTCCGAGAGGGCTCTGTATGGGACGCCGTTATATTGTGTTGAAGGCAGGCAGAGACTGCGACGACGTATAGACGGCGATGAAACGTGCGCTATAAATGGGTTCGTGATGTCGGCTCTGTTTACATCGTGTTCCCCTGCGAGCCAGACTGCTGTGTAGATACGAAAGGGGGGGAGCAGATCCGGATCCTCCCAGCCTGAGCGGATGACACGGCGCCGTGCAGGTACTTCGGACGGCAACAATCGGACATGCGAGGCGATAGCCGAGTCTGAACCACCGTCGGCGGGTAGAGGAAGAAGCCCTGCAACGACGTTCCTCAAGCTATGCTGCAAGCAGCGCGAAGGAATCAGCAAGAGAGAGAGGAGGGGGAGGGGGTAAGAGAAAGGCGTGCTTCCTGATCATGAACCAGCATTGGCCCACCGGCGGAGATAACGATCGCCGAGGCACTGGACGTCAGCGGGAATGCGCGAACTAGGGGGAAGTTTCCGCTGCAGTGACCGTTGCGGAAGTGAACTTGTTAGCATAGGAGATATGCTTATTTGTAGACTACGACGGAAACGTGAAGCGAAGTATTCACACTGAAAGAAAGCGGCGGGTGCACACGTGACACAAGTAGCGGACTCGCTGGGCTTCCCGATGAGAACTGTGCTTTTCCTGGTGCGAACGACAGGTGCTCACAAAACGACGAAAGGGCCGCGTCTCTCCTTCAGGTTCCCGAGAAGTCGCTTCAATCACTTCGTGAAAACTCATCCAGAGCGCACTGTAAAATGTCGGCTGACAGCGGCGAAACAGGTAGAGCTGGAACCGCTCTGCTGGCTGTATATGTACCCGCTTCAGGGACATGTACAGTCGCGCTCAATATAATTTGCAACACACACGACATGGAGTTTCCCTCACACAATGCCAAAGAGGTCCTGGTAATAGCTGCCAATCGAAAGGGCACCACTTTCTACAGCGTGTACCACGCAACATTCAAATGTTATAAAGCGCGAACCTCACTAATGCCGCCACCGGTGAGCCGCTGGCCGCAGTGAGACTGTACTCATGTCCCGATATTTTCACAAAAGGTGACACCACGACCGTGCGCAAGAAATACTACCACAGGTTTCGCACCGTGGTTCGCGGTGCAGTGAACGGGTCGCTCCACTTGGTTGCTTCTTTTGCGATTGCGAAAGAAAGAAGATTGCGATTGCGAAAGAAACGCGAAATCACCACCCGCACTTATAACGGCATGCCGACGCCTCAGCGTCTCCTCACCAGACCTAGCCGTCCAGACCTGCTCGGGCCCACTTAACGGCCGAGATGACCCCCGCCGTAATCGAAGCAAATTACGCCTCCGCAGGCGGCCTCGCCCCGTCCTCCGCTTTCCCTCTCCCCTGCATGCGGAGAAAGCCCACTGGGACACACCCCCTACAGTGCCCCGATGAGAAGGGCACCAGCCAGGTCCAGGTCACTTCGCTCTTATTCTGACCACTTTTTATATTTCCACAAGTCACCGCAGTTCTTCTGGACGGCGCCCGCAGAAGTACCAAACCCAAGCAATGCAAACTAAGGCGAAATAAAGACACCGCGAGCTAAGGTTCCTTCTTCATGTTGTACAGGTGCGGAGCAAGAACGCACCCAAGAGCGCGCGTATCCACCTGCCCTCCCACAACACGGACCGTGCCCACCAAAGGTACCTCAGCCTTGTGTGCTGCTTATCAACCGGCCGCGGGTATGTGCTCTTACCCACCCGCATTTCCTTTGGCTCTCTCCCTCGAAAACGCAACCAAGCAGAGTCCCCCCCCCCCCCCCCCCCCCCCCCCCCCAAACTGCTCTACTGTGCTCTTCAATGAGCGGTGGCAAGCAAAGCGCAAAAAATGACTCCGTCGCCACGCGTGCTCCGCAGCCCACCGCCCCCACGCGGGAAGACGCGGCGCACCCCAACGCACCTGCCGCACGAGAAAGGAAGACCACGAGCGGCGCAACACGCCGAAAGAGAAGGCGGCGACCCCCGGCGGTCGTGGAGGCGAAACTTTCGCTCGCATTCCGAGAACAGCCGCACGCCTGCCTGCCTTCGTGGCCAGATCCGGAATCCCGATTATGCGAGGCGGGCAAGAGCACCGCCGCCTGCTTGCCCGTTGAAGTCACGCCTCTTGAAGACTGGTACGCGGCGTAGCCGTTCAGCCAGAGTCCAGGTTGTACTATATAGTAGGATACAACTCAAGAACGAAGCGGCTTTTCTACGTCAAAGGACCGCCTTCAAGCCAACGGCATTGGCCGATTCTCATGACGCTGCTAGCGTGGCAATGCAGAGAGGTGGCTATCCCCCAGAACGTGGAGGGAGGGGACTATTCCCTTTCATCTGCCACTCCTTACATGGGCTAGCAGGGTCATGAGAACCGACCGACGCCATTGTCTGGAAGGGGGTCCTTTGACGGGGAAAAGCCGCTTCGTTCTTGAGTTGTATCCGACTATAGCGGTGATAAAGACCCCAAAAGCAGCAGAGTATACGAAACACTAATATGGATGGGAAACGTAGACCTACTATAGTCGGATACAACTCAAAAACGTAGCGGTCGACGTCTCTGAAAGGAGCCCCTAAAGTCAATGGCGTCAACCGACTTTCATGATGCCATGGTTAATCCTATTCAGCCTTGCTTATTCACCATTCATCTGCCACCCCCTGCGGTTTCACGCTGGCAGGTCCAAGAGGGTCGGTCAAAGGGAAGTTTCGGTCGACGCCATTGGCTGGAGGGACTCCTTTGAGGGTCATTGGCCGCTTCTTTCTTGAGTTGTATCCGACTTATAACAACGGCAGTCTAGCCGTTCACCTCAGTTGCGAGGTAAGGGACTCAGCGCTCAGATAAGGAGCTATTATCGAGCATTTAATGCAGTCGCCAAGGCTATTCTTTCTGTAACTGCAAACACAGCCGAAAGTCATTCGGCGAAGTTCACGCCCAACATCCGCCTCGGCGAATGTCAGTCTATCGGTTCGGGAGAATCAAGATTATTCTCGTCGGGCCACAGCAGACAACAAACTATAGTTGACGTTTCTTGTACGGGAGTACAACCATCTCTAAATCGCATCATCAGCGACGTAAACATATAAGAAAATTAATTCGTGTCAAAACTACGGCTGACATTTGTCATCGAAACGAGAAACAGAGCTGAGAAAGTTGTGCTTTATTTTATAACCTCCAGCTGTTTTCATGGCAAGGAAGACAAGACCAGAGTCCATCGCCCGAGCTTCGACAATGCTTCTTACGGCGTTATCCGCCATTTCACCGACTTTACGAAGCACCCCTGCCTCACAACATCACGCATAGATATAGACGCCTGTGCAACGTCGCATCGGTTCTATATTAAGCCAGCAAAAGACGAGGCAGGCGAGCGGGGCGTCCACACAGCGATGAACACAGGGTGCCCTGATTGGCTGGCGCAGGCGGCATCGTTCGCGATGCTGGGCAGAACACACTCAACCTCGCATGTCCTTGGAAATAAAGGCGCTTGCAGCCACGGTGCTTGCAGCTCTGTCTCCCGCGTGCTTTCCCTTCAGTCGGACCTCATCTACCCGTACCACATTCTCACTTCCTTTTTTGCAGACATCGACTAGATGTGCGAGGCAAGCAAAAAAAAAAGTAGATAGATACCGAGGGAGTCGTACAGCACAGAACCCGTTGCGAATGGCTGTTCGCGCACCAAGTCGATCGCTCGCACAATGATACTTGGAAAGCAATGCACTTCAGAAAGAAACGTCCAGGAAACGTCCAGGATACGTCCAGAAAACGTCCTTCGGGAAAGCACGAGATCACCCTACGTATCGCGCGCTGCAGCAACGAAGATGAGGGCATCGCATACACGTCGTCTCTCGGCTTTCATCGAGGAAGTTCTTCCTGCTTTTTCTTTTGCAAACTACTGTTATGACCTTGCGTATGTCTTTCATCTCCAGTTCTCTGACGACGCCGTCGCTCGCCGTCTTCCCCTTGCGAATTTCTGCCGCTATAACGACGATCCGCAAGCCCCATCCAGACAAAGATCAAGAGTATAGGAAAGCGGGAAAAAAAAGAGAAAGAAAGCAGGGAATGGAAGACGAGAGGAAGCGGTAAAAAAGTAACAACGAGGAGTGGGACAAAAGGGGAAGGACACGGGGAGCTTCCGGCTCCAAAACGGAAGTGGGCCCCGGGTTCGGTGCGCACTTCCGCTCGGAAGAGCATCCGCGTTCCGACGCGCCAAGAACTCTGGTTGGGGCGGAGAACAGCGTGGGAGTGCTGTTCTTCTTATCAGACGGCTTCTCGGAACGTGATTAGAGAAAAGCGACGGGATTCTCAAGCCCATCAGACGAGCAGACGACGGTTCGCTTTTTTGTCTTTTTATCTAGCTCGTTACTCTCGTTATACGAGGCCTGGAGAACGAAATGAAAAATTATCAGCAGTACAACTTCTTTCACACGGAAGAAGACAGCGTCAGAGAGCACTCTTTTGCGCTATACCAGGCTCTTTTTTTTTTCCCTTTTAACGCTTCGTAACTGCGGATGCACTAAATGTGTTCTCATTTATTCTGTTTTGCACTGTACACGCGCACCCTGTTTCCTGCCAGTACGTGCTTGCTTATTTATTACTTTTTCATTTCCCGGGCAGCGTGAAAGAACAAGCTTAATGCGGGAGTGCAGGCGACATTTTCCACGGCGATAAACCGTGTCTTGCGGCTCTCCGGGGCACGACGAAGACGGAGCTGCCGTTAGAGAAAAACAAAGATAACTACAACGAAACAGAACGGCCGGTTATTTCTAGTTGACAAAACATCCGTACACAGCAGGCTAGTGAACCTCTTTTGCTTTTCTTCCAAACTGCTTGAGCGTCGATCTAGATTTAAGTTGTAGAACCCGTCCACGTTATCTGACTGCCCACTGCGCCCGCGTCACTAGAGAGATCCAGAGACCTTGAAAAAAAAAAGGGGCAAAGCAGGGGTGAGAGCGAGGGGGGGGGGGGGGAAGGGGGGCTCGCGCAGAAATAAGTGAAATATATGCAGTCCTGCGCGCATTCGATATCAAGGACGAAATTCCTGGCTCCGGTGGATTATACAGGAAAGCATCGTGCTGCATTCGAGGCGCACTTCGTAATCTGCTTCTGCAACCCTTTCCACGCCCCTCTCCCCAAAAACTCCCCTCTCCCACAGACGCCGCGTGCATGGCCAGTGTTAGAAGGCCAGGAGAGAGAAACTCCGCGCGTTCCAGATGCTGGCAACTCGTCGCTGGGAGTATATATATACGCCTAGGGGAAGACTGCGACGGTTATGCACGCAGTGATACGAGAAGAGGCGATAAGCGACCCTGCTCGCTCAGTCCCTGGCCTGAGCGAAGACGTGACCGGAGTGTGAATGCGAGCCAGGGGCTCCGCCGATTCGGGCAAAAATAAAAACGGTATGCCAGCACGAATTAGGGCTGGCAAACCCCGTCCCGTGCATCTCGTATTTTTAAAATCGAAATACGTGCACTGTATACTGTGATTATACAATCGTGATGATATAAACTGGCTTTGAGTCCTCCTGCCATCCCAGGAAACTTTTTAGCGTTACCGAGAAGAGAGTATGTAGGCCGTTTTATACCGTCGGTCAAGAGGTCCAAGCTGAGCCAGTCAATCGCCTTGTGCACATTGTCGATGTGGATCACTCCGAAAATTAAAGCGTGTCTTACGGACCCATAAGGTCCTCCTGACGAATGCACAATATCCAGCGCTGCAAAGAAAAATAACTAGCTTTATATGCGCAATAAAGACGGTACTATACACCTTCACTTCACTTCCAAAAACGGAAATTTGGGAAAAAATTTCAATTTTTTTTCTTTAGACCACGTTCAATACGCTTCATGAGCGTATCGACGCATTTATTTATTTTTATTCTCTAGCGCCTTTTTTTTCGTGTTATCATACGAGGAAAGCGCCTCCGGTGAGCTGGTTTGAATATTCCGCCGCCTAGCCATCAATATGAAATGCACAAGTAGAGAGATGTAGCATAGCGGAGATATATACCGGATTACTGGACGCCTCTTGCACACGCGCAGCTGCAAGGGCGGGGCTAGAGTCACTAAATAAAAATTTATTTATTGACAATTTATTTAGTGACTCTAGGTCTGCGCGTGCGCAGCCCGCGTCCAGTAGTAATCCGGTATAAGTCTCCGGTATGCCAAATCCCTCTGTAGTCGAATACAATTCAAGAACGCAGCTGCTTTTCCCCGTCAAAGGACCCCATTCCAGCCAATGGCGTCGGCCGATTCTCATTACCCTGCTGGCGCGACAATGAAGGGAGGGGCGCCACAATGGAGAGAGGGGTCTATCCACGACCATGGAGGGAAGGGGTTATCTCCTTTCGTCTACCACTCCCTGCTTTGTCACACTAGCAGGGTCATAAGAATCGGCCCACGCCATAGGCTGGAAGGTGGTCCTTCGACGGGGAAAAGCAGCTGCGTTCTTGAGTTGTATCCGACTATAGTACGTGTCGATTTCTATCACTGTTTTAAAAGCCGTATGCTCGCATTCGCCTGCAATTTGTAATTGTCAAGCTGGCTTGTTATCGACAGGAGCCGCTTCTAAGCGAAACATATAAACGCTCTAGGCAACATGACCGAAGTGGAGTTCACTTCTGGCAGGGGATTACCTGGGATGTAAAACGCCCAGCAGATAGACAGGTGGGGAGATGAGATAGGGGCAAGATATGCTGGGTTGGGTTGGCCGCAGTTCGTGCAGTGCTAATGGGAATCAATGGGAGAGGAATCTGTTCCACAATGGCCTCAACCCAGATGACGACGATGACGATTATATTTCTAGTAGTGGTGTTGGTGATGGTCCTAGCTCTAATGCGAGCCTAATAATTTCTCGCGGGTTCCACACGGACGATCACGAAAGGCCACATAGTGCAAGTATGTCTGTTTCGTTGTACGATTCTGGCAAACATCAAACGCTTCCCACCGTGTCGTAATACGTCGGTACACTGCCTTGCCGCGTTACGCAGTACAAAATAACGACGCTGCTATTAGGAGAAAAAAAAGTTTTGAGAAATCACCATTACGCTAAGCTCGAGCAAGACGCGGCAGCGCACTGCCATGTCACCCCCTCTAATCTATGTCATACTTTGGGCTGCTGCTGCTACTGCGCTCGCTGACCAGAATTTAGATAGTGCGCCTCAATTAAGTGGAGTGACGTCCGAAAGAAAAGCTGAAGCTCTTTTCGAAGAAAATAGAAAAAAAAATTGAACCACGCGCAAGTGACCTGCGCCGAAGTGTGGTCGATCAATTAAAAACCACTCTGCTGCGCCGAAGGATCGATGCTGTAATCTCGGCCAGCGGGTACCGTGTTTCTAGGCGAACCTCTGAGATAAAAAGTTGCCCTTAATTGCACCCGGTGTTCGGAGTGCACTTCTTTGTGTTTGTTTAACTCTGTATAGTGTTCAGCGATAAAAGAAAAAGGCAGAAAAATGCAGCACCTTTAAATTCTCACGCTTGGTCTGCTCTCTGTCAGTTTTTCTTCTCGTCCAGGGCTCGCCGTGGATAACGTGTGCCTTTTTTTCTCTCTCTACCTCTCTTAACTGAGCCCTTCAAGCAGCGACACGTTCTAATACCATGTTTTGGAGCATGGTCTATGCTCTGCGGAGCATGGTCTATACAGCGCCTTCGATGCGGCATTGCGGGTACAAAGATAATGGCATCTGAGACAGTGACAATCATGTAGCGAAGAACGTGGCCTTTCAAATGCATACGACTACACGGCACAGGAGTCTGTCCATGCGCATTCACAAATAATTTTGGTGTACAGCGCGTTGGAACAGTTACAAGGACGGGTTTAAACGAACAACAGCGACACATGTTTCTTTCCAGAACAAAGTCTAGGACCTACTCGAGTCTACATATCGAGTTTTGCCATATTAGGCTGTGACCTCTCATTGCAGATATGCGCGTACCGAGTTTTCCTCGTTTTATATACAGAGCACTTCGCACTTGGATGATACGTAATACAATGAGGGTGTGCGACATTCAGTGCACTCGGCGCTGTGTGATTTGCTTCTTGGAAGGTCACAGAGAGCTGTGAGAGTTCTCCTGATGATCCCATGTTCTTGAGCGTCATTCACCCCGCAACAAGGCGTAACGCGCCCGCATTACCTCGTTTCTTTCGTTGACAACTCTAAACGCTGCAGAAAACTCAGCCGCAAAAATAGCCTGCCAGGGCGGGCGTTTGGCAATGCGCGTACTGCATGCGACGCCTACTCCGCCATCGACTTCTGCTCATCGAGCAACCGGCCCGTTCGCCTCCCCACGGACGATGGGCAGCCAAGCGCGACGCGAGCTTTCGCCACGGCGATTTGCGACGTCGCCGCAGCCGCAGCGCAAAAGCAAACTCCTCCATCGGCGGCGCCAACGACTCAGACCGGGAACGAACACCTCAGGACAAGGCACGGAAGGTTCAAAAAGGAACGAAGGCTCGAAGAAAGGCGGTGCAGAGCAAGGCGCGCAGCGGCGGACGCTACCACGCCAGACAGAAGGACGCTTCGGCACCCTCCTCCCCACGCCCCTGCCTTCTTTCCCCTTGAGACGTACTTGGGCAAACACGCCGGCGCCCCGTGGCGGGCAGACCTTCTCTTCCCCTCTCTCTCTTTTCTCAAGAGTTCTTCCTCCCACGGGCCAAGAAGGGGCGAGGGTCTTCCCAGCCGCCGGCCAGATGACGGAAGTTCGGAGGCGAGCCGCCTGACCGGACTGCTGCCGCCGCTGCCGCCGCCACTGCTGCTGCTCTTGCCCCGCTCGTGCTGCTGGCAGGCGCAGCACGTGCGCGGCGAGTTCTGCGGAGACCGCGCCGACGACGCCGGTCAACGGAAGCGGCGGCGAGCGTTCAAGCTGCGAAAGCAATGCGCCGAGAAGAGAGGCACCAAGCGGAAAGGAGGAAAAGACCGTCTCGTTCCTGTGGCTGAAGATGTGTCGGTCAAGGCACGCCCGGTCTTCCACTCCGAGGAGGAGGCGTCTCCGGTTGCTCGGAATGGCCTTCGTTTTTACCTGGTCTTAAGGGAGAGACGGAGCCTGGGCAAAGGAGATGACAGCTGGAGATCGAGCCGGGAACAGAGGACGAAGGCGGCGAACTGACAAATTTGCTCGAAGCGGGCCGACCGGGATGCGTCCGCAATCTCTTTAGGAAGCGGACCCACCGGACTCCGGAGCACGAAAGACGGCGCCGGAGGAGGAAGGAGACAGACTCGCGGTGCACTTGTCATCCTGTTATCAGTTGCGCTGTATCACAAGGCGAACGAAGATAGCGGATCGCACGGAGAACCATACATTCTGTTCCAGGGGTACTAAGGGTGCTAAGAAAAAAAAAAAAGGCAACTTAGAAAGAGCAAATGAACAGAGCGGTTAAACACTCCCGCAGAACAGAAAGGTGCGCAGGGCTCTTAATTGGCATGGAGGCGCGAATTCCAAAGGACATCCGGGTCCTTTCATCGTTTGCGGTGACAGCCGTTACTGAGACCTCACACCGAGTGGTCTATAACAGATGCCCGTAGTAGCTGTCAAGGCTGTCCAAAAGCCAATCCAAGCCAAGAGAGAGAGAGAAGAAGAGGTGAAAGAATAGACAAAGAACAAGAATAAGAAGAACGGGAAGGCGAAGAAAGGAAGAAGTCGGAAGCCAATCGAACACAGAAACGAAGAAGATATGAAACAATGAGGAGAAAATCGAGGGGCGTCACGGCTCTGGCTGAATGCTGTAACTAAGCGGTAGCTTAGCTTAGCCAGGCTATTTTAAAGTATGACCAGCGGATTCGCGCTTCGCTTTTATTTAACTTTTTTTTTGGGGGGGGGGGGGGGGGGGGGCTATGGAGCTAACTAAGCTTTAAGCTAAACTAAATTTCGTGTGAGTATCCCTACAAGACAGAGGCAATGTTTACCTCGAGGATGTAATGAAAACGGCGCGACGAACATCTTTAAGCATGAGCAAACTAGCCCAAGCAAGAGCTTTACTTAATGCTTACCTCAATAAAGTTAAGTTGTTTTCCACGCACTCTGTCAAGGACAAATATCTCTTCGCACCTCACTGACTGAAGTTTGTTTATCTTGGCCTTCCATCGTGAGCTTCAAGCACACGCCAACCAAAGTTCAAGCACTAAGTTCCATGCACTGTTTCAATCTCTAAACCAGCCGATCGTCCACGTCGCGGCTTGAACACAGAACGCGCGACATTTCCGCTCTGCCATAAAACGCCGGACTTAATCAAAAGACACGTCCCTACATCGGCGACATTCCTACGCCCTGCTGCAGGACGTCCGCCTTCAGCATCTTTGAGTCGCGCACACTGGCCAATCACGCCACTCACTCGCGTAAAATCCACCTCTTGATGATGTTAATGATGACATCAGGCTTAATGGCACATACCCACGGCGGGGGATTGGCCTGGGTGCACTGCGGATACAAACGCACTCAAGGGCAAGGAGTGGAGTACTTGGATAATTTTCTAACCTAGACTGAATTGTGTATACAAAATGGAAAAGAAAAAAGAAAATGTAAAAGCAGCGAATTCTCAATCTAACAGAGGAATCTACCTGATGCAATTATATAGTCGTGAATATGATCGCACACTGGTTTCAGGGCACATCCCTTGGCGCTTGCCCCGAAGGAGAGTAGAGGAGAATAGGAATAGAGGAAGCCCTATAGACGAGCGAGCGGTTCTTATGCCCTTCCTTCCCCCCCCCCCCCCCCCCCCCCCCCCCCTCTTGCCCTGCTTCTTCCATTTCCTCTTCTCGTAATGCTTAATAGCTGCGCAGATCTTTGCCACCTAATCAAGCCGACATATGAGCTTTCTTTAAACAAATCATCTCCATCTCTCTCCATACAAGGCCACGAAAGACAAAGGATGTCGCGTTGTGTGAGGTGACGATGATGATGACGATGACGACATCGAAACAGTCGCCAACACAGCCTCTATTCATCACGGACCACGGAGCAGACGAAAGCAAGCTGTCAGTGTCTTCCCTCTTTCGGAGACGCGATGCCTCGGGCGCGCCTGAAGAAGAAGACGCCAAGACATCCGTCTCTCTCACTTCGTGCTCTCTTGGCGTACCCCGCCCACTGCCACCGCTTACACCACCGCATCACGCAGCAGTGTCGGCTGGGGCCCCGGTGTAACCGGTCGATTTCCACTTTCGGCACCGGAAATTGAATCCTCTTCCTCCTCATCCTTCCCGTCGCCGCCACTGGCTCCTCCGGCACCAGGCAGCACGCAAAGCGAACAAACACACTGCAAAAGCGATGCCGCGCGCCTAAAACAAGGGGCAGCCGGCAGGCAGTGAGAAGGGACCTGTTTGGGTATTTATAGACTCCATATAGAGAGCTCACAAGCGGGTGGCTTGGAGGAGGAGGCCAAACAATAGTGGAGAACTCGGAGCACAGGATGAAGCGAAGCCGCTGCCGCAGAGCTATACGGCAGCCGAATCCCGCTTTTCAGAGAGAAAGTAAGTCGCCTGCCTTTTTTTTTTCTTTTCGTTTTCCTACCCAGAAAACTCAAGAGGACAGAGCTGCCAAAGTTTGAAGGGTGGAAAAAAACGCAGAAAATGAAAACGTAGCCGCATTCACGAACAGCTTTAGCGAGGAGATAAGAGAAATAGGACAAACGAGAGATGCGTAGGCTAACCAACCAGTACTACGCAAACGACACTATTTGTTGCGCGTACTCTCCGGTGGAAAAGGGCCACTTAAGACCGAGAACGCAACAATACATGTGAGTGGTACATACGGCCGTCGTTCGGCGCTATAATCCTGCATTGCATTGCAAGATGAAAAAGCGCTCAATTTGAGTCTTCTTTGTTTTTTTTTCCTAAAGGTAGTACAGCTCGGAGAAGGATTGCGTGGCTATAGCCGGATACAACTCAACAACGAAGCGGCTTCTCCCCGTCAAAGGACCCCAATTCCAGTCAATGACATCGGCCGATTCTCATGACGCTGCCAGCGTGACAATTCAGGGAGTGGCAGATGAAAGGGGATACTCCCCTCCTACCACAGTCGGTGAAAGTTCCCTCCCTGCATTGTCACGCTAGCAGCGTCATTAGAATCGGCCGACGCCATTGGCTGGAATTGGGGTCTTTTGACGGGGAAAAGTCTCTTCGTTTTCGAGTTGTATCCGACTAACTATAGGTATGTATGTATATGCGTTGCAAGCAGAGTTATTTGCTGTTTAAAGCCACACCTGCTCTTCTGCCGCTCGCTCAGCAGCGATTAGCGCTAAGGGCGCCGAGAAATCACCTGTATATGCCGAGAGACGTATTTGCAGCAGCTTCGAGAAGGCGAGAGCACTTCTGATGGCGAAGGAAAATTGACATAGTCCTGAGTCTTCCTCGAGCCACCTCCGTTACTGAAGCGAGAAACCACTTGGAGGAGGGTCTCCGAATATGCATCATTTGCCCCCGGTCGCAGACAGAATAAAGCTAGACAAGTAAACAGAAGCGTTGCGCGCAGCGCCTAAGTTCATCTTCACAAAAGTAACAATGACCTCCTGAAAAGAACCGGCAGGGATGGCGTAAGAAATTTTCTGTTTACGACAGTTTGCAGCGACTTTCGCTAAAAACGCCGTTTCAAAAGAACAATAAATTTGTGACGCAAGCACCGTTATACAGGCCCATGCGAGCGTAATAATGAGACAACAACGCGGCACAGTAGAACTAAAAGCAACGGAGCAGGAAAAAAACAACTAAAATTGAGCTAAACCTAAAATTCAGGCAAGGTGCGAACACCTGTCAAACATTTCATTCTCGCCGCTGATGTCGCAACCAACAGACGCAGACCAACAGAGTTGTCACGAATACTGGGCTCTCTCTCCTCGAGGAATGCGGCTGATCTTTAAACGAAAACAGCGTCCTCCGTTCGAAAGCAGCCAAAATTCAACTGCTGCGCTCCATTTAAGAACCAACGCGACCTCATTCATGTAAACGACCTCCCATAAAGAAAGCCCCCCCTTCCTTGCCTCCCATCGCGGAGCGCTCGCCACGCTGTTTGAACAAGTTTTCCCAGCACCAAAATCAAACCACTCAGCCCTTTATATGCAAAACTCCACCCAAAAAACGGTAGGCCCTACGCGGCCAAGAGCCGGCGCGTAAGGGCCCCTCCCTCTTCTAGGACACAATACGTCACGATGTTTCCTCCTCTGCGTTGGCATCTCTCCAAAACGCCTTCGCGATTCGCATTGCCTCGCGCGATTTCCCCGACCACGATCACCCTTCTTCTGACCCTCAGGAGAATGGGTCAAACGCTTAGAGCCAAGCCAATCCAAGCCTTAGAAGAGCCAGACAGTTTCCTTTGAAAGCGGCGAGTGGTGATAGTAAAAGAGAGAACGAAAAAAAAAAGGAGAGAGGATGTTAAATGGAAAAAAGGGAGAACGTATCCCCATTTGTCACCGCAACACATTCAGCATTCGCTGACCGCGCGAGCGTCAGGCGCCCAACGCTTCTACGACGTCGAAAAGTTTTCTTTACGTGAGAAGAAGGAAAAAAAAAGTTGAAAGCTAAGAGGCTGGGGAGGAAATGGAAGAGGCGTCGAGAAAGAAAATAAAGGGAGGAAAAGAGGGGGAAAAAGGAACCAAACGGAGGCAAAATTGAGGCAGAATCAGGCGGAGCGGGCATTGAAAAACAATCGCGGCTCAAACGAAGACAAATACACTTCGCACGCGAGCGCCCCGAGAGAGTAGCGCGCTGCATTCCGGTGGAGTGCAAAAGCTTGTTTCCAGGCTAAAACCTCTCACGCATTTTCTTTTCTTTCGTTCGTTTTCTCGACTAAAGAAAGAAAAGAGTGATGATGGAAGGCCAAATAGGCTGAATGAAAGAGAGCTGGCGAAACATTTCCTTTCCACTGACCTTTTTTTTCGGTTTTACTTTCTTTTCTAATTTGCTTTTCCACGCTTACGAATGACTCAACCCCTCACTTGGCGACCTTTCCATTCTGGAGGTCTCATTCCGTGCAAATGCATGCAGCGAGGCTCCTACTTGGATCCGAGAAACGAGGCAAACCATACAGACGTCCGATCGGCTAACAGCGGCTAAGAATAAAAAAAAAAAAACCGATGCGATCAGCGCTGTAGTGTTAATCAAAGAGGCCCTATATAGGAACACAAACACGACCGAAAAGTCAAACTCGAAAAGAAACTCTCCATTAAAGGGACCCGCATTAACCGAGCCTTCATTAACCTAGCCTTTTAGCGCAGGTAGAGGTCGTCGCGTCCCTCTAAATACACCGGAACACAGCAAGGCTGGCTGAAGGCAGACAGGACAAAACAGAGCCAAGCACTGCTAAATATAGAGGCAGCCGCTTCACGTGGTAACGCTTCACCGAATGGGTAAGTAAAAAAAAAAAAAGCTTTTGACTAATGCACGTCTGCGAAAAACCGATATAGATCACACGCCACGACACGATGGTATCGCAAACAACACGATTATTAGTAGAATACAAGCAGCGGTCGCATCTTGCAGTCTCAGGACTCGGGCATGCTGTGGCGAACGTGTTGCATAGACGACGACGCATACCTTCACCGATCCTGACTGATGTCCCTCCATATATCAGCTATCCTCTTCCTAGCCGCTACAGTTAACTGGCAGCTTTGTTTTCGTCGCAAGCGTGTGTATACACCATATTCACACCATATTCGCACCATATTCACAGCGGTCACAACGCTGGAAAACCGAGAGCACGGTCAAAATCTGCGCGTTTGTCTAATCGCCTTACAGCCGCCATCAGCACTGCGGAAGCGTGGTGGAAGCTACGCGCGGTGCACCACCATGGTATGCCCGTGACGTCACGGGCAAGTCGCCTCTGCACTTAACGAAATGAAACCCCGTTCGTACCCCCCCTAAGCTGTGGGAACAAAGCTATAAGCCTAGCCTGCACCACTGACGAAAGGCGTGAAACAAGCTTACAGCTATGACACAAACCAGAGGCGGGAAAGCGTCATCGGTCGATCACGGCCCCGGGCGCCCGCGATGCTCCGTGGCGAAGGCACCGGTCCCAATCCACCAACGTCGGCGGACGCTGATCCATGCCGAGCACGTGTAACGTCGATTTGGATCGCCACCAGGTAACAAGCTGTACAGAACATGACGTCGGAAGAAGGGCCCCAAGCTGGAAGAACATTCGGCGCACGTGTGTGGCCTAGCCCATAGCTATCTGTGGTGGCGCGGGAGAACGCGTGTACAAAGTTGGCGGATCATTAGGCGGCGGCCCCGGCCAATCCCTCCATTAGCCGATGCAGCGAGGGCGGAGGGTGGGGTGGATGAGGCGTGCGGCCATTCTCTGCCTGACCCGACCTTGTCTCCGGGTCCGACCACCACGGGGCACGGCTAACTACGCGCGGCCAGGAATCGCGCGCTCCGCACATGTAAGAGCGGCCGTATTTGCGGGTGGCCCACCCGCGGACAGAGCTTTGGCCGCAACATGAGGCGGACGACATGAAGAAACGGAGAAATAAACGCGGTAGATCGAGCTACACATAGATATACAGAGAGAGGGGGCGTGTATGCCGGGCGAATAGGCTGGGCGACTGGCATCGCCCTACGTTGTGGCCACGAAGCAATCTCCCCTCATCACTGCCGTTGGATGGCCCGCAGAGCAGCTCGCTGTCCGCCGCGAAAGCGTAGAATGCGAAGCGCGGAATTCGAGCTACGAGAGAAGCACCAAAGACTTCGAGCACGCGAGGAAATGCCTCTGACTAAGACATTAGTTCTCCCGGTTCTCCACTGTGCCGATGTTTGCCGTCGTGCTCTAAATCGACACACGACGCTCTAAATCGACGCACGACTTTATAAGGTAAACAGTCCAAAATATAATAACCTGATTGACATGGGCGAGACAAGCCTGGAAGTGCACGCTTCACTTGAGGTGTGCGGGGCGAAGATTTTTTTTTTTTACGATTGCTTTCACGGCGGCGTCGTATGTCATGACCGATAATATCCACGTTTACCTGCTGCATCGCTATCACTTGTTTCGGCCAGGTAAAAATCGAAAAATCAGGTAGATTTTTTTAGCGCCTGTAGTTAAGTTCGCCTTTAGTTAGCTTCAAGTTCACCAAACAACAAAATAAGCTTTCACGCTCGTCATTGAGTGTTAAAGCGCAGTGACTTTTCAGTTCCGCGCTTGCCTGCAAGGTTCCCAGTCCTCTCTAGCGCGTGCAGCCAATCCAGAGACCGGTATTTGGACACCATAGTGTAATCACCCCCGCGATTCCCGTAACGAGCCGACCGGTGAGCAAGCAATACACAGGCACACAGAGAAGTACGTAGGTTGCACAAAGAAGCACGTAGATTAGTGTTCACAAAGTTGTACACAACAGACTAGCACGCTAAACCCTATGGCCTGCACCACCACACGGCTGGGAAGAGATACCTTGGTCCGTCGAAAGCGATCAACACAACAATCAATGAACGAGGCGCCGCTTCCCCAGTCCCCTCACCCACTCCGTTAGCTCTGAGGCGACACGAACCATGAGCGGGCAATCCGTAATGAGTCCAATTAGCAAGAGGACGTGGTCGACCAGCCGGCCCAGCGTCCGTTGTAGCGTTGGAACCCGGGACGGTGGGTGCGCGCGCCGCCAACGTGGAGGCTGGTAATGAAGACGCACATCCGCTTCTCGCCCGCCACGACAGCTGCGATCAATTCGCGGGGGGCGTCGATACGCTCCCTCCAGCAGGTCTAGGTGAAGGGGGCATTATAATGCTCAAGCCCGGGGCTTATAAATCTCCAAGTCGGTGGCGCGGAGACCGCGGCGCGGCAGCAAACCCGAGGAGGTATGCTTTCGACCGGCGCACGGAGCGGAGTCACCACGGTAACACCCACGCTTCACAACTGCGTTTGATGAATAAATAATCCACTACACGACTAGGCAGACACGCTACTACATCAGAGCCACTACGCATGCGCGGAAGCGCCTTACTTCAGGCCAAAAGGCAGGCAAAAAAAGAGAGATGAGCGAACGAAATGCGATACATTGAGAGCGGCTTGGCGACAGGCAACGTAATGTCTCGGACTACTAATTCCCTTTTCATGAGTGTTCGCCATTGCGTACGTTTAATTAAGTTATTCCCGAATTATAATTTTGTTAGAACGAGATAGTAACGGTCAAAGGCCTCAAACACGCAGACCATAGGCTTTTCTCTGCGGCTCGCTGGTTCCAAACATTTAAGCTCTTGTTTCGAACGAACCTCAATTGTTCCCCATTTTTGCGCTGTGATTATGTATAGCCGTGGGTAATCCTTCGACTTCCCGCGGCCCATACTTGCCCCAATAGTTTGCTTTTTTTAAGATGGTGGCCAAGAAACTTTGAATACGACGGGGTGGCTTTGGTTTTTGTGCTTGAATTTACGTCTATAGTCGGATACAACTTAAGAACGAAGCGACCTTCCCCTGTCAAAGGGCCCGCTTCCAGCCAATGGCGTCGGACGATTCCCATGAGCCTGCTAGCGTGAATATGCAGGGAGAGGTCTAACCCCGACCATAGAGGGAATTAAGTGTCCGCTTTCATCTGCCACTCCCTGCATTGTCACGCTAATAGGCTCATGAGAATCGGCCGACGCCATTGACTGGAAGTGGGTCCTTTGACGAGGGAAAAGCCACTTCGTTCTTGAGTTGTATCCGACTACAGTAACTTTGCTTCCTACCTTCTTCATCATCCCCATTTTCCGCTACTGGTCCACGTGGCGAGATGACTTTGACAGCCCTGGCCTTGACCAAAAAAGGGTATCTGCTACTCCGCTGCGGCAGCCGAATATATCCCATCCCAGCGACTCGAAGCCCCGTGTAATCCGACCAGGCGGCGGCGAGAGGCGCCACTCGCCTAATCCCGAGTCAGCCGCAATGCGTAAATCTATATTCGGAAGTGGTGGGGGGTGCGGAGAGGACATAATGGGAAAATACGAACGCCCTAATCTCAGCCCAAGAAGCCGTCGGAGGTCGTCAGCGCCCCGAGAGATCGAAATATACCACGTCCCCCTCTAGCGAGACTATCTCTGACGCAACGAGAGAAAAAAAAATATCCAATGCTGGAAAACTCTGAAACTTAATTGAATTTACATCGGCTATGTTCGGAGCTGGCACAGTGGTGGCTGTCAGCGGCGTTTACTCGGTCAACAGTTTATTGTATACGCATGGCTCATTTGCAACGTCAAAGCAAACGCGTCTTCGCGGGGAGAACTTGGAACGGGCTCTGTTCTCTGGAGATTAGCGCCATTAAGTCCTGTGCAGTCGCCGCAGTCGCGGGGTATAGAGTGCATACTGTTGAACGCAGGTGCTGAACCGATCAATGGTCACAAGGGGGTTTCGGGGGTAAGGAAAAACAAATTGCTCTTAATAGGCAAACGTGGAAAATTATTGCTTTCTCTTTAAAGGAGCGAAAATAACATCGCTACACTTGTACGCAAAAAAGACAACAAAAAAACAGAGAAGCCTCATAACGACGTAACAATTCTCCCTTCCGAATAATTTTATATTGCGTTGCCTGAGCTACACAACTTATTGCGCTCTGTTTTTTTTTTTTTTCTAGCACAGTGGGGAAACAGGGAAGGGATATTAGGACGCAAGGCAATGCCTTGGCTAGGAAGCTTATCTCCACTTTTTGTTCTCTTCTTCCTTGACCATAACCGTAAGTTCACCGAGGTTTGCCAAGCGCTCAAGGTTTCAGCAAATCCACGAAAAAAAAAAAAACTTTTACCTCGTTGTTTCTACACTGTGGGTGCAATATTTAGAGCTCCCCATATAGGTTTACGAGCGAAGAACAGGCCATTCACATGCAAATTATACGTGTCGCCGACTTTCCGGAGCTGCGGAAATATATATGGCAGAAAAAAAAAAAGGTTAGTTTGGACGCCGAGATAGCGCAGCAGCATCGCGAATTGTCTCTTGGGAACAGCGCAACGACACGAGGTTGTCGCAAGCAACGACATTTCCGAAGCGCACAAGGAAAGCGAGAGCGGTGGACTGGCGACACATTCCACCACCCCCTCTTCTTCCCCCGTAGTGCAATGTTCATTAACCCGCGTACGACAAACAAACCGTCCCAAGGTGAAGACGGCTTTATTGGGAACGCCGACGCTCCTTTACGACCGTGCCGTGCTTCTCGCAAACTTATATATACAGGGTCGCCCGTCCCGGGACGCGGAATGCCACTGCAATGTTATCACTTTCACTAGAAAGAAGGAAGATGAAAGAAACGACGTTATATAGGAACGAAAGAAAGCGAATGAATGAATGAATGAGGGAGCAAGAAAAGAGGGAAAAGAAGACAGAAAGAATGAAAGGAACACAGAAGCAAAGAAAGAAAGCCAGACGAGCAACAGAGCGAGAAACCGAGATAACAAACACATCGAGACAAAGCATTGCTCATAAAGTGCCAGAACGCGCATGTCCAAAGCCGTGCTAGTCCCGTTCCTTCTCTGGGGGGCTTTTCACAAGCTGGCGCACTCTTGTTTCACAGGATAAGAAGCCAGATACGGAGAGAAAGGAGAGAGAGAAGTGTGAGCAAGAAAGAAAGCAGAGAGCGAACGAAGGCGCTTCTTTTTTCCCCCGCCGTGTGTTTCTCGAGGACAGAAAGAGGCAGGGAAGCGACAAAGGAACAGCGCGAACCGAGTTAAAACAAAGTCGCCCGTATTTGCGCGCAGCAAGAAGACAACGCAGAGGAAAGCATACACACGTGAATTCGCGCGCGCCGGCCTTATAATGTCGTACATACGCGTGCGTAGGGGGAAGAGAGGGGGGGGGGAAGAAAAAGAGGGAAAGGAGACGAGGTTCATGACGCCGAGGTTCACGGGTGCGCGAAGAGTGCGAGCGCTTATACGGCGGAAGCAATTCGCCGGCGCCGCTGCTCCAAGAAAGCTTTTCCGAAAGCGATCTCCCGGCCTGCGCCACCGTGAAATAAGCTCCATCCCCGCCGGCGCTGCTACAGCAACAGCGCATCCTTGGTGCAAGTCGCGTTTGCCGTGAAACAAAAGCAGAATTTTTTTCCTGCCTTCCCTCCTGTCTCTCTTTGCATCTCGCGTCTAGATTACAGCAGGAACATGCCGCCGCCAGAGGTATATTGCGAGCTGGCGAAGAAAAAACGAGAAAACGAATAGCAAATGAAGGCATGAGAAAAGAAAGAAAGAAAGAAAGAAAGAAAGAAAGAAAGAAAGAAAGAAAGAAAGAAAGAATGCCGGCAGCAGAAGCACGAACACGGCCGCCTGTGTTCTCTCACATGCTCGTGCACATGCTAGAGGGAGGATGGCAGTTTTTTTTATGCAGGCTCGGGCGCTGCCGCGTAGAATCCGTCGACACGAATAAGAAGCCTTCTTGCTACATTATTTTCCTCACTTTCTTTCCTCTCGTTCATTTTCTACACTGCGGCAGCTCGCTGCCCTGCGCCGCATTCAATTCTTTATTTTTTTTTTGTATGCATCCAAGCTATTCAAGTCTCGCTTCTCTCTTCTTGTCGCCGTTTGCCTTCTTTCTCAATTTTCTCTCTCTCTTCGGAAAGCGCGCTGCCGTCTCCAGACGGCGCACGATACATTATTAAGGCTTAATTCGTCGCTGCACAGCGATGAAAAATCGTGCCCGATGCGCTCGAAGCTGTACGTATATACGCCGATAGCTTTAATAAACGCGTCACGAAGCGGGCTTCAGTATGCACGCCGGGACATAATATGGACCGCGGTACATTTTTCAAACGTGTTACAGAGGGTTCTTTCAAGAGCGCTGACGGGAAAGAAGAGATCACTTATTGATACGGCAAGACACGGGTTTCGACGCCTCGCATTGCGAAAGCTGCGTGTAGGCGTTAATCTCCGGTTCGAATCTCTACAGAGCAGCTATATGCATATAGCCGTGACATGCGCGCGTGAACCAACTTATGACGCCGGTTAGCTCCCAGATCGCCTGTAAAGCGAAAAAAGGACAGGGCTATATACCGCTTTCGTTCCTAGAAGCGAGACATTTGTTTTTTCGTGCCTGCAGCGAAGCGGCGTTTAACCGCGTCGATTTTCTTATCTCTCTTTAGAACTATGGAAGCCTTAAGATCACGCGAATCACAGCTTTTGTTGTTGTTGTTGTTGTTGTTGTTACACCACTCCCCTACAATTAAGCATTCTTTTCACTCCGCCATCTGTCTTTGATTTCTGTTCTTTTGCACGCACAGTCTCTCTACAACTTTAGAGATATATTTCCCAACATCGAGGTGCTGACGATCACAAAAATGTAGGCCTGATTGTTTTTGTTTATTTTCGTTCACCTAGCTGCATTCACACATCTAGGCTTCCCTGAGATCGCTTTCAGACTCGGGACGTTACTTTCTTTGCAGCATGCCACAGACTTTCAAAAGACAGTGGCTCTTTATCCCTCTGACACGCTATGTACATAACTGGCTACACTCTAAACAGAAAGGAGTAAAAAGGGGGCAGGCTGTTCTCTAGCGTATTTCCTTTTATAAAATGGAGTGCGCCAAAGGACAGCTCACTCTCTTTTTTACTCCCATATATCCGTATCCCTGTTTAGAGTGTATACGAAGTAAACTCGCAGGTTTTTCTTACACTGTGCTGCACCTGGCAGCGGCTTCTTTCTTTAAGGTGAATTTCGCATCCTTCATCTCGCATATAAGCGGGTTTTTATGCCATATGAAGAACGCATTAAATACATTTTCGCGAAACAGTGAACGCGGTAGGTCGTCGTCGGCCATTTTTGTGCAGACGTATTTTTCCACCAATAGTAGCATCACTGTTTTTTTGTTTTTTGTTTTTCAATTTCAAGCGTAATGTGCGCCTTCGAAATTATTTACACGATCCTCCGGGCATTGACATGATAAGTCACCACATTTCGATGTTGCTATTTTCATCAATTATGACGCTCTGCACGAAATTTTGCACATCCGTGCAAAAATCAACCGCTAGTATTTCCCTCAACTTTCCGACAGTCTAGAGCAAAATTATAAACCTAGAATTTATTAAGCACCTCTTCGCTGCAATACAGCAAAACGTGACATGCAGCGACACAATCTTGATCAATTGTTTCTCTCTATAGTATTTAAAGCCCGTTGATATGCAGTCGAACATAAATATAAATTCCTCCCTCTTGGGAGATCGATTCACATATCACGGCCTATAGCTCACTGTACGAGAAAATGCGTCTCTCTCTCTCTCTCTCTCACACACACACACACACACGCACACAATGGAACGAAACCGTAGGTCACTTGTTGGCAGTGGTCTGAGCCACGAATATAACTCCAACCTACAAAAACCGACAAGACGACCCAGAAGTGCCCTGCTTTTTATGGAAGGTACGTACGTACAATTCCAGTCCAGGAAGGAGCGGGGGTCTTGTACATTTAATCCCATCACGAATCGGTAGAGGCTAATCCTTTCTTGATCTCGAGCAGGGGCTTATTCCCCCCTTCCGCCCTGAATCTCCTTGATTTTCGAAGATTAAGGTCTGCAAAAGAATCCCTGATGGATGATGCCTCTGACTGCAATGACAGTTTACGCCGCTAAGGCCCTAAGCGGGCGTTGTGGTGCTGATCGATCTGCGATTATTTAGACCACTAAAAATATTTAGGGGCGATCAATTGGACCGGTGCTGAGGAAATGCAATATAATTTTTTTTTCACGCGCCAATCTATTCGAATTCTGTTTGTATTGTCTTTCACCCACCAATATGTTACAATTCTGATTCTGTTCTCACTCCATTTCTATTCGTAACTGCTTCTTTGATTCATTTTTGCAAGTTATCCAGCCCCTCTCTCCTTCCCCCTATAGATGGAGGGGGGATTTCTCTCTCCATCTGCCATGGTTGGCGGATGGAAGCTTCATAAAACAGGTGCCGGCGCCGGAAACTTTTCGCCTTCATGGCCCTCCAAATGCGAACGCATTAAAACAATTTATACCAACCACTGACACAAAAGTTTTAAAGATGCGCGCTTGTACAGTCGTCCGCAGACCTGTTTAGAGTGCTCGAACTCCGTGCCGTCTGCACTCTGCAGCGCGAAGAGCGACGTCTAGCAGCAGCGCCTGGTTCGCGATTGTGCATCTTTGAGTGTCGTCTGAGCATCAGACATGCGCGATCTCGAACCAGGCGCCGCCGCTAGACGTCGCTCGTCGCTCTGCGGAGCGCAGACGGCACGGAATTGGAGCACTCTAGACAGGTCTGCGGACTACTGCACTAGAAGTCCGTGTGTCGTGAGAAGGTCCTGTTTCTCCGCTCACAGTAAAAACCCCGCACTGGCACCCACAGTTCTCCAGAAAAGAGGCGACAAAAAAACACCATAGACTACATACAGAAGCTACCCTCCCAGGATGCGTGAAAGCATGGCATAACTCCAAGTATCGACCTTAATGATGAGACGAATGGACATGATAGGACAGACAGCATGGCACGGAGCTAGACCAGTTCGTAAACACATAAGAAACGACGTTTTTTTATCTTCCACTGTTATTTAAAGTGCAGAAATGTATTTTACACCTCCTCCTTGACAAGTACTGAACGCCTAGTCAGGACGGAGCGTTGATTCTATGCACAGACAAAAGAGAAAGCAGAGAACAAATGTTCCGAAAGATGCGCCCGTTCAAAGTACAAAGTGTCTTGCCATTGTGCCGGAGCGGTGCCTGCCAACGGCAGAGATCTGCTTCAAGAAGCCTCCGCTGCAGCCATCGAGCCAACCGAAGACTAAGCGCATTTTTGAGGGGAGAGGGGGTCGTAGGTGTTGTAGGAAGTAAACAAGGCCATAGCCATCACCGGACTTCCTGCCGCGGGCACACGCACGCAGCTCGCCAGGATCGAGAGGAGGCAGAAAAGACGCGGCAAAGAGGAGGTAAGACTGCCGGCCCCAGTCAGGGTACACAACGGCGGCACAGGAGGAGGACTTCAGAAGGCGACTGCGCGAGCACACGCTTCCTTTTCTTTTCGAGTTCCTTCAACCTGCCGTCCCACCTTCCTCGCCCGTACGGGTCGGCCTTGAAAAGAGCACACAGGTCTTCTTCGTCTTCTCCGTATCGGCTTTGGGAGTCGGTCTCAACGATGCCAACAACAAACAGAGAACCGTCCTTCCCGCACCCTGCGAGAACCTGACGAGGATGCTTAATTGCTCCGGGAGAGGAGGACGCTGGAACGGGCACGCGTTTAAAAATCGCCCCCCAGCGTTTCATTTCCTCTCTTGGTCTGATCGTTTTTGCTTTGCTACCTGAAGCCCCTCCCCTCCACTATATCTCCTCGACAAAAAAAAAAAAGAGCGGGAAGGAGACGGCGCCGCGAAGATAGAGGAGCTGCACGGTGTGGTGCCGCCAATCGCCGTGGGCCCGAGTAACAAAGATATGCCTTGAAGGAAAAGACGAGAAAGAAGAGAGCGTTCTTTTTTCTTTCCTTTTCATCTCGCCCTGCTCATGACTGTTCGCTGTAGGCAACTTGGAGGTCGAGGGAAGGAGGGGACACGAAATGGTCGTTGCCTCTTCTGCCGGACTCCGCCAACGCACCACACGAAACCATAATCGCGCCGGCCGAGCCTCCCGCCACCATCGCACGTCCGGTGCGCGGCAATGGATGCCGGCTTCTCTGCCGCCGCTTTCTTTATGCTGGCATATTTTGCCGCGCCTAAAAAATTCAAACGCATAGGAGAATGAGATAGCCTGCGATCGCAGGGAAATTTCACGACTTTTCCGAGTTTATTTCGCGATAGGGAAGTCGTGAGTCTTACATAGTTGCTCATTGTTCAACATACTGTATACGTTTACAAGGGGATGATGATAAGTCTTCAACTTTATTGAGGAAAATTAACGGTACAGGAATTAAACTTTCTAGTTATTCAACATATTCTACTGCAAGGACTCCTGCATGCACTTTTGACATCTGCCCTGCAACTGCTACACATCCTTCAGGAAAATGGAGTGCGGTTGTGCATCCTAAGAGACCAGTGGACGCGACCTCTTGGGAAAATATGAACGCAGTTCGCGAAATCGTTTTTGAAGGCGGAGGGTTATCAACTACTGCATAGCAGAGACCCTGCACATTTCACAAGTGAGTGTAGGTTACGTACAAAATAATATCCTGCAGAGTACGAAGGCTTCAGCAAAGCGGGTCCCCATTTACCTCAAGGCTGACCGGAAGCATGAATTTGTGGCGACTTCTCCGGTTCTTCGGAACTTTTAGGCAGATTAAGCAAAATTTCTTGGGCGAGGGTTCTTACAAAGGGTCAAACACGGTTCTATTTGTTTGATCACGAGACCAAAAAACAGTCGAAAGAGTGCAGAGACTCAAGTCTACCCCGACCAAAAAATTTCAAACACAAAGCTCGCCCGCAAGGCGGCGGAATCCGTGTTTCGGAACAGAAGTGGAGTTTTTTGGTGGATTTTCCAGAAGTGAGTGCCATGGTCACAGGAGACTATTATATGCTTTCCTCTTGCACATAGTCTGTTTTTCTGTGACATGCGGGAGATCAAACATTTTTAAAACAGCTAACGAGGATTTATTTACAGCTGTACCAATGAAAAGAAACACTAGCCGGATAGCGTAGAAAACGAGAGGATCATTTCTCCGGGATCGATAAGTGTCTGTTTTGCCGACCTTCACAAAGCAATCGGTCCCTCCGCGCATCTGCACTCGCACACAAATCACTGTCACACTCGGACAACGCTTTCCCTCAGAGGATGTAATGGGTGCTTCCCAAGTGTTCTTGGGATGGGCCCAGGCGTCCTTCCCTCGGACACAGTGGACAGTTCCTAGGGTTGTGCCGTGAAGACATCTTGGGGGGCGCCACTCTCGAGGGAGGGGAAAGCCTCCGTAACCGTTCAGAAAATAGTGCAACATCCGCTTTACTTCCCCGATATAGCTCCCAGGGACAATGAACTGCTTTAGGAAGTCAAGAAAAAGTTGGAAGAGCACACATTTGTGTGCTCGTGAAAGTGTTATAGCTGCTGCAAAGGATCTGGCTACCCGGTGTTTCACTGAGGCATATGAAGCGACACTGTCCGATACAGCTGCTGACAGTATCGAAAATATACTCTGCAGACTTTTATTTGGACACAGCGGAAATTCATAACAGCACGGGATTTCTTCGGTTTAAGCATTTTCAACAACATGAAGCCCATAGCAGTCGTCGACTACTACGGTTCACGAAAAAAAAAAAAAACAGATTAACGGGATGAAATTTGGCCCAGAATGTTTGAAATTATATATATTTTTTAGTGAAGTACCTAATGTTGTTATTACACACTTGGATCAGGGTGAAACTCAAGACTTATCAACACCCCCTCGTGTGATTACAAGTGCAGTGAATGGCGATAAAGGCGCGCGAGTCATAAGTTCATGTGTGTCCTTATGGGAAGGCCAACGTTTGATGTATATTGGAGTGGTTAGCCTGGCAGATTACTCCAGATTACGGCGATGCAGTAGGATGTGATGCGCCCGCAAGTCGCTCACAAACCTGGACAAACTTAACGGAACTCACGGGACATCGATGATGCTTGTCTCTCGGAGAAACAGCGGAACTGTCTTCGTAGCATTCGTTCACATGCGACGTTGAGAGACAGGAAGCACGCTGTGTGACAGTACGGTGAGTTCAATGTGGCCAAATGCAGCTTGTAACGGCATCAGTGTATCGGTGCACTAAGGACGCTACAAGGACACCTCACGTATGTGTCGCGAATAGAAGACACCTCGCGGGAACATACTGTGCAATGAGGCATTTCAAGTCCTGGCCTTGGCCAAGTTTGCGAAGGAAACATTTGCCAGCGTTATACACGTTCCCAGGTAGCACCAAGCCAGGGACGTATCCAAGAGCCCCCCCCCCCCCCCCCCCCCCCTCCCTCCCAGCGGAGTTCTTGCTAGGCATGACCTCCCCCCCCCCCCCCCCCCTCCCCCTGGGATTCGCCCAATACAACTGTATTGGGCTTCTCCCTAAAAAAAATTCTGGCGACGTGTCTGCACCGAGCATTAGAATATTGCGTAAGTTGCAGTAACATTACATGCTACCATTGCAACGTTACGCTAATGTTAAACATTAACCAATAACGTTATATCATGTTGCGTGCTAAACATTAGCTTAATGCTCAATATGAACGTATTATGTTAATGCTGTGTTCGAGATGTTATTCTAATGTGCATATCAAAACCATCAAGAACTGTAAATATTTTCAAGCGTTGTCTCAGATCTTCTCCCATTGTTTGTGCATAAGGTTTTTTTTTTTTTTAACTAAAAGGACTGTGCAGTTAAATATTTGAGATTATTCCTTATGCAGATTGCATGCACATCCCTCCTTTGTCCCTTCCCTTACGGCGCGGTTCAGGTGTCCGCCGAGATGTGAGACAGATCTGGCAATTTCTTTTCTCTAACAACCAATTTCAATTCAATTTTTCTTTCAATACTTTGCATGTTACCCATCCATCACTTCACTATCCCCTATGCACCCTTCATGGCTGGCTATGTATAAGCTTGAAGCCGTTCTACTCGCTAGAAGGTGAGTGAGTAGGTTTCATGGGTTAGTTGTGTTGTATTGTGTGTCGCCCTCGTTGCCCCATGCCCCTTTGACTGGAGCTGTGGCGGATCACAGGTGGCAAGCGTGGTGTTGCAATGTTACTTTACTACTTCAGCGAATGTTGCCTCTATGTTGTTTAGACGCTCAACTGAGGCTAGGAAAATGTCAGTCCAAAGTTGATTTGTATTTTTTCACAAACGCTAAAAGGGCGTTAAGAACAGTAAACTAATATTTTACACCAATGCAAAGAAAGTAACACTGCTGCAACGTTTGGGCGCTGCCTAGCTTGGCATGTTGAGTTGGTAGACAGCGCTAGTCCTTGTTTTGCGTTCCTCTCATTGTCCTTTTACTTGCTCGCGATGAACCATCTTTCCCCATATATTCTTCTTTTAACATGCGTCTTTCACGTTACGTCTTTATGAAACTGTAAATCAGCGGTATAACAATAAGGTGTGCACAGCTTACTGCAAGTGAGGCTTATTTGTGGAAAGATCTAAATGCATTTGTGCCCGCCAATTCTATCATATGCAAGAGTTAAGCGATAAATCGCAATAAGTAGATACCTTTACAATAATAAGCACAGCATTATTACTGAGCGAAAGGCTCTGTCGGCTTCGGCAGACCTGAGAATGCACACTGCACTCGAGTTAACAAACGTTAAGATGATGATAGTGTACAGCAAAACAGACCACGCCTCGGCCAAGTCGGCGTCTTCACTTGCGATTGCCTGTGCAGACGGGCTCGCCTCTTCAACTGAACCAGTTTGTGTAACCGAACTCGTTCCTGCAAACTGCACTCCTCTGCTTCAACTCGCTCCTGCACCTGTGCTCGTCGCAACAAGAGGTCCTCCCGGAGGTTAGAGAACGTGTTTCCATCCGTGAACAATCTGTGCGCGTTACTGAGGTCCTGCCGAACTGAGACATCGAGTAGTATTGTAGTATGCCCTCACCATACAGGACAGCGCATTTGGAGTCTTAGGTGCACAGCTCGCTACGGTAGCTTGAAGCAGTGTACGCGGGCCGTAGAACGGAGACCTGTTTGTCCCTTCCCCAAGAAAACCGTCCTCAGAGGAAAATTTGAAACTGAAGAAGGGGAGACGCACTCACCGCATATCTTGGTCATGTCAGAGAAGACGAGGTGCTCGGGTGCTGCGCACGAAGCAAGCCAACCTTGGCCCGCAGGCAAGGAAGTCGTGTGCGCACACCTCCCCCCCTCCGCGGCGGGCCACACACAACACACGAGCACGCCGCCGTAGCTCACAGCGAATTCGGCCGAAGCACAACACAAGCAAGAGTAAGCAGCGGGAGGATGAAGCAGAACGGCAGCGCCGGGCGCCGAAGCAGCGACGATGGAAGTGCGCACGACGCGGTAATCCAGTGGCACAGCGCTGCGATGGTCACTCGGAGCACCGGTTCAAAATCACCACGCCGAGCACCGACGCTCGACACGGGCCGTATCCATTGGGGACCACAGCTGAGTCAGAACTTTGTGCGGCCCGCTTCCCTCTCGCCACCACGACCTGAGAGAGGAGGCCTCGTGTGTCACGTGAACAAGTTTCAAACCTGTCGGTGGCGAAGGCTGTGCCATCTATGAACGGCAAGAAAAACTTCGTGCGGTTTTGGTTTCGTTACTGATCTTTATAACGTCAGCATTGCTCAAAATGATGTAATAAAAAATTAACTTGAACGCAAACACTTTTTATGAGTTGCTTTGGGTTAAAAAAGACAGTTTTTTAATTAAGCTGCGTTTTGATGGTTTAATAACATTTACAGTGATCCAAGCCAAGCTCGCATTCAATCCAACAAAGTCGTGAGGCGATTTTTTGCCGGTTTGCCTGTGGCGTTGAAACCGCCTTAATTCAACGCAATTCCTGGTATTCTTCCTAAAGTCATGCTGAAGCAAGTATTAAGTGCTTCTGTACAGAAGCGTTGCGTGTTTTTGATTCGCAATAGGTGCGTTCCACGCTACGGTTTTTGCACTTACGGCCCCGACGACTCCCGACCTCTGGACGCCATGCACGATGTCGCCGTCGGTTTCGACGAGGAAAATCTGAAGTTCATCGTGTGTCCAGTCACCAAAAAGCCTCTTCGGTACGACAGTGCGAAGAACGTGCTGATATCAGACGAGCTTGCGAAGGCCTACCCCATACAGAACGGTATTCCTAACTTGCTTCCCAACAGTGCGGTGTCGCTGGACGAGCTGTGAGTGGGGAGAGCAAGCTGCGAACTGGAATGCATATAATCTGTGAGCGAAATTTTAGAGTAAACAAATTGTTTTGGATTACTCGTTTGTTGATTCTTTACTTTTTCTTCAGCTTGACTTTGTTATAATGGGTTACTTATGCTGGCGCGCACCATAGAATCGCATAAAAGCGGTGATTAAATGCAGAGACCCGTAGCACCCCTGTGGAGTTCCAAACTGATTCGAAACGTAATGCGCATTTACGATGCATTCGTGAAGGCGTTAATATAGCGCACTTTTGATTATTTCTCTGGCCGTGCTCTTACCTGTGGTTTACCGGTGCCCGACCAAAACACGTCGAAACTACCCCTTTAAGAAATTAGAAATGTAATGTCTTTTTTTTTTTAAACCGCAGCTCATTTGAGCGTTGTAACGCTCTGTGTGCCTTTATAGTCAGGTCAGGAATGACCACTAGCCACAATAGGAGCCTATACAATCCCGCCTTTGATGTGAAAGGTAGCAGTGTCTAATTTATTTGAAACTTGCAGTAGCCTGCCATTTTTTCGTGCGTTTCTTTAGTTCATGTAATGTCTATACTTGGGATTATAGAACAGGGTATGCTACACGCAATTCCAAGATTACTTTATTTTTCGTATGTGGTAACTGTACAGGAAACATTCTCTGCATTTCTATAGCCACTTGTAGCCGAAAACTCCAACCTTGACCTGCTGACAAAATAGAATGCTATCCAAGTCGAAGATGACATGCTGCGGAGATATACCACAAATGTCAAGAAGGAGGGAGCAAACAACCATCTACTCACTGGGACAAAGGCTTAGCTGCAGAAATGGACTTAAAAACCACTGCTTTCTTGGGCTTGATGTCGCTTTCTTGTGTGTTGCACCACTGCAGTTGTGCAAGGGGACAGATACAAATCAGAGCTCCAGAAAAATATTCTGTCAGCAGCTCCAAGTAAAACACTGCCAATATGTTGTTTTTTGCTGACGTGTGCAAACAGATATATCCACTGAATAATGCAGTATTACAAAGTATAAATCATGTTCCTGATGGCTGGAAAGTTTGAAAATGAAGCTAATTTTTCTTACTGCAAATAGCTCACTGGTTACGATGACTGCTACTATTAAACAAATCAGACCAGATGACGAGATGTCTAGTGGAAGCCTGTTTGAATATTGAAGGCCGGTTCTGCTTAGATTCAGTCCAGGGCACCAGCAAACGTGGGTCCAAGCATCAGGCTGTGCAACTAATTAGTCATAGCTAGGTATAGTTTTTACTGCTTGCTATTTGGAAGAGAGGATTAAAAGGCAATCATAGAGATGCGAAGTCAATTGCTCTTCACGCGTTTTATTTCTTTCAATGTACTTAGAGCATAGTATTAGTAATGGCCAGTGTGGTGCCAGAATGACAAATCAATGTAATATTGAAACAGTGCACTGTCTTTGTGCGTAACAATTGTATAAAGCTTCTGAAAATGGTTTCACGTGAGAAAGGCGCATTAGTGGTTCAGCATTGTGAGCGCTGCTCGACATGAGATAGCAAACAGATTCAGTCATTCGAACACAGAAAACATTGTGTTAAAGTTTTATAATCCAGCACTCTTTCGTATCCATGGGGTAAACTTGTGGACCTTGGTGTAGAATCCATATTTGCCTTTTGACAAACAGCTCTGCTCTCCAAAGCTGACAATGCCGACGACATAGAATTTGCCATTGCTTTCCACGACAAAGGGGCTCCCACTGTCTCCTTCGCAGGTATCTCTGTGCGTCTGGCCTTTGGAGTAGCCAGCACAGAACATGTTGTCTGTTATCTGAAATATTGTAGAAAGGGGGTGTTAGCTCATTTTAGATATTTAATATTTGTACACGTGGGAAAAAGAGCTTTAACTTTTGTGTTGTATGTAAGTTTAGGCCATACACAGTGTCATGTTTGTTGTCAACATCAAGAAGAGCCACAACTGACGAAAACATAATCCTTCTTGAGAGTTAATGGTTCCGCTGTTTTTTCTGCTATGTGCAATGCATCTTGAAGGGGTTCTTGTTTAGATTGAGGTGTGACGAGTGATGGTTATGTCATGAAATACAGCACAGGGGCTTAGAAGCGTTGCTTGCTATACATGTCAATTGTGGCTTCCTCCGTCCCTGACTCATTTTACACTCAGCTTTAAACATTTAAGACACTTATATCGGTCTCATTTCTGAGAGGCTCAGATCACCTCTAACAGGCGTGCGTCTGAATGAGCGTGATCCATCGTACGAACCCCAACTATGTTCTTATTGGTAGATCCACGCTGCGCCGCAGTCAGACCGTGTGTCACGTGACTGGGCAGTACGGAATCACTAGGCCACCTACGAATCACCGTGTGAGGCTCATCCGCTGCGACTCTGGAACCATCTTGTCATGGACCTTTCAGCGTTACTCAAAAAAAAAAAGTGCGCTTTCTGGCATGCTTTTATATGTAAGTCTGTGCATCAGCATACTCGAGTCAAGCTGCAGCGAGACAGGACGGTCAGGATCGGGGCAGCCCACCTCCAGTTCGGTGGACGCCTTGCAGATGACGGGTGACTTGATGGGGACACGTATCTCCTGGAGGACCTTGGAGTGGTCAGTATTTTCGGTCTTTCCCCAACCAGACACGACTCCGTGCACGTCTGGCTTGGAGAAGAACTCCTTCTTCACGAAGTCCGGGTCACCGAGCGCCGCCGGCCGCACGTAATCGCTGAACTCTACGTCAGAGTCCATCTTGACCAGGGCGATGTCCGCGTCCTGATTGGTTAGGAAGGTATGAAAGAGGCTGTTGAGGAGCATCCCCTGTGGCCGGCTTTAAAAACAGTGCTGGCTGAGAGAACGTTTCGAGCTAGAACTTTGTCTTCCGAACTGAGCATATGTCTCCACCTCGACAAGCTCGCATCGAGTTGGTAGGCGTCCATAATTTCAACCATCGCACAAGAGATGATCCCGTCAACATATTTTGCTAATGCGGGTGTTTAAGCGGCGAAAGGCCAATACAAACGACGTCAGACAAAGGGAATTAGAGCGCTTAGAGCATCGCGCAGTTATCAGATTTTTCACTTTCCACAGAGTGATAACACCATTTTGAGCCTTCGTTGTAGTTTGAGAAGCAACTAAGTCATCCTGCGAAAAAACAAACAAACATTAAAATATGTTTATGAAGGTCAGAAAATGGCCTTAGTGTTTGAAATACAAACTTAAATGATATTGGGCACCTCGACCCTTCTAATAATTTATTCTCTATTTTAATCCAGTTCTTATGATTCCATGGTTAATTTTACCTCTCTGTGCCCTTTACTTTTGTTTGCTTGCTTCCTTTTATTCCGTTCCATTGCTTTTACCTCCATTCTTGAAGGGCAACTAAATAGGTGTTAGAATTCGATGAGTACAAAGAAGCTGAATGTCGAAAACTCGCAGGTAAGGCATACGAAATCTTTTTGCGCTAGCATTTGAAATGGTGACGTAATCGCCGACTAAAGCGGCGTCGGCGTTCAGGCTTCTCTGCAATGCACAGCGACGGGCAGAGGCCGCAGTGATGACGTCACGTACGGCGGCGTTAAGTTTCCAGCGAAAAACGGTTGTTTCAAGGAAGGAAACGAATGCCGTCGACGGTGAAGCTCACGAAGCATTGATTCGGCATCGGATGTTGCACAGCGACATCTAGGCGAAGGCAGTGCACATCTGAAATTTCGGCAACAATGACACCACCACGAGTTTCTCCGCACTCCTCCAACGCAGTGAGGAAAAGCCTGAACATTCACGGTTTTAAACGGTGATTACGTCACCATTAAAATGGTGCAAAACTACTTTGCATGGTTTACCTAGAAGCGTCGTAGATTCAAATTCTTGAATAATCTCGACTTGTCACAACACCTTTTCACCTTCCCTTTAAAATTTTCTGCACTCTCCTGTGCCTATGTTTAGACTACTCCCTCAGCGCCTAAGGGGCTGAAGGTGCGCTAATAAATAAATAAAAGCTTGCAAGGTCGTCTGGCACGTACCTGAGAAACTCGGTCATAGTCGGGATGGCTGAAGACGCTCTCGATACGGGCGGCCAGTTGGTAAGGCTCGGAGACGAACTGGTTGTGCTTTCCCAGCAACACCTGCAATTGCGACGGCTGGGCGCCCTTCCCCAGCAGCTCAAAGCAGTGGGCGGCTGTCAGCACCCAGCGCTCGTTGAGGAGCGCGCCGCCGCAGTGGGCAGGAGAGTCCGGAAGCCTGAACAACACCTTGCCAACCCGAGGTCGATCCCAGCATCAGAAGCAGACACTCCAAGTCACTGGACTGTGAAACAAAATGGCGTCTCCCGGCCGAGCAACAGTTGACCCCGCCATTATAGCCGCTCTGGCAACCTAAATGACCACCTTGGTCAAGTTACCTTGTGGCGTAATCTCAACCTGCCCACCGGATTGTGAGCAAACTGACACTGTGGCAAAGGACAGTTAAAGTGATGACTGACAGCTAGAAGTTGCTCGGAAAGAGCAACTTGGGTCGCACAAGACCCACCGGTGGCAGCTCCTGTCATCGCAGGGCAGTGGCGCATCACTTAACCACTGCACCGCTGCGACCAGGAATGGTTTGAGGACTCCCAGAAACCGTGTAAAGTCAAGAATTACAAATTCCGCATAAAACATTAACCCGTTAACGCTATCGCGTCATACTCTTAAGGCGGAGCTTAACTGTCCCCTCCTATTTTTTTTTCCAATACCTTGAGCGAAGGCATGGTTTATACATGTGGCACACGAGGCTGTGTAAATCTTCCATCAACTTCCGTATGCTGCTAGGGATAACGGAACTAGACATGTGCTCCATCAAAAATATACCAGTAGCCAATTTTACCATATAGTTGCGCAAGATGAAAGACACTTTCACTGCTGCCATAGTCTGTATTATTTCATTGTACTGTGTCATAAGCTAACGAAGCATTCCTAGTGAACAGTACGAAAGATGGCACTCTGGGGGCCACGTAGGGTATTTCAGACTTCAGGCTTCTTCCTGTACACGACCACTTAGCATTTCAGGGCCTCGTACTAGTGATACCCTTTGGTGTCTCGGTCTGTGAAGACTTTGGCATCAGATTGTACACGTTACGGAAAAGAAGTAACCGATTACAACTGCAGGTACTTGATCTGAAATGTACAGATTTCAGTGGTCAGTGGCCACCCGCCTGCCGAGGCTTCAGACGGACGGCCGGCGAGATTTTTCCAACATGTAGGTTCTAATGCTACCGCATTAAAAAAATAGAACAAAAGTGCACTACCTGCCAAGGGTGAGAACCCTTCTTGGCTTCTTTCCCTCCGACTACTTTTCCGCCTTCAGTGTCGTCGTCGTCGTCGCTGTCCAGCGGCCTGCTCAGCACCGGACGGCCGTACACTGGAACGATGGCAGTGCGTATGTTTTCATTCTTATTACAGCGAGAGCTGTTTATGGGGTGCCTTCGGTCACTTGCGACGCGTAACCCCGGTTCGCGCTGGTGAGTAATGCGGGCGAGGGTGGAAGCTGAGAGCGGAGCTCGCAGCGCGGACGAGCTCTGCTCTGCTCTCCTTGCAGTCGGTGGTGAACAAAAGCGCTGTGGAAGCTGAAAGGGGAGGGAAACTTCCAGCGCCAGCCACGCCAGCGTGTTCGGCTCTCCTGCCGGGGAGCGGTCAGGGAAAGCGCGATGGAAGCTGAGAGGGGAAGGCAAGGTTGCGTAACCTTGATTCTATAGCTAACGTGGCGTTCGCAAATGCCGCGCGAGGCCACAAAAGTTGTAGAGCGCGCACACGCAGCATACCCGCCTCGGTGGCTCAGTGGTTACGGCGGTCGGCTGCTGATCCGGAGTTCCCGGGTTCGAACCCGACCGCGGCGGCAGCGTTTCGATGGAGGCGAAACGCAAAAAGGCGCCCGTGTGCTGTGCGATGTCAGTGCACGTTAAAGGTCCCCAGGTGGTCCAAATTATTCCGGAGTCCTCCACTACGACACCTCTTTCTTGCTTTCTTCTTTCACTCCCTGTTTTAGCCCGTCCCTTACGGCGCGGTTCCAGTGTCCACCGAGACAGTTACCGTCTGTGAGTTATGTGAGACAGTTACCGCGTCATTTCCTTTCCTCAAAAACTAATTTTCATTTTTACACGCAGCACAGCTCTGAATTTAGCGCATTATGCGACATAGTGTAATCTTTGTCAATTCCTCCATTTTTTTTCTGTGCGAAGGCAAGCTTTGTCACCTGACAATATTAAAGTTTGTTCATGTTCAGGAGGGTAAACTCTAAACCAAATTAAATAGTTTCAAGGAACACAACTGCGGTCTAATAGCAGATCCATTACAGTGGTCAAGTGCCCCACACCCATTTTGGACATAGTGCAACTCCATGATCTGGGAAGCAGGTACTTACGTACAAGAAAAATAGCCGTTAGATGTTTGGCTGAGCTTGTATAATCACAAGAGTGATTAGTCTCGAGTTTCTTTTTGCCAAAGTTCATCGCGGACTATATATATATTTTTGGCCGCTACTCCTAAAGTCTCCGACAAAAAGGGTCTAAAGCTATCGGGCATTCTCTCCTCCTCAAATGCGCAAGCAAGCTTACATGATAAACACAACCATACGTAAAGAACATCGTTCGTTACATATGCAAAATAACGTTGAAGACTGCAGTCTTTGCGGCTATCGTTTGTTCATTTCACTGCCTGGTTAGTTCCACTAAACTCTTCTGCCAGGGCTTGGTATGACTGTGGTTGCGAAGGGCAATAACTGCCTGTAAAAATGTTTAGGAAACCATTGATTACATCCGGAAAATGAGCATTGAACGTTAATTACCATCTTCTGTGGGGTTGACCCTGACGAAAAAGTGGCCTTCTTCGACGTCGTTGTCCAAGGCGACCTTGAGAGTCAGGCGATGGCTTTTGGACGTCACGTACTGGTTCTCCGATTCAGCTCCGCAGAACGAACCCAGGTTCGAAAAACCTGTCGAGACAGTAGAATATAATGTCTTTTACGTGCTGTGAAATTTGAACTTTCTTGAAGACCAAACAACGAAAAACAACCATGATAACCAATAAGAGAAGCACATGTAGTGACTGACTTTTCGGCTATAATTTGACTGGTGTGTATCACTTCTCGTTTTATCACCCATGCCTGGATTAGCTTGCCACGTACATTACGGGGTAAACGTATCAAGACACGATTAAAGTTCTACCTTACCTGGTTGAACTTGCAGAATGCCTCTGTAATTCATCTTTTGATTGGTAGGTACTGCGATTTGCTGCTATGAACCACCACAGACAACGCTTTGTATAGTTGCATCATTTAACTTACAGAAAAATGGCAGTGTACATGGAATAGTGAAGAAAATAACAAACTACATTTAGTAAAACCTATTCTGGGAGAATGGAGATCATGCAGGCATCAGGAACGTTTTATAGAAATAATTTTATGCCGCCTGCGCATCAGACACACACACTTAACACACAACTTTCCACTGACAAAACAAGACAAACCCTTATGTGAGAAATGTGGAGATGAGCTGACAGTTAATCACATTTTATTCTCGTGCTCACAACTTGAACGGCTAGGAAAAAAATATTTTACTGTTTTTTTACGATGAACGCATTCCCTTCCACCCCAATTTACTTTTAGGAGATAATCCACTTGTAAAAACTTCATCTTTTTTTAGTTTTCTGAAAGACGCGGCCATCTTAAAATATGATATCAAATATCGTAGAACTATTAATTCTAAAAATTTTTCACCCCGTGCTTTCGCGCATTTTATGACGCACCTCATCCATTTTCTCAGTCCTGAGAAGAAGGCTGAGGTCTGCATTCGATTTGATGGGCTCCTCGGAGTCCTTGTCCGGACAAGGACTTTCGCTGAGGACACCCAATTTTTGAAATAAATTATACCATGTGTTTGGCGCATGATAGCCTAAGTTGCTTATGCGCCATAAAATCCAATACTATACTATAGCTGCATCATTCGAAAAGACGCTACAGAAAAGCCTTCACTCAGCATTATTAGCAATACTTGCGCATACGTTCTTCAATGGGCCGACAACCGGATAACACTCTTGTAACCAGATTCTCAGCGAATTCACAAAATGCTGCAAAGAGAGACAGTATCGCGCTTGTACCCGTTATGTTGGAGGTTTCGGCAGCCTCCAGTTTGGACTTGCCGCAGGCATCGCCGCCTTCGTTGAGGTACACGTCAGCCAAGTCGAGCCTGAGCACGTAGTTCCTGTCGGCCGCCTCCAGAACTGCCTCGCATCTCATGGGTGGCTGGGAACCTTTTGGGTAGTGCGGGCTTTTGAACGTTGCAGTGGCGCCGAAGAACTCCAGCTTGCATGGTCCTGAAAGGGACTTTTCTGGTGATCCGCTCTAAGTGTGGCACTGCTGTAGTCAGCAACTTCTCTCTATGAAATAATGCTCTAAGGGCAGGTGGCCGTCGTATACGTACCCGATTTTCTTACTTGTGTAACGTGTGCAGAGGAGGACAGGTGGCAACACCTGCGGGTTGTATTGACAGGAAAAACCAGAGATCGTAAGGGTTCGCAGATGGGGCTATGACGGAAGCTTGAACTAAGGATTCCGCTACAATGGGCGCTATAATGACGGTATAAAGCTATGCAGATTTCTCAGCATGCGGATCCCGGCCAACAACCAAGCCGACCGCGCGATTCAGAAATTGGCTAAGACAATCGCTCAAATTGCAGGTTGATGACAAGCGTGTCGAACAAAAGAAAAGGAATGCATGAAGAGGAGAGCATTGGTAGTTAGTAGGGTAACCTACAGCCTCCCATATCATTGCCTATCCAGTTCCGAGAAAGACCAGATAGAGGCGCGATACTAAGGAAAACTTACAAGACAGCACTGGGTTGCCACAGAGGACTGCAGTCGAGAAGTTGCCGCAACTTGGGATCAGCTGCCGGGCAGGGAAGAATTTGAGGCGGCCCAGAAGCTCACGCAATTCAGAAGGCTACAAAATATGTGCGCAGGATGGTGGGTCCTGAACAGCTTGGGCGTCGCGAACATGGCAGCGGAAGCCGCCAGAAAACAAGACATACCCACGAACATAAGAAGTTCTGGCTTTTCTCTCGTGCTAAGAAACACACACCCGGACAGAGACAAGGAGAGGAGAGAGGCGAGGTCTGCTTCTCTCGATAAGCAACTCAGAGCCACGAAAGACGCCCTATACGTAGACGCTGCACAATACGAAGAAACAGGCCGCTATGCAGCCACGGTGTTGGACCCCTGAAGGGAACCCATGAAAATAACAAACATTTCTGTCAGAGTTGAGAGAAGCTGCTGAAGCCGGTGAGGCTGCGGTTGTTCTAGTAATTTGTGAAGGCAACAGGAGACAGAAACCCCATATAGTAGTAATTCATTCGCAGCAAGCAGGCAGAAACTATGAGCAAGGAAGAATAGGGAGAACAGCTCTGACACAATTAAGGCACCCCCCCCCCCCCACACACACACAAACAGAAAGGGAAAGAGAAACACCGTGTAGTTTGGACACCGGGACACGTTCGGCTTCCAGGCAACCAGCTATAGCCGACTCCATCGGGCGAGGATGCACAACCGCGCAGCAGAATCGGAGGAAGCCATTGCCCCCGTTGACTGATCATATGCTCGAGCATGCTAAGCCACTGCAGAGACGGGAGAAAGAAGCCCCCCTGTCACATTTAAAACTAAACAAGCTAGAGGGTACTAGATGAAGACGAACACCTTTCCATGCCTGCACTTAGTGAACAAGGCGTACGGATAGCTGCACTGTGCATCGCCCGCTCCCATGAGTACATCCAATGCCTGGACGACATGTACAAATGCCCATATATCCCTTAGTGCTTAGGCCTATATATGCAACATTAACGTTTAGCAACGGGGAAAGGGGGCATATCCGGTTAGGACATACTGCGACGCAGACGCCGTTTACTCCAAATAACAGCCTACCGAATTGTAAACATCTGAGCTGCAAATAATGTAATGCGGGAAGGGTGCGCGTCTACGAGGTATACCTGCAGGATCTGCGCATGCCGCTTCGTTTGCCATTTGCATAACGAGTTTTTAGTCAATTTACAGCGGGAGCTGTTTCAGGCGCGAAGCTTGTAACACAGTCGCGGCGCCCCTGGTAGGCGTGCTGCGCGCAATACGGGTTCGCGACGCGCTCGAGGGAAGGCGCCAGTGGCGATCGTGGCGGGGTCGGCGGCGGAGTCGGCGTAAGGAAGTTCATCCGCACACATCCTCAGGCCGGTGTGGAGGTGCCGGTGGAGGCTCTACTTGAGAGAATGTATGGCGCTGTGCAAGTTATTTACGGGAGGAGGGACGTAGCTCGCAGCGTCAGTTCGCGCTCCCGGCATGACCGAATGTGGGTCTCACAACACGGTGGCCCAGCGCGCTCGGAACTATCGAGGCAATGCGAACGTCTCGCACTATTCCACTGCAGCGCTGTGATTTGCGCAGCGAGAGTATTCTAAACTCTAAGAGACGTTGCTGTACGGCAGGAGGCGCAGCAACAAGAACGTCGCAAACGAAAATGCGAGGAACAGGCTGCTGCTGCACAGCTGCCGCTGAGTTTCGCGACTTGTGCAGCACAGCGTAAACATTGTTTAATCTCTAAGGTTACTTCGCGCATGCTTCTATAGTTTTTCGCATAGATGACACAACCAAGTTTCGTAGAGCCACATCAGTGATGTTCGTTAGGGTTAGCCCTCAGAAACCATACACTAAAGGCCAACGCTAGAAATGCGTTTTTTTTATATACGAACGAGTTTTTGTATATAGCATACGGGCTCTCGTAGGAAATATCCATAAGAATTAAGTGCACTCATGGCAGGCAGCTCCATGCGTATTATGAGATTACTGTAAAAGCCAATGGTGCCATGCCATTCCTAGGAGACCGTATACAACTTCCAGATAACCCTGCGTCATTAGTCACTTCAGCTGTCATGCCTTCCTGGTTGATTTTAATCAAGCTGGAGTAATGCAGCGCTGAAGGTGTTATCTTATCGTTATGCGCATAACGATGTTATAACACTTTCATATGTCGCCGCCGCGATGTCTCAGTGGTTATGACACTCGGCTGCTGACCCGAAAGACGCGGGCTCGATCCCGTCCGCGGCGTTCTTATTTCGATGGAGGCGAAATTCTAGAGGCTCGTGTACTGTGCAATGCCAGTGCACGTTAAAGAACCCCAGGTGGTGGAAATTTTCGGACCCCTTCACTACGGCGCCCCCATAGCCTGATTCGCCTTGTGACGTTAAACCCCCACAAACAAAAACTTTCATTTGTCGTGCCTCTTGCGACGTGATATAAGCGTGAGACCTGAAATGGCTGCGAGCGAAGTTGCCAACGGAGGTGGTCATTTGGCGCTGTACCATGCAACCGATACGTTTTAATTAGGAGTCAAACAGTTTAGCGCGTTCGTTCGTCGAACAGAGGTTGTTTTTCGCACGACTAGCTCAACTACAAGGCTGTGGATTTCAAAGTCTGACGGATCTATGATTGATGAAACACAGGATACATCGCAGCCCTAAGATTATGATTCTGGGTTTCTATATATCAGGCTGCCAGTGGTTACGTGAAAGCTGATCAGTAAACAAGACAAACAGAGCACGCAGCCGAATCACACGACAAGCTCACAGTGTTCCGCTATCTCGCAGGTCGCGACACAAAGCCAACACACTACACGTCTCAGCATTAGTTCCTTTTTCTGCATGATACTTGATCAAAGTGTTCTGACCTGATGACGCACAAAAAAAGGCAGCACAACTCGCGAAGACTCTTCATTCCCGACGGCTGCTGGCTGCTGGCGCGTCGTACGCGGCAAAACATAGTGGGCAACTGAGCGAGCATCTCCTTCGCACAGACGCGTCTGCCCGCTGGCACGTGCATGCGTTTCGCCCTTTGAGACGGGTGAGAGTGCGTAACTGGTTTCTCCAGCCTCGAAGAACTCTGCACACATCAACCCTCTAAGAAGCAATCGCGGCCTGTGTCGTTTATAAGAGGGAAGGAGTGAGCGTTACGAGCCTGTACACTCTCGCTCCTCTCCATCCGTGTGTGTACGCGGCAGACAGAAAACGGTAGGCCGTCGTATATGGCTTGGCCTTCGAGCTTTACGCGGATGTTTTAGTGTATATGCGAACGACACGACGAAGAAGAGGAGATTAATAACTTCGTGTCCTCAGACCGGACACGATGGGGGAAAAGAAAAGCTGTACGTGTGTCTAGTGGTTTTGTCAGAGGGGGAGCAATGATGCATAGACGGCGGGTGTCGACACACGCCTTTTACGGATCGGTTGTTTTCACTGATTAAAGAGGCAGGTAAATTGTTTTTTTTTTTTACGGGAAAGGAAATGGCGCAGTATCTGTCTCGCATATCGGCGGACACCTGAACCGTGCCGTAAGGGTAGGGATAAAGGAGGGAGTGAAAGAAGAAGGGAAGAATTAGAGGTGCCGTAGTGGTGGGTTCCGGAATAATTTCGACCACCTGGGGATCTTTAACGTGCACTGACATCGCACAGCACACGGGCACCTCAGCGTTTTGCCTCCATAAAAACGCAGCCGCCGGGGTCGGATTCGAGCCCGGGAGCTCCGGATCAGTAGCCGAACGATCTAACCACTGAGCCACCGCGGCGGGCTATAGGCAGGAAATGAGACAGATACTGCACCATTTCCGTTCCCCAAAAAACCAATTTTCATTGGCAGAAAATGAAAATTGGTTTTTAAGGAACGGAAATAGTGCAGTATCTGTCTCTGTGCATTCCTCGAACAGACGGGCTTGACGTCCCGTCTGTTCTTCGCCAGGTTGTCACACGCAGTGACCGAACGCTCCGCGAGTGCTACCTTGGACGGTTAACAACTGGACGCTCCATTCCATTTGTAGTCAACATAGTGCTGTGCGCGTGTGTTTTTATTGCTCCATCATGAACTAATCACGCGCACAACCTGGACACATTTTTATTGTGCATATTACCTCTCCCCTTATCCTCTCGTCCTGTCTCCTCACCTCTTTCATTTCATTTCTCCATTCTGCTCCACGTGCACTGACATCGCAAAGCACACGGGCGCCTTAGCGTTTCGCCTCCATCGAAACGAAGCCGCCGCGGTCGGGTTCGAACCTGGGAACTCCTGTTGCTAATGTTTAGCTTAATTTTTTGCGGTGTCACATGCTGCTTCGCAGCGAACAGGTTGACCGGCAGGACGGTCAGCTGTTTATGCAAGCACATTTTGTTGTCCATGCCAAGTGTCTTCAGTGTGACAGCATCCAGGTACAGAGACAGCAATGCGATGGTGGGGGAAACGTGTTTGCCACTTGCCCAAACCAAATGCACACACAGTCAATAATGCATTTGAAGAACTAAGACCGATTGAAGTATGTACTCTGCTCGCTTTCGCGGTGGAATGTCCGAGGTCACGGACATCCATCTACGGATGTTGTCACGGTAAAGGCGTAAAAGTTCTTCACGCATGTGGTAGCAAGTGGTTTTATTGAAATAGTAATAAAAAGGAAGGGAAAGATTTTTGCTAGTCCCGGCATCTGCCATCGATACTGAAGCACCTGGAATGGGGCAGCGGAAATAAAGGGAAGCAGGCAGAATGGAGAAATTAAATGAAAGAGGTGAGGGGACAGGAGGAGGGAATGGGGGGAGAGGTAATATGCACCAACTATTTACACAATAAGTAATGTGTCCAGGTTCTGCGCGATGGAGCAATAAAAACACACGCGCACAGCACTGTGTTGACTACAAATGGAATGGGGCGTCCAGTTGTTAATCGTCCAAGGTAGCACTCGCGGAGCGTTCGGTCACTGCGTGTAACAACCTGGCGGAGAACAGACGGGACGTCAAGCCCGTCTGTTCGAGGAATGCACAGAGGCTCACCAAGGTTCGCTCACGGGTGCGCGCACTGCCCTGCGGCCACAATAGCTTCTTGGGGGAGTGTGGTAGTATGCCCAGCGCCCTATAGGCCGCAAGCATATCGCGACGAGCATCGGCGAACTCGGAACAGAGAAGGAGAAGGTGTTCTAGTGTTTCCACTGCACCGCATCCGTCACACACATTACTCGTCGCGATTCCGTGACGCTCCCGTCGTTCCCCGGGCCACACGCAGCCAATGCGCGCGCGGAGGATCATTGCACGTTGCGACCGCGTAAGTGCGCGACAGCCGGTGATGTTGTCTATGCGCTCACCTCCTGCGATGCGTGGGTCGGGGTGCTGCTTTCGGAGATATTCCTGGATGACCGCACGCACGTCCTCCAGCGCAAGGGGCAGATCACTGGGAGATAGTTGATGTGCGGTGGTCACGAGGTCGTCAGCTTCTTCGTTGGCGGCGATGCCGCAGTGACCGGGCACCCACTGTGCACGCACGGCACAACCTCTCTGCGCGAGGCGCTCGATGCGCTAGCGAATGTCCCGCACTAGTAGGGTACCGCGGCCGTTGGATTGCAGGCGGCTGAGGGCGGCGCGGGAGTCGCACAGCAGAGCACTCCTGGGCGGCGGAGGGCCGAAGGTGAGCATTCACGCATGCGCTGGCCCGAGAATTCACACACTGGTTCTGTGAGCAAAGAGTGTACGATATATATATATATATATATATATATATATATATATATATATATATATATATATATATATATATATATATATATATATATATATATATATATATATATATATATATATATATATATATATATATATATATATATATATATATATATATATATATGCGCTTCGCCTCAGTGGATTAAATCAGGTATCAGATATCATATCTGATACCTGATTTAATATCTGCTGCGGGTCCTTGGACCCAATATATTAAACTTATTTTTGGAATATGGCGGTGTGCTTGGCTTGAAGCACTCTGGCACGGGTCGGCCTAGTATTGCACTGCCTCCCTGATCGGCCCGAGGCATGTAAGCGCACGCCTTTTCTTTCTATCTTTGCTCTCCTATCCTTTAACTCTCCTACTTTCAGCACGCGGCAGCGAGCGTGGCTCGGCTTGAGCCAGTAGGCAGGCCCGTGCACTTTCCTTTTCTTTCTTCCTATCAGCAGTAGTAGTAGTAGTAGTAGTAGTAGTAGTAGTAGTAGTAGTAGTAGTAGTAGTAGTAGTAGTAGTAGTAGATTCTAGTCGTTATGGAGAGCGCGAAAGAGACGCAACAACGAAAGAACGAAGCGAGGAAGAGACAACGCGCTCAAGACACGGCAGATGAACGCGCCGCACGACTCGAGAAGCGTCGTAACGAAGATGCGGCTTGAAGTCGTGCCACGTCCCGGAGTGACTCTTCAATTGCGGAAGAGACCGGTTTGAGTTCTCGAGAGCATCGAAATGAGACGCTGCGTAGACGACGTGCCGAGGAAACGAAGCTTTCGCAGTTCAACTAGGGTTAACCAGAGCTAAACCACAGCCAATTTTTTTCCATCCTTCTTATACACCACACAACGAGAGGCACTTCGCGAGAATAGATGTATAGTCCCACCCCCATACAAGCCGCTGGACTGAGAACAAGCTGTAATACAACGACGACTGAAGCAAACTCCTTCCAAACGCTATTATACTACTCTTCCACCACACCGATCAGATACCAGAAATGTTTTATTGTCTTTCATGCCCCCGCCGCGGTGGCTCAGTGGTTAGGGCGCTCGGCTACTGATCCGGAGTTCCCGGGATCGAACCCGACCGCGGCGGCTGCGTTTCGATGGGGGCGAAACGCATAGGCGCCCGTGTGCTGTGCAATGTCAGTGCACGTTAAAGATCCCCAGGTGGTCGAAATTATTCCGGAGCCCTCCACTACGGACCTATTCGTTCCTATCTTCTTTCACTCCCCCCTTTATCCCTTCCCTTATGGCGCGGTTCAAGTGCCCGCCGATATGCGAGACAGATACTATGCCATTTCCTTTCCCCAAAAACCAATTATCAATTTCACTCCCTCCTTTATCCCTTCCCTTACGGCGTGGTTCAGGTGTCCAAAGATATATGAGACAGATACTGCGCCATTTCCTTTCCCCAAAAACCAATTATTATTATTATATTATTATTAATTTTTCCATGGTTTACATTGCATTTTTTATAAAGGAGGAACCCAGAAAACAGCTCAGGGGAGTTGAGTGGGGGGTCCTTAAATTAAACAAAGTTAGTACATCAGAGATGATCCCTAGATATACTAAATGAGTACGAAAAAGAGTAAACAAGAAATAAGAATGAAAAGAGGAAAAGTATTAATACAGTTATGTATAGTTCTGTTTTCTACATCGGGTTCAAATATTCTGATTGCTTGCTTGTAAGAACGAAACGACATATCTGACGTAACCGTTCGTGGTAACTTATTCGACAGCTTTGTCGCAAAAAAAAGGAGGATTATTCGTAATTTGTTAAAATGGGTGGTGAGGCTAGCGTGTTGGATGAAATTGATAGGCGAGCATGCTACTGTGGGTGATTTGTGAGAGCTATATCCTTACAGCTACAATGCTACGAATCAGTTTGTATACTCCATCTCACAAGTCGGTGCAGCACTATGAAGGGTGCGGAAATCTGAGCCGAACAGAACCGCATGCTCTGCAAAACGTGTTCCTCCGCACCCTTCACCCTGCGACATGATGGTGATGGATCCCGATCCCGACAGCGAAGTTCTCGCAAAGAACTGCATGTGGCCTGAAGTCCAGTGAACTCAACCCCACACAGCGTTATATGCTTTTGACGGTTGAGGCGGAGGGTCTGGCAGTAGAGCCCGAGCGCCCGGGAGTCGTCAGCAAGTCAAGCTACTGGTACGGGAGCTGTCACTGCCGAGGCATCGTCACGAATGATGAGTAGAGACTGGTACGTATAATAATAATAATAATAATAATAATAATAATAATAATAATAATAATAATAATAATAATAATAATAATAATAATAATTGGTTTTGGGGGAAAGGAAATGGCGCAGTATCTGTCTCGTATATCGTTGGACACCTGAACCGCGCCGTAAGGGAAGGGATAAAGGAGGGAGTTAAAGAAGAAAGAGGTGCCGTAGTGGAGGGCTCCGGAATAATTTCGACCACCTGGGGATCTTTAACGTGCACTGACATATTTAGATTCTGCAATAATAGCGCTGGTTATGCAGCCCAGCGTAAATTGGTACGTTGACGGAGAAAATACGCCGAGCGTGCGTTTGCTAACGTGGAGGCTCGTGCAACATTAGCTATAGCCACAGGTGCTTTCCTCGTCGCAGGTGCGTGCCGCGACATTAACATCGCCCGAGGAGCACTTGGAGGGGCACTCGGAGTTCCCCTGCTGCTTCGCACTTGTAAATCGAGGCGCGTCAAAAACGAAACAACGTGGGCACGCAGAGTACATAGCCGCGAAGCACCAATACAAACCGAAACTTTAGCTTCCATCATTCTGTTTGCCTTTTTTCCGTCTTCCTCGTGTGGTAAAAGTGCACTAGCGGTTTCAAAACAAAAATACTTTAGTATCCAAACCCGTAACCGTCGTGCTGTGAGGTGTGTACACCTCCCAAGCACACTGTTCTACTTTGCCAGCCGCCGGACAGATGGCGGCACCTGTCCCGCGTCATATACCTCATTTTTTCCGCTGTGAGGTGTGAACACCTCCCAAGCACCCTGTTCTACTTCGGCATCCGCCGGACAGATGGCGGCACCTGTCCCGCGTCATCTACCTAATTTTTTCCGCGTTGAGCTGGTGGGTAGCCGGAATGATGGCGGAACGCTTTCATGCGGAACGCACTGTGAGCCCATCCGCCATGTAGTGAACTGGACAGATCCCTTGTGATACAAAACGGTGTTCTAGAGGGCTCTCGTGAGCCGCGCTAGCCCAGTGATTCTTTTGTAACATGTGTCGACAGCAATAAAGGCTGTCATCATATTTCTCAATGCCTCTACTTCAGCCATCTCCCCGCAACAACGCCCTCAAATGCACATTTCTCAGCCTCAGAGATTCGTGCAGTTTTTCAACTATTTAGTCATCGCGTTTGTACTTACGAAATTGGCCTGAGGCGGCAATATCCGTATTTTAGTTCTTGCTTTTTTTTACCTTACAAGAGCATTGTGTTCAGTAATAGCGGCTATTTTGTGGTTAGGAGCTCGTATTCTATCAATACAAGCCAAGTTCAATTTCTCACCAGTACTCAATCCGTCATCCAAGGATACCCCTCCGCTGCGCCACAGTCTCTGGGATACTTCAGCAGCGTTTTGCTATGGAGGCTAGAAGATTTGACAAACCTTCTAGCCACTATAGTATTGCCCAGCAGACTCCACCTTCGCAACGATTACCTTGTGCAGTGTCAGCGCGCGTCGTGCCCGCTCTTTGTGTGCTTCACTGTGGACCTCCGACGCGCTGTGACTTTTGCACTCACCAAGTGTGTCTGCCCCTTCTTCGCGCGTTATATCGGCTCGCTTTTAACGCGATAGCGTTAAGGCGCTCGTGTCGCAGAAAAGCCGGTGTCGTCGGCGTCGGCGGCGTTGGCCGTGAGCGAAAAATACTCCCCTCGCAATGTACGCCACTGCCCCAACAGACAGCGCGCGAAGGCAGCGCCTCCCGCTCGTTTCGTTCGGGCGCAGTGGGGCCGTGCGGGCATGCAGGAATCACGCGGTGAGTGGCGAACAACGCAGCGCACATCCAAAGCGCGTTCACCACGAAGTTTGCGGCTTTGTCAGGTTTGTTGAGAACGATGTGCCGACGAACTACGACAGCAACTTGAGTGCCACGCGTTTCGGCAAGGCGCCTGGCAGCGCTTCTACGTGGTTAGCCGCTCCGCGCGTCCGTTTCACCGTACGTAGCAGAGCGATTTGTCTAACGGACAAGGCGTCGCGCCGAAGGCGTTCCGTGGACTCCCTGACAGTGCTGCAACACGCTGTCGCGTTCCACTCCTAAAGGCGAAGCTTAAGCGTCTTTCAATTTTTTATCTCTCGCCTTCGTGGCACTTATTCGAACGTCAAAGTCATATTCCGCGCACGATGGACTGTGAATATCTCCTTCGTGCGTGAGCGCTGCGTATGCTGCGGTGCTGCCTGCGGGCGGTTAACTACATGTCGCGGTGGAGGCGGGTTGGACATACGCTGCGCTAACAAGGACGGTAGTGTGCGTTCACGGGTGGGCCGCCTTGGACTTGACCGCTTCTGCCGCCACCGCTCAGTCCTGCAGGTGCAACCGCTTCTGAGCTTGCCCTCCCGCCTCTATCGCCGCGCCGGCGTGCTCTTTCCGTCCAGGGCTTAATGCTCCTGCGAGCGCTTATGCCCGCAGCCGCTTCGTGGCATCTTCCTTTGGCTCATATCTCTGGCGGCTTATCTCCACTGCGCGCAATTTCTTTGAGCGTTTTCCGCTTCTGAGGAAATCTTCACGCGAAATAGGGGTCTTTGCACGTACGCTTGCCTCCGCCCATTTTCATCTCGGCGCGCACTTACCCAGGTAGCATCGAACTTTAGAATAATGCTATAAAAATGTTATTGAAGTTGCAGTAACGCTTTATGTTATATTGTAACGTTACTTGACGTTAAAAATTAAAATGCGTTACATCCCACGAAACACAAGGAGGGCTACACAACGTGTAATAACAAACGTCTACAAAAGTATACGGTGATGCAATGAGGCAAAAAGGTGTTATATGCTTGCTAATGCTCCGCCAAAAAAGATCTAGGAAACTTCTTCGCCAGAACTGGTTAAGAACATATTTAGACATTTTTATTTTGTGGAAATGCCTGCTTATATGAAGCCTATAGGCATAAGATCAGTATGCTAAATATTTAGAACCCGCTAGAAACAACCAGTGGGATTTCATCAGGTTTAGTGCTCATGCTTTTAAGAGCGTTAGCTCTTACTCATCACGTTTCGAGATTTCGTGGGATCTGCTACCACCCCGAGATCACACCGCCATCTGTGGCAGCAACTACTCATCACGCTACTAGATTTCGTGGGGTCCGCTATGACCCTGAGATCAGAGCGCCACCTGTGGCAGCAACTAGAAAACAGCACATCTTGCATTGAAACTTGTAGTGCCAACTATAATCTATATATTCGTTCTGCTATATATACTACTAAAAGGGGCACCCATCCTGGGACAGTTGCATACCTAATTTGGTAGGCAAAAAGACCCCATGGGTGTTGGTATAGAAATAAAACCACAATTAAATAATAGGTAGACATTGTATACATGCAATTACTAATTGAAGTGTTACCATATCGCACCACAAGCCGAATTCTAGGCGCACCTTGGCCCCCCAAACAAAGCAAATTCTATTTGAGATGTTTCCTGAGTGAGTGTAGCTCGACAATGGGTAGACGTGCATCATAATTTCTCAGATAGATGGCACTAGGCGTCAATCGTTCCCGTTTTGAGCAAATTGCTGTTAAAAAACCTCGCTAAAACGAGTAAACTTCTCGTAAGAGAAATTTTTAAAACATTGCATGGAAAATATATATTTAGAGAAGTCTTTAAAACGTTTTCGAATAAACCTCTTTTCTCAGTATGTTTTTAAAATGTTTGTGAATAAACCTCTTTTGTCAGTAGGTTTTTAAAATGTTAATGGATAAACCTCCATTGCTGAGATGTTTTTTAAACATTTCAATTTAGAGTTTAGACGTTGCTAGATGTTTGGAGTTGTTTGAAGACGTTTTATAGAAGTACGTGTTTCGTGGGATGTTGTATCTAAAACATTTGTCCAATGTTCCAAGTAAACATTGCTTTAATATAGTCTTCTAAACATTAATATAATGTTCAAATCATAACTATAAGACAACACTGCACATATATTTCAAGCCCTGGGCCCCATACCTTTTCCCAGTGTTCCTACAATGAACATGTTTTTCAACTAGCAGTACTTTGCAACTAAATCTCAAAGATTGTGCCTATACCATAGGATGCATGCACAGCCCCATTATTTTGTTAGAAAACTCTGTTTATTACCCATTCACCAGTACCACTTGTGGGGTACCCCTCAGTAATGAGTATAAAAGCTTTACTCCATGACACAGAAAAGGTGCACTTTGGAAGAGCAAAGCAAGCGCACAAGTATGAAAATTTCTTCCCATGCTGAATAGCAGAGGCCAAAAACTGTTGTCATGGAAACAGATTTCTTGACCTCTGGACAAAAATCAATCACCAAGTCAACGTGCAGGTAAGGTTCAACATGTAATCTCACTGTATGCTAGTATCACTGTCATTTTCGGACTTGAAATCATAATCAAAATTAGCACTTAGGCCATGCTTTTCTGGTCATCAATCAGAGAAAATCCCAGACCAAAATTTTCGTATAGTAATTTTTATTAAAATAAGGTCATCTCAAAAAGAGAGAGAAAGAAAAAAACAGCAGGCAGAGTGTAGGTGACACACTTTGGGTGTTTTCAAAAATGACACAAGAGAAGCTCGAGTCAAACACACACATGCTGTTACCTGTTTTCATGCTGTGCATCAACAGAAACACGTGAGCAACATGTCGCTTACTCTGACATACCCAAAAAAACCTCCTGTATAGATCTGTATCATATTTACAAATGGATGCGCAAGCAACAACCTTGGGTTCACATAGACCAAACTCAAATTCACCATCTCACTTCTGACACCTGTTTGCGAATTACATCTGTAAACATGACATAGTCTATTAATCATGTGCTGCTATGTACATGTTTGAAGAAATAAAATTACAAGCAGAGAACAAAATCGCTCGTTATCGCAAGATACAAGGTCGTTGAAGAAATGGCCTTGCAGGGGGTGAAGCAACGATCAAGTGACTCCATCAGTCCTGGAGGAGGAATGCAACAGTAAGTCGTTTTGAAGGCATACGTGAAGAAACAAGTTTTCACTGTCTTTAATCTTTCTGACCATAGTATATATATACTATATATATATATGACGTTTATAAAAATAAATATTGAAACAACACACATTTACACCAGTCTTCATGACTCGGCATCAATTGGACCAGTGGGTGCAAGTGCGATGCAGCTTATTTCTGAACAGAGATTCACTAAACAGGCAAGCAGTACAGAAATGTGAGGACAGGAAGAAAATTGGAAAGCAGGCTACAACAACATGATGGCATTTAGCAGCAAGTCACAACATGAAACATGACTCGGTCAAAGTGGTATGAAACGGCAAACAACTATAGAGCAAGTGTTAAACCAACAAGTTTCACAATGGCTATTTACAGTTTCTTCAACACTGCGTAAATGAAGCCTTTCCAAACATTTTTATATATATTTATATATATAAAATGTATCTGTTAACGGCAACTTAAATGCAGTCGCATCTGATATGTTGTTTCAGAGAGACAACTTGCGTGCATGTGTGTATGCATGTTATGGAGCACTTGCTTAGATGTACAGTTGCATTTTGAGCAGAGAGTCTTGCCTATATGTACACTGGCGGCAGCTTTGGCTTCTCCAGGTAGCCGGGCCCTTGTTTGAAAAACTGCCCACCACACAAATGTCTGGCAGCGGCTTCTTGACAGAGAGAACACTGCATCGCCAAGCACTCTTGCTGGAAAACGCAATGTCTGTTTTGTTTCACGCACAGTTCTGGCAGTAGGTGGTATGAGGCTGGCATGTGAATGATGAGGCAGGATGAAGTGAAGCCTCTGCCTTCAGTCTAGTTGGCTCCTATGCTTTCAGCGTTTGGACTGCATTGTGGGTCTTAGGAGCAGTGATCCATCAATCCAGAGGTTCGGCCTCTCCAGCATCGAACGCCACAGGGTCACTTCTTCACCGTGAGAATCCATCCAGTCCACATCACGTCCGTACAGCTTTCCTGTCAGAGGCAGAAAATGAAAGGTGCATATAGCACATGGCAGATACTCAAAGTTATAGCACAACTATAAAAACTTAGAAAGACGAGAGCAGGCAACACTCTTATTTTCCAGTAGCCGTGCTGCTGACGGCAGCATCACTGTCAGAATAGTGGCAGTCTGCCTTTTCAAAATGCTTTCAGATGATGAAAAAGCAGGGTTAAATTGTGCAAGACACCGTGGCTGGTAGCGGGGAAGAAAAAAATTAAGGTGCTTGAACTTTCTTGCAACAAAAGTAACCCTCTGTTTTGCACACAGTCCTATTCATAAAATATAGTGTGTCCACTTTGGGCGACGTAGCCTGACTGCCACCGTTGGTTCTGGCCCGACTTCCTTTGCCAATTTCAAATATAAATTCCTGTCAAAGCCACATGTTCTGCCCTTGATATTGTCCTCCTAGGAAATGATCTGCCAGAATATGCCAGCATTTTTGTACTCATCGCCAATAGTACCCGGTCCCTTGAAGAACGCTATGTATATCCTAGAAATCAGATTGGCCAAAGCCGTGAAAAGCCTAATTTCGTGCTGTGGGCACAGAGAGGCCCTCAAGCAGCAATACTGACAACAGTTATTACTATCAAATGAAGAGCAAACTTTCAACCAGATTAGCAGCTCACTGCAGTCTCAATTATGCAAAAGCAGAGCCAACAAGGGCAAGCATGACAACAAGACATACAGAAGGCATCAATGACGCCAAATGTCAACTGGTTTTAATCAAAATTTACAAAGCACTCATGCATATGAAGCAATAATCAAGAAAAAAAATTGGAACCTTGTTCTATCCAGGAATTCCTGTACATAGTCATGCACTGTTACTGTCCACACACCAACATAGTTCTGGGGTCAAATTACGGAACGATCACACTCTCAAAACAGTCATAAAACGGTCACAAAGCTCCAATACTATTGGTCGGCATGGATTGGCAAATACTTCTATGAATAGGAGTAACACGGACAGTTGAGCGAGTTGGTACATCATTTTAAAAATTTCGAAAGCGCTGCTACGGGGGACACCAAGAGAAAGAAAACGAAGGACAAGCGCAACTATCAACTGAAGCTTATTGGAAAAAACACATAAGGTTAAATAGCTCACACAAGGCAGCCAGCAGCGCATGCGCCTACCCTCAGAATGACAAAACGAATCACTGTGTTGCATTAAGATACTGAATTTCACAATCGTGGATGACAACAGATGGTGTGCTGACGCACATGTCGGAGTTTTGTGAATATGAAATGCCTGCTGTCATCCACGATTGTGAAATTCAGTATCTTAATTCGACACAGTGATTCGTTTTGTCATTCTGAGCGGAGGTGCATGCGCTGCTGGCTGCCTTGTGTGAGCTATTTAACCTTATGTGTTTTTTCCAATAAACTTCAGTTGATAGTAGCGCTTGTCCTTCGTTTTCTTTCTCTCGGTGTCCCCCGTAGCAGCGCTTTTGAAAGTGGTAAAATCTATGAATAGGAGCAGGCTAATGGATCTGTTTGTGACAGGTTTGGGACTTGATCTGTCCATAATTCCGCCCCCGGTCTTGCCGATGTCGGTTTGGTTACTTGTCCTTTCATTTTGTCCCTGAAGATTTTCCTTTGCAAGAATTGCCTTGGTGCTATTTTGAACACACCAGAGGAAAAGCAAGGCATTTAGGTCAGCAGAAAAACGTAATTTCAAGTTGCTGCGTCATGCAAGCATGTCGTCAACCGCCAGCAGGCAGCAATTCCCGTGACGCGAACGCAAGCGATAGCATGCTACCTATTACCTGTGGCGTCACTACGATTGCATATAAAAACGGCACACAAGAAGTAAAACCTGCTTTTTCACTTGTTTTACAGAGATGTTCACTCAAAACACAACAGTGGCAACAAGGATGAGATATGACTGCCCTTGAAAGGGATGCCCTTAAGAGCGGCTACTGAGGCACAACAGCAGAGGCAGTTCGATGGCGCCAGGGTAAGTGCCCGCATTCACCGAGGAGGAAGGAGGCTGGTCTGCCAACAAAGTATGTTTAGAAGCGTATTTTGAGGCATAAGAAATCACAGGTACGATGAAACAACGAGCCCTTCTGGTGGCTGTCTGTCCAAAAGCGCTATCAAGGTACTCCAGGATGGTGCCACCTCATGAGTGTCAATGACCTCAAATACAGTGATGTCATCCAGCATCTACAGAGCTATTATGAGCCGCAAGTCAACAAAACAGCAGCCAGTTACCGGCTTTTCATGCGCACACAGGCAAAAGGTGACAGAGAGTGGGATTTCACAGCTGCACTTCGTTGAGTGGCTGAAGACAGCAATTTTAACGACATGCTGGACCGTATGCTGCAGGACTGCATGTACATGGTGCTCGGGATGAAGACATCAGACATCACTTGTTGACCCACAGCTCGCTGCCGTTGAAGGAAGCAGAAGACTTCGCAAATTCTGCTGAGGCTGCCGCGGAAAATGCGCAGCACATGCAGAGACTACCCTCCCAGGCGGCAGGCACAACCAATGTCATCTGATTGGCTCGCTCACGTCCAAAGTCTAGCAACCCAAGCGGGCTGCCTCACGATCAGCACCGGCCGTGCACCTGATGTGGTGCTTCCTCACACCAAGCAGATGATTGCTGTCAGCTCAGAACATCATGCCATCAGTGCTGGAAGCGCAGCCACTAAGCCCGAATGTGTAGAGCGTTGGACGAAGGCACTGAGGGTAGGCGAGAAACATACCCACTTCCTCAAAGCCCACAAGATAGTTCTGAAGACTGCGAAGCTTTGCACACATTAATTGCACATCAAGTGGCAAACAGCGCTCACGTTAAGAATATTCAGCGCCAAATATGTTGGAACAGAGTGCTGCTCACAAAGTTAGAAGACACGGGGTTGCCTGTGGGTGTGATTCCGCGGGCAGTGTTCAGAGAACACCGAGGTGAGTGGCCATGACTGCAGGCAACAACAATGAAGCTATCATGTTTCAAGGGTGCACGTCCAATCGCTGGAAAGTTGAAAGTCACTGTGACCCTGGGTTGGGCGACACTACAGGTTGAACTGGTCATCACTGATTGCCTGGGGCTGACGTTTTGCTGCCATGACACTATCCGACGCTTCAATACGGGAGCGTGCCAGCACTCACTGCCAATGGTGTGGCATGCGTACAGGCTGACACCATAGATAGAAGGTTGGAAACCCTGTTATTAAGATACAACAATGTCTTCGCTCCGAGGACCTCCGGTCCACCTCACAGTGAGAGCAGATGCCAGGCCCCGGTTTTGTAAAGCTCAGACGGTGCTGTATGCGCTCAAGCAAATGGTGTCAGAATAACTAGATAGGCTAGTCAATGAACGAGTGCTATCACTGGTGATACCATTAGAATGGGCCACACCCGTCATGCCTGTAGTAAAGAAGGATGGGCGGCTGTAGTTGTGCAGTGACTTCCGTTTCACAATAAATGCTGCGATCATTATGGAGCAATATCCGCTGCTACGGGTTGACAATATATTTGCGAATTTTGGATTGTGAAACACCTATAATAGCTGGCCCTGGACGACGACTCGAAGGAGATAGCTGTTTTGAACATGCACAAGGGCCTATACTGTTTCAACAGACCAGTCTTCCGGGTGTCTTCAGTGCTGGAAAACTTCCAGCAATGCATGGAAGCCGTGCTCAGCGGGATTCCCAAGGTACAGGTCTATCTGGCCAACATTATTGTGGCTGAAAAGGTAAATGACTACAAGATCCTGAAGCAAGTCCTACAATGTCTGAGGGAACACGGCGTGCTTCATAAGCATGAGAAATGCAAGTTCCGGCAAGAGCAAGTTATGTTTCTCGGGTACTGCATTGATAGCAACTGCCTACCCTATGGCCTAAAACCGATAACATCACAGCGCTGCTCGACGCCCCAGAACCCACGTTGGTGAGTGAGCTAAAAGCTTTCTTGGGCCTTTTAATCTACTATGGCAAGTTCTTGCCACACGTGTCAACCTTAGTGGCGCTATTATATGTGTTGTTGGCGAACTGCGTGAAGCGGTTCTGGGGCAAACAGCAGCACATGGCTTCTGACACAGGCAAGAAGGCAGTAAAGAATGCAAAACTTTGGTGCATTTTGACCCGAACAAGCCCCTTTGTTTAGAGTGTGATGCATTAGCAGCAGGTATGAGAGCCATGCTATCGCGTATAGTGGGTGGCATTGATTACCCCATAGGATTCGATTCAGATCACGAAAGCCGAGAAGAACTATTCCAAGCTAGAGAAGGAGGGGCTGGCTATCGTGTTCGGTGTAACGTGGTTTAGAGACTACCTGTATGGAAACCACATCGAGCTGGTAACGGACAACTAGATGAGGGCATTGACATTACTTAGGAGAGGCAGTCAAATTACACCGGCCAATAAGGTTACCTGAACATTGCTAGAAGAACAATAAAGTAGGAGTGTGAATACTGAACAGTAACTATGAAATAAAATACTGAATCCAATCAAGCAAAAAAAAAAAACCTGAATATCGAATACTTACAAATTTATTCAAAGATGTGCAGAAGTGCACATTCTGATGCAATAAAAGCAGCTGCTGCACATGATCCGGGGAAAGCTTTTCTCATCGGGCCATGACAATGTTTCCAGCCATGGAGGAATTTTTTCACTTTGCACTTGTGTTGTCGGTATAGCCAAGTATTTTACAGCCATGCTGCACAGGCCAGCAATATTCGTTCCTAGTACGCAAAAGAGTCTTCATCCCTCCTGCAAACTGCCTCTCGAAGATACCCCTGAAATTCATCAATGTTGCCTGGTTCGCGGTTATGTCTTCCAGGTGACATTGCAAGTTTGTCAGCGTTGTCCCATTTACTAGCAGTCTGCTGCTTGTCTGCTCGCTGTTGATGTTGAGGGCTCAGCAAAGTCACTTGGTGGTGGTGTTGATGAGTTCTGCAGCTCAGTCTGTGCAAGCTTCAGAAGCCTAGTTTCTTTGAAAGCTTCAAGGCTTCAATCGGCGCCGAGCCCGTCGCAAAATACAGCCACCAACCGAAAACTCGGACCGCTGATTTTTCGGACATGCTTGATTATTCAGACTTTTTTGAGGCACCGCGACATGGCCCATAGAGCCAATGTATAAGAGTACCCAAAATTTCAGACGCATCTCAATTCACTGCTCAATTAAAAGCCTCTTAAATGGCAGAGCTGAAGTGCCACTCCTGCATGTGGCACTTCTCCTAAAAATGCTCTTCCATCTCTTTTTGCGCGGAGACGGATCAAGTGCACAGCCTTGGGTATCTGCTGGCAGCGCTAGTGCTGTAAAATGGCGTAGTGAGGTGAATGTGGGGTGTGAATTAGGGTGGCTTTCAGTCTCTGACTCATTTTCTACACCACATCACTGTCATGTGGTGAAGCCAACTTAACTAACTAAATGAAGCGGCAGCTATCGCGTGGCAAGCTTCACTATAAAGGTGTTGCGGAATCCAGCTGTACATTAAATTTAATCAGTGATTAATAATTTATAGCGTACTGGTAAAAGGATTAGACACCTTATGATAGGCAGTGAATAGTTCCAAGGCACCGTCCGCAGTGGCTTCGATGCGAAGTAGGTTAGACCAGCAATGCCTAACAAGCGATGCGCTGCCAGCACACCAGCGGGAGCCATGCTGTCGCAAGAAGCGTGTCACTAGCATGGGTGCAATCTATCCTCACTTCAAGGTCATAAACTCATCAAATATTTAATTATCTTGATGTATCTTTTCTTGTTTATTTTTCCGTCACAACCCAATGTATACCACGTGCGTGCCTGTTTGCTAATACACTGTACTCTACCGATTCCTGCTTTGGCCGCTAAAAGGCGGCTGGCAGTATTGTAAAATAAATAAATATATCTCATTATTTCACGATTCCCTTCGTGTCTGATATATTTGTGTTCGACTGTGCTGTATGTGTATATATTGTGTATTGTACTTTTTTATGCACCCCTCAACCCCGCATCAAGTAATGAGTTCTCGGGCCTTTAGTGCATATAAATAAATAAATAAATAAATAAATAAATAAATAAATAAATAAATAAATAAATAAATAAATAAATAAATAAATAAATAAATATCAAACCCTAGAATCAAATAAGAATTGTCATATGTGTATTCACTGATCCAGATATGGGCTTCTCAAACTGTGTTTCTTGACGCGCTTTTTTGGTTCCCCGAGCACCTGAATCCGCACAGCCCCCTCCCCCACAATAACCGTTATATCCACTTTATTTTGGGGCTGACCACACTGTAATTACTGCAGTTACTTTCACAATACAGCCAATCCTTGTTATTGAAATTCTACATTTTTTTTTTTAGTGGCCGTGCATTTGCGCGCTCCTTTTTGCATGCAGGTTAGCCAGGGCGAGATAGAAGCCAAGACACATGAGACTCCTCAGCACCTTCTGAAAGCTAGTGCAGTTCCCCGAGGTCAAAGAGGCTGAGAGACCTAGATTGAGACATCCTCAACTATGAGGCATTGAGTAACATACCTGTCCCAAGGCCAAGCCGTACACCACCCAGGAAGTCATTGCTGGTGATCTTGTCGTAGTCCCAGATGGTCAATTCAAGGCAGCGGTCTTTCAGCTCGTCCAGGGACACGTCGGGATAGACAAAGGTGTGGTTCCACTTGGGGTTGCAGCACTTCTTCACCACGGGCGTCTTCTGCTTGCTCCCTTTGGTCCGGTCTGGAAGCAGGTAGCTGTGTGCAGAAAAATTATAGGAGAAGGAAAATGAAGAAAATTTATCGCCTCATTGACGAGCACAATTAAGGGAACTGTCAGGACATACCGAAACTGGTCTGTATTGAAAGATTACTGCATTCTAATGATAAAGGTGCTACTTTAACTGAAAACAGAGCTTTTATTATCTGCAAAATACCAAAAATGAAATGTAGGTACAGCCATCACTGGTCATTTTCACATGCAAACTGCAATGGCATCAAGGTTGCTTTCTTTTATGCGGATTTCCGAGGCTAGGTGTGTCTTTTAGCCACATAGACACAAAAAGCCAGAAAACTGATAAAAACCAAAAACAAAAATTGGATCAACTTATCCTAGTGTTGCTGGAACTTTTTTCGTACCAAGACTATTGAGTAAAGTGTCAACATTGTGAAACCACAAGAACATTGTCACTACTGAACAGGGTCAATGCAAAAAGAGGGTGCTATCCTGAGCACGAAGCTTGCGCGATGGCTCCATGTTGACAGGTTTCATGTTGACAGGTTTCGTGATACTCCCTCATGCAGCTGACAAACGGAAACGGTTCCGAAAGTGAAGTACAGGCCTTTTGCAACATAATGAATGGCATTACATGTCCAGAAGCAGCCTGGATTGCTCAGGATGGGGCACTTTGCACCAACATTTAAATTGAATGAACTGAATAAGTTTAGTTTATGGGGGTTTAATGTCCCAAAGTGACTCAGGCTATGAGGGAGAGAGTTGACTGCTCCTCTCAGCATGAACTATCGACAGGCGCCAGTTTAAATTTCGTTTCCGCTGTTTCCGAGGATATTCACTGTTTTCAGAGCATCTCTGAATGATTCCGTACTACCAGCAGTGCAGGACACAGTAATCAGCAGGACGGCCCACGGTCCCACCCTTGGCGCTGCACTGCGCAGTAGCCTAAAGAGCTGTGTGCGAAAAACCATGAAGCATACTGCAACTCTGAATAGTAATTTTTGTCATAGTAACAGATAAAACATATATTATGGGCCATAGTAACAGATAAAACAAGATTACTCTGGGTTTGTTTTGGTTTTTGTAGTATATATATAGAAGCCTCTGAATAAAAATTCTTGTAGTTGCGAGTAAGCACTGTGTCCCCTCTGTGTCCTTGTTTGTGAGCGCCTGGATTTATCATCAAAAACATATATTCTAGATTTTCTATTCTCCTATTTTCCAACTGGATTTGTTTTAATATTTTTGTCACTTTTAGTGAGAGTCTCTCAAATTTTGCCAATAAAAGATTTTTTTCCTTTCCTAAGCAACAGGTATTCTGTTTTCTTCTTTGTGTACCTGGAAAGGGATTCTGCTAGCTACACTATGATATGCTGCAATAAAGGAAAGCTTCTAAGTTAATGGGTGAAATATTTTATGTACACCACCATTTTCTCTGTCACTACTATATACAGCTTACTTGAGTTTGCTTCATTTTATTCCCCATTTTGCTTTCCTTTATGGAACCAGAACTTTGTAGCAAATATTCACAACTTATTTAAAATTCCCTTGCAAAACCTTAATCTTTTGCTGTTTCGAGAATTAACTTTTGTAGGAAAAATAAAATACTGTGCAAATATGTACCATTCTAGTTTGGTAGATTTGCATTTCTTGGTGGATAATGATAGAAAAAAAAAATCAGCCTTCTGTTTTCTTTTTTCCCTAATAATAAATCAAATGCAAAAAAAATGACATATTTTAGGTAAAAGACAAGCAATGTGCTTAGCTTCTACTTTTTGCCAAAAACAACATGCACTCAGACATCTGTTTAGTAGCCACCAGCCATACCAGAACCAATTTTACCCTGCTTTGCTTGTCACTTTGTTTCTCTGGCCTCCTCTGTGATTTGTTCTGCATCAGTACTTTTGCCAGCAGTTCACCCAGCTATATCACAATGTAGCAACCCAGTTATATCCTAAATGAATTCAGGAAGCAAGCTCAGGCCATCATTCAACGTGAGAGCTCTACCTAAGCTCGTCATTTGGGGATGTGCATTTTGAGGAAGACATTCTTTGGTGCTTGCTCCAATGCGACGTGGTTAAAGGACTTGTTGGCATTTTGGGTTTGCCTATGGAGACATCTCTTGAGAAGCTAGGCTATGCTGGTTGCTAAAGAACAAACTTTATGGCACGCAGAAATGATTAGGGGGAGTTTTTTGTCGCAAAAAGCTGGTTAGTCATCTAGTTCTTGTACACATGCCAAAAGTCAGGTTCTTCAAAACACAGCCCGTGACAGAGGGTCGCTGTTGGAAGCCAAGAGCCTTATTAATACATGCAAGTGGGCTAGCTGGTGACTGGTCTTGAAATGCTGTTTCTCTAGCACTCGTAAGTACAACAAGCAAATGATGGGTATAAGTACCTGCCTTTCCAAAGTAAAATTACAGTTGATATCTAGCATATGTTGTATTTTACTGTCTCTTGTTCATTGTTCTTCACCACTCGAGAGAATACATTTCCAGAGCCTTACGCATGCTTTTGAAGTCTCCAGCCAAAAGCAGAAAAAAAAAAATTCAGAACAATGAAAAAGGAGTGAAGAAATAGCATGCCTCAAACGAGGTCAGAAGAGCACTGAGTAAAGATATGCCAGTGTTTCATAAATTATATCATGAGTCTCCTTTTCTTTGCCTCTCCGCTGTTCAAGGATCACCTCAGCTTAGGAAACTGGCCATTCTGCTTTCAGCAGAATTATTTTTTGTTGAAGAAATGCAAGAAAGCACAGCCACTAAAGAAGACAGATGTGCCTGCTTGCCACATGGGTATACGAAAGCCAGACTCTTTGGGTTCTAGTAAAGGGTGGAAAAACATGTGAATCACAATGCTCTAAAAACTTTTGGCCTTTGAGATTGACAGAAACCAAAAACCTGTTCTTTCTTTTCCCCAGTTAAGCCTACCTTGTGTCCTTAAGGTGCACTTGGCTACAAATCATGACAGACAGTTTTCTCTGCCCACTTGCACTGAAGCCCCGGGTCAACTAGAAATTGCTGTAACAGTAGTTCCCTGCCAAAGCCCTGCAGGATGCCCCAGTCAGCAAGGAATAAAAATGCGCACCTCTTGCAGAAGGGGTCCGAGGTTCCGTTTGAGCGCGTGGCCGTGAGGTTGCGTGCCTCCTTGACCAGCACGTGCAGGGAGCCACGCACGGGACCCTGCTTGATGCTGCGACTGGTCACATCCGGCGGCATGTACTTCAGCGCCAGCAGCAGGTCTCCCTTGTAGCTCAATGGAACCTCGGGGCACTCAAACTGCATTCAAAGCCACAGGAGAGACCTTCAATGATACAAGCCTGATCTTTAAAAATCTACAACAATGCCTCAATGTGGGAGCTGTAGGTATGTATAAATATATAAACACCTACAGCTAAGCTCGCCTGCAGCTCACCAAGTGACATAGTATGTAAAATTGGCATGAGTCACAAAACCATAATTTGATTTCTTACCGTGAATGAAAGCTGAGCAGAAATCTTGTGATGGCAATCATAAGCAAGACTAACTCGTAACCGGTTTTGCTTCAGTACTATAGGTTGTAGCGCAAAAGGCACAATGGACAAACAAAGACTGTGCACACAAAATAGGTGCTAACTTTCAACAGATTTACTTCCGAAAAAACCCAATGACGAAATTGAAGCATGCACTGCAAGGAACATTCACCAAGAAAAAATATAATGAAAAAGCAATATAGAATACCAACATGCCCAAACATCAACCCTCGTCAACAGTGTTCACCATTGGTCAGCATGAAACCAAGAGCTGAACTTCTCTTAAAACAAAGCTTTCAGAAAATATTTTCGCAGAAGAGCACTGATGTGGCAACTGGTCTTACCGGCCTTTGTCTTTCTCAGCTTGCTATCTCCAAGTCGCTAAATAGACAATGGAAACACCAAACACTGGCAGGTGTACCTCTTCTGTACTTCACAGTCAAGCACAGTCTTTGTTCTCCGCTGCCTGATAAAGACAACCACCTCAAAAGGTGAATGCATTTTGCTGGAACAATGGGTCTCGCAAAACTTTCCTGGACTGTGGAACAAAAGAGTGCCCTAAAACACTGTTTATTAGAAATTCTTGTGGTGGCTGCGGCAAGCACTGGTATAAAAACTTGCAGTGGTTGAAAGTATCCAATATCTATACATGTACCTATGTCCAATAAAATGACATGCGCTGTTTAAATGAGTTAGTTGCAATTTTCTTATTGCATAAATTTTTCATGCTGGCTGCTCTCACGATTCTTTCAACTATGCTGTAGTCTGTATATGCCAGCATGGAAATGCCAGTCACTAACATTCCTCATGCCGTTGCTAGGTTCACAGCAAAACAGACTGAGAAATATACCTGTGCAAGCTTTGAACTGAGCGAAAAATGACAACTCTCAAACTGTCTTAAGTGCAGTGCAAACCAAGGGTTCGCAGTGCGCAAAAACCCAAATGAGAAAAACCTTCAAAGCTATGATGTCATGACAGAATTATACACTTTAAAAGAGCCATCGATGTTGTAATAGAGGCATCATGAATGTCTTTAAGCTCACACATAAAGATTAATCACTTACAATAAATGGTACACTGTTACCAAAGACGGATAAAAATAAGGTCTCTAATTTTCTGTGCAAGAAAATTTTAAATTCCACGAATTCAAAACAAGCAATCCTGGAGCTATTCTGGAGGAAACGTTACAGAAAAAATGTAAGTTTATTTTTGCAACATACCTTGCATACCCCAAATTGTACGTTCGTTACAACTGAATGTGGCTACTGCAATTCAGCACCTGGTAGTGCTTGATATTCTCTTCATTTGAAGGATGACACGCTTGATGCAATGCCCTCAAAAAAGCTAAATAATCTTTCTGATGTTGCCCCGCACACAGTCCAGCACCTGCTGTGGTGAACATGCCTACAAGCGGGACGCAGCCCTACTAAAGTTTGGCACCTGCCTGCCATTCACTTCCCTTCCTGGATAGCCTGATATCACAACAAGAGGAACGTCTTAGATATCATAACAAGAGGAAGGTCCCAGAATGGATGCTGTGCATCACTCAAAACTAAAAATGTTTCTTGCCACTATTCTTAATATTGCTTTCCAAAGTCACCAGTATTGTGACTCTTCCCACCAAAGGGTGCGAATGCACTGTCGCCAGGGCCCCACTGGACTATAGTTGGATACAGCTCAAGAACAAAGGGCAAACACCCTCCCAAAGGAAGCCCTTCAGCCACTGACGTTGACCATTTGACATGATGTTGCGGTTAATACTATTTCACGGAGGCACCTGCCAGTCACCTGTGATGTCACGCTAGTGGATTAACCGCGACGTCATGACAAATGGTCAACGCCATTGGCTGGTGGGCCTTCTTGTGAGGGTTTTCCCGCTTCTTTGAGTTGTATCTGACTATAGTTTGCTGAAGTGGATAGAGGAGTGAGCATGTCAAGGTAACAGCATTACTTTGTTTAGCATCAAATTCTAGCTTTCAAGAGAGTTGACATGAATAAATTAATCACATTCCCATCGTTCTGTCATTCTTACTAATGTCTGCAACAATAACATAAAAAATAATGTGGCTGCTAATACACAATTACGCAAAAAATGCTCAAATCTGCTATATTTCGTGGAATCGCAAAAAACTAGAGATTCTAGGTATAACTATCTCCTCACATTTAAATACCAAATCTCTTACGTAGTCAGCATGAGGCAGTTTCAATCCACCACCTGATTTACAGTAAAGTTAATGCCATCACAGCTGCCACCCATGCTAGGATTTTTTTGCATAGCTAACTATCTCTATCGTGCACTGTGTTCATTGCCCAGCTACAAGAAGATTACCCATAAAGTCCTCACAACACAAAACTAGGAGGGCAAGCTGGCTTATCTAAAATGAAATTTACAACCCCTATAACCTAACTTCATGTTTTCCTTTTATCTTTTCTGCTTATTGTCCTCAGACAAGAGTGGCAGTCGTAACCTTTCACAATAAACCATCACAATTTCATAAGGTTTGCAGAAAAACAAACAAAAATACTCTATCATGTGTAAATGTTTAGTAAGTGCTGTGGAGCGCTGGTATGTGGACCATTACAGGGCCATCTGCAAGAAGAATGAAGCCCACACCATCAGAACGGCACTCAGGAAAGATGGCAGAAAGGCCTGTGTCATATCAGACGCTACTGCTAAAATTTCTGCAGCAAGAATCCTGCAGTTCATTCAAGCCATCACCCTACAAAGCATAGGATAAATAGCAGACAATGTTACGAGGACAACTGTATGACTGAGCTGTTTGTACACCATTCATGACAAACCTGTCTCTCTGAAGCAAACAAATGCATTGTTCAATAGGAGCTCACTTTACAATAAGTGGGCATTCCCATCACTCAATATGTTATGAAAATTTTTGCATAAGTGCCATGAACCATATGCTCAGGCATGCACAGTAGGGGAGCAAGGGGGGCAGAGGTCCCCTTAATAGACACGGGGAAAGGGGGTGCAAATTTTGTACAATATTGTTCCCTGAGATCCAGAAGACATCAAAGGGCACAACCATGAACTTTTCCCTCTTCTTAGAAGGGGGGAAAAGTTGCACACCCTGTGTGCACAATCTTCTTCTACTGTCCTTGCAAGTCCTTTGGCACTTTGTAGAAGTGCAACCAAAGTTTTGAAGAACTGTATGGAACAGTTCTTTTGCATATCTCAAGAAAACTGGCTTGCGAAACTGATTTCCCCGTAAAGCAGCCAAAAAAGATTTGCTACTCCGCCACTAAACACGTACTGGTGGGCGAGTTGGTTCGACATTCTTGCAAAAAGGTGCCAAAAATACACGGCACACAGAGAAGAGCACACGGGACCTTTTGGTCTTACTTCCAACTACTTTGCCAGGCAGGACAAACTGAAGAATTGTGCCGGTGCTAAATTCAAGCCATCATAGTGCAGCAGATAGGTTCAGAAGGTAATTTCGAGCTTTTAAGTTCCCTCAAGAGTGCCTGAAAAGAAAGCTAACAGCACTCAACATTTAAAAATCTTCAACATCCGTGCAGGAAAGGATCTGTATTTCCTGCACTGAATATTATGTAACGTGGCCAAACAATGGAAGCATGACAGCCCAAAAATGGTGCTCACTTCTTCCTAGAGAGCAAAGACGAGAAAGGAGACATTCTAATTCCATTTCTAAACATGACAGCTCGTGACTAGTGCTGCTCACCCTTTCCTGGAGAGCGAAGCAGCGGACTTCCGTCTTCTCGAGAGTCTCGTAGGTGAGAGGCAGCATCACCTCCCCGAGGAAGTCGTTGCGGCCGAACATGTCACTGTGCCACACTGACAGCCAGAGGGTCCGTGCCTGCAGCTCACTCATCGTCACCCGGAACTACCCACATGCATGAAAAAAAGCGAGAGTTAGGGCATTTCACAAACACTGTTTTAGGATGACTGTGAGCGACACTGCTACTTTGTCTTATTTCCAACAAACTGTGAATTCCACCAGGAGTGTAATTTTGAAAAAAGGTACAGCTTCCCTAGCTTAGAGCCCAGAAACATAACTCGTTTTCCTTGGCTCATCTGGAATACATCATGATGTTTGGCACTCAAAGAACAAAACAAGTGTGGTACCTACGTCAAGATCTGCACAATGGAAGGTCATTACTAGACATAAATGCAAGCCGCTGCCGTGGCTCAGTGGTTATGGTGCGCAACTGCTAACGTGAAAGGCATAGGTTCGATCCCAGCCATGGCGGTCACATTTCAATGGAGGAGAAATGCTTGAGGCTCGTGTACCGTGCGATGTCAGTGCAAGTTAAAGAACGCCAGGCAGTTGAAATTCCCGGAGCCCTTTACTACAGCGTCCCTCAATAACCTGAGTCGCTTTGGGACGTTAAACCCCCATAAACCAAACCAAACCTTCTTTAACTGACCACATTGAGCAATATGAAGTACAGTTGCCGTCAATATGCAGGTGGTCGCTTCTGTGTCTGCTGCCCAAGACCAATAAATCAAAACAGTGCTGCGCTGTGGTAGAAATTTTTAGAGGACACTTGTCATGAACTCTTGGGACTGTCAAGTTCCATGATCAGCACTGTATGCACAGGTGAAATGAAACTCAGCTGGCCGATTTATTATGGCTGTACTTCATTCCTTTCTTCCTTTTTATAGCTCCATAAAAGCTAGCACACTTCAGTTTCAGACATTATTTCATCTGCTTTCTGTTCATATTTCAAAGCAAAAACTTGCTCCAGCTCTCACAAAACCTCAATAACTGCTAGGAAAGCTGCTTTGCCCCTATCAGGGCAGCTTGCAGGAGTGGCATTTTTTTCAGCTTACTGCATCATTGCCAAAAAAAAAAAAAAGCCCTTGCAAACCTTTGGTACTGTCCAGGAAAGCTACATGCCGCTTTCTAATGTGGCTTGCAACATTGTTCGGTCTGCTTCGTAGTTATTAATTGGCAGAAAAGTGTGTTTTTTTTTTCATCCCATGCAATGGCTCAGCATTTGCTAGAGAAGCTGCTTTTCTCGCTCGCATGGCTTGCAGGATTAATTCTCAATACCCTGATTTTTGTTTTGGACATAATATTGTTTATTGATTCACTGTTTTCCAGCCAGTGCTCTTGAAATGTTTCTTGGTAGACTTATAGAATATTGCTGTCACACAATGGAGGCAAAGCTACATAATATGCACTTCGTTGCTGTTGCATTGGGCTTTATGGTGCATATATGACCAAGGCTATCATGTGCCAAATACAGGGTTAGGAATGTTGTCTGTTTTGCTAAAGGGCAAGTCTTCAAAGACCTACAGTTTGTTTAAAACGTTTCATTCTTCTACAAACCTAACTCGTGAAAAATCACACTTTAATTTTGATTGCTAGTGTTATCTGCAACATTGTGAACCTCATGGCTAAAAGAAATCCTAACCGAAGCCCAGGTAAATGTTCAAAACTCATTTTATGCTTGGTATATGTTATCATTAAGCTGTGAACATGTGACATATTTGGGAGAAATATAGACAAACATCAACACCTTCCGTGAACAGTTTAGAATGCTTTGAGTTATTTCAGAAGCAAGTTGTTTTTATTCTGTTACTTGCTTTCACATTTACAGTGTTTGTATCAAACAACTGTTTCATGTGTGTCTGCCTGTACCTGACATACTTGCTCAACAGGTTATTGAAAACATGGCAGTGATTCTTTTGCCAGATTTGGTGAGCAGTTTTTCCATTTAGTTTTTTCCATTTCAATGAAGGCAAAACGCAAAAGACGTTCATGTGCTGTGAGATATCAGTACCGGTCAAAGCTTACCAGGCGGTCCAAGTTATTCCAGAGCACTCCACTATAGCAAAGGTTTACCAATGGCAACTCTAATTTTAATGTACATGTAATAGGGCTGCTCAGAATACTTAATTTTGTGCCTGAATGGCAGCGGTTCTGAAATTTTATTTAAGAGAAGAGTATGGCTAATGGGAAGTCCGCTGCTCATGTAGCATGAAGCCCTCCCTATGAGTGCTTCCTTTGTTGTTCTCTCGAAGGTACCAAAACCCTGCCATACAGCACACCTTTCCGCTCAGAAAAATTCTTCTTCAGGGCCAGTAATCGACTGTTAGGATGCTCAGTGTGAACAAGTACTACTTACCTTGAGGACTTCCTCAAAAACAGGGTTCAGAGTGTGCTTCTTGACTTTGGTCTTCCGTTTGCCACTTTTGGTCTTGTCTGGCAGCAGGTAGACTTTCACGTACCTGGATGTGAATTGGGAGAAAAATGCCCACTGCATTGAATGCATCTGAGAAGCTGCCAATTGTTGCCAGAAGCTACAGTGCAGAAATATTTTTTTTCATTTTCCTGAGCTACTCATATGCTTCTAATCATTTGTGACATGTTAAGGTAAGGCTTTTCATAGCATGACATCTCTTAATGTGGAGCATGCACACAACTACCTAACATTGCAATAATAATCATTACACCAAGGAAGTAATTAAAAAAAGAAAGAAGGAATTCCAGTATTTAAGTGTCCTGGAACCCATCTAGGTATCATAGCTTTGGTGTCCTTTAGCAGCTCCAATTTATTCAGCTACAAACAGCAACAGTAACATTATTTATGTCCAATTTATAGCAACATATCACTGTATGTAAATGACTGTACTGCTGTCACTGTTGCCTGCCACTGGCTCCCTGATCTTGTCACAGATCAAATTTATGGGCCTCTCTCAAGTGAGAAATTTACACAGGAAAACCATGCTCAGATCCATTTTCTCCAAGTCCAAGAAGTACACAGCTCAAATAGGACCACCACCCATATCACTCTCTCCAAGAGCGACCCATATATCTGTCCATGCCTTGTCAAGCTGCCTTTATAGCTTTTTATTGTGGATGTTCATTATAAAGATGAACTGAATGATGCATACAATTGGGCATATGCATCCTGCACATGCAATTTCCATATTCCTTAAGTACATGCCGCGTTTTTCATCCCTACTTTAAGCAAGTTTGTCTATGAGATGAAGTGCATGTTCATAAGAACAGGCAGCGAGTAAAACCTAAGCCAGCAGTTTGGAAGGCAAAAAAAAAAAAAAAGGGCTGCTTACGGGTCAGAGCGGTTACGCTTTGTGTCCACAGGCGCCAAGTTCCGGCACTCCCGTACGTGCACCTCAAGGAGCCCCGACTTGTAGTTGTAGAGGATGGAGAATAGGACCTCCCCAGTGACGGCCACCGTACCATAGCGACCGCCGCCAGCAGCACTGTACACACTTGTCATGCTCTCGCTACGCATCTGCTGTGTGCAGAAAAACAAAAACCAGCGAAACAAGGTGGAATTAATAAAATTCACGGAAAAAAACCTTTAAGAGAAACTGTACAGAAGATCATTAAAAAATTAAAGATGAAGTCAGTCTATGTGCTCAACCCTGCAACAACATACTCAAGCTGATGCACAGTATGAAAATAATGAAGTGAGATATTAATGTTGGAACTAAAGCTTGAAAAGAATATGCAAATCTATATCATTGTCAAAAGTAACTATATAATAACATAATTGCTGTGAGCAGCTTAGTGCCAGCCCATACTGTGGCAAAAAATTGGCTGTGGTTTAGCTCTGGTTAACCCTAGTTGAATTGCGAAAGCTTCGTTTACTCGGCACGTCGTCTACGCAGCGTCTCATTTCTACGCTCACGAGAACTCAAACCGGCCTCTTCCGCAGTTGAAGAGTCACTCCGGGACGTGGCACGACTTCTTCTAGCCGCATCTTCGTTACGACGCTTCTCGAGTCGTGCGGCGCGTTCTTCTGGAGTCTCTTGAGCGCGTTGTCTCTTCCTCGCTTCGTTCTGTCGTTGTTGCGCCACTTTCGCACTCTCCATAACGACTACAATACACTGAGGCGAAGCGTGTGTGTGTATATACATATATACCCCCCGCGAGGCGACATCTCGTCTCCCTCTACCCCAGCAGAGCACATCTGGTGGAGCGAGCGGCGACGGCAGTGGCGTCGACAGCGGCGCCATCTGTTGGAGCGCGGCTGCGGCATTGCTAGACAACAGCGGCTCAAGGTCGTTCGTCGGCATACGGCTGAAGTGCGCGACGAGCCGAAATGGCTTGCTGGCTGGTGTATTAAAGCTTTTGCTTTAAAACCTTGGCACTCTTATGTATGATGCTGTCATGCTTCTGTCACAGCTGCTGCAACTATATTGCTCTGTGGCCCAATTGGAAAACACTATGTGCTTCTACTGTGCATGCTGCTGGTTCAATGCTAGTGTCCAGAAACCTTTCAAGAGAAGTTCTGGCAGCTCTATAAATGTACTGATTCACAGCTTTACTAAGGAGCTCATATCGCTTCTGAAAAATTCAGTTGCCAGAACTTTGGCACCGACTGCAAGCATTTAAATGAGGCCAATGGAAACAAGTGGTCTCATGTCTGCTGTAACAGCATCTAAGTCCCAAGTCCTGTGCTAGAAAGGGGCACCATCAACACCGCATAAAACAAGTCTGCTATTCTATGACCCTCTTTTGTGCACCATGTCCTTTGGCAGAGGCCACTTTTACATTACTGTTCTTGTATTGTGTAGTGGTTACTGCTACCATCTCTGCAAAATACCACTCTAAATTGGCTTATTCCTGTGCTAAACAAGTGCAACCTGGACACAACAGTACTAGAAGATGCTTCTTGTTTAAGCAAATAAGCACATGTTTTTGCAAATAGCCTACATAAGTGAATGCCCACTCCATGACCTGTTAAAAGCTATGAACTAATGAGAGGTTATGAAGAAAGCTACAGCCATAATATGCTATGCTTTGTAGGTGCATGCTGTGTGCAAGACATTTACAAGCGCATGCTTAGTACTATCACTGTATTCCTTCCATGTTCCTTGCCAGTCAACATTCATAAATGCATCAACTGCCTGCTTCGTCTGCTGTTAAGGCTTTGCTATGTATGCAGGTGTTCACATCGGAAAGATGCGGTCTGCTATCCTAGATTTATATCCATGACCTTTTTCCTTTTTTTTTCTTTCCCTATCTTTAATACACTTATTGTTTTGGTTTATGATGCAAACTGATAACAGTGGTGTATAATCTTATGTGTCCCATGCTGCAGGCCACTGCCCTGCCAGCCCTCTTTTGGCTTAGGCAGGCCCATATATGTAATCTGCAATCCTACCAATAAAGAACATATCATTATTTCAAATGGGGAAATGCAGGTACACGGTCGCTATGGATGAGGAAGAAAGCTGACACAACCATGCATTATCTGGCACTACTTCAGAGCTGCCCTCTGACTATGACAAAGGTAACTGAAGAAACCGGTGCAAGATCTGATTATTCTGTATAAAGCGTTTAATTTATATGAACGGTCACTTATGCGTTCCACTGCTCACTGTTGGCTAAGGAAATGTCATCAGCAGCTGTACATGAGTTTGGCTCCCCTCCTCTCTTGCACTCTCTATGTGCACATGCTAAGGTGTCCTAAATGTTGGCATCTGATGTCAGCACTGCAAAGATGTAAACAGCAACATGTGCAGTTGATGCCTCTCTGCATTGATCAGAGCAGTTTCAGTTTTTAGAGCTGATAGATTGAAGGCCAACTCAAGGCAGAAGCTACCTTTCAAAGACAAGGCACTAGGAAACCAGACACTATTCAATCACCACAGGGCGTAATGTCAAATCAAAGTGTGTTGAAGCATGTTCTTTCTGCCACCAAGAGTTTAAACAAATATTATCTTTCAAGCCATATTTTACTGTAAAACAATTCTGTTGGGTGTTTTAAAGTAACAACTATTTCAGTACACCTCATACACAGCGGAGCCATACTAATGGTAACTTTTCACAGCCTCTTTGTGTTCATCTTAATGAGGGACCAGTGCATTTGTACAAAGGCAGGAGGGTGGCATGTGGTCATTGCTCAGCAAAATTTAATAAGCTGACTGAGAGCCCGAGTCTGCCTACAAACAGCAGATTGCACAATAAAGTCAGAAAAATTTGAGACGCAGGAAAAGCTACTCACGCTGACGCCAATGGAAGACAAGCTGGTCTGGCTACGACTGTAGATTCGCTCCAGTTCATCATCCCGATGGCTGCTGTCCCGATCCATGCTGTCTGCACTACTCTTGACTGATGAGCTCTGCCAGGGATGGGTTGCAGTGATAGTGTGATGAAGTGGCAGGCCACTGATAAACACTTGCACATGCTCACATAAAAAATAAGAAGAAGAATCACGTGCTCAAAGATAAGGTTTTCATGTGCTGAAAGGAGAGCAGACTGTGCCTTGAATGCTGCAATAAAATGTTGAGCGGAAACCGAAAATGCACAAGCCCACTCTTGTCTGAATCAATGTGTGCACATATTTCCACCTGCAACAAATTTATCACCATGACCAATGATAGCTGCTACTGAGCAAAGACACGTGCATGACCTTGAAACTTTGAATACAGATGTGTGTACAACAGGTCTTGTAGGCCCCTTTAATGCCACTTCCCGATCTGCTATATGACCTTCTTTCTGGGTGTCATAACCAAATTACCGCACCTGCACAGACGAAAGTTTTTTAAACTAAACTGCAGAACTGAGGAGTCGGCCTGATATAGAGAAAAGGTGGCAGAATGCCCTTACTGCTTGTAACTATGTTTGGTTAATTGCAAGCTAAAAGAAGCCCCCCATGAGAATATTAATACGTTACAGACCTCACTAAACATTTTCTAATGTGAAGGGGAGATCAAACTATAAGACTCAAGTCTAATCAAAATGCACAGTTTGATATGGAGCTGGAGCAAGGTTAAGAAAGGTAACATTATGTTACAAACATAAGTGTAGTAGTTCAGTCATGGTTCGTTTTGACCTTGCTCACCAGTAGAAAAGTTGCTATTAGCTAAACATAACTGATAAAACATACAACAGGAAACATTAGCAAAGTGTGAGCATTTGTGCTTTTGGTTCACTTTTGTCATCATGCTAACTATAAACATCTGCTTGTGACTGGTCCCTAAAGTTCTAAGAACATCTTTTCTGTCAGAGGAAACACGGCCAAGTTTGTTTGCATAACACCACATTTGAGCACAGACACATTATCATGTAATGTTCATTAACCCATTGCCTGCCAAATCAATTCCCGAAAAATGTACCAAAATTGCAAAATTTTTCGGAAATGTTTAGCAAAAATTACTATTGCACTATTGCCAAGCTTAAAACATGCGCTAAAGGCACAAAACGCTTTTCATTGATACCTACCGCCCTCCTAGTGTTGAAAATTGAATCAGCAGAATTTTCGACCGTAATTCGTCTTTGGTGGTGGGAGCAGCGCAGCATCGGGCTGGACGAGCATCACTTGTCACTAGCTATTCTGGTACAATCCCCCATGACGAGTACAGCTCAAGGTTGGTGGTTAAATGGTTAAAGCTCCTATAGCTACACTCCCAAAGACAGATGCAGATATGATTAGGAAGTCTCCAGGGATAGGATGGCCATAGTTGAAGTGGAACAAGGATAATTGGAGAGCATCATGAGAGGCACCTATCCTGCAGTTGATGTAACGCGCCCTATAGTGACGACGATGATGGCTGTTCTACTCTTTGGCCCAGCCACCTAATGCATGAGTTTTGACATACTGGCTTAGGCAACCAGCTTAAAACCCCTCCTTTGATGGGCCTTTGAAGGGTCCTGCAAAAAAACAGATCTCTGCCACAAAGTTCCCTTCAGTTTGATAAGTTTGCCCTCTGAAACCTGCACAGCGCTACCTGTGGGCACTCCAAAAATGTAGCATAGCGCACAGCTAGGACATTTACCTCCTCTGCTCCAACAATGGCAATGGTAGGCAGCAGCCGGTTCGAGTCATCACTGCCACCGGAAGAGTGTCGCGAGCGGCCTCTCAAGCGACCCCGTGGGGAAGATCGATGCGATCCACTGCTGTCGTCAGCTGCACTCGCACAATAAATGGCACAGTCACTCATGCGTGCAGCAAAGACACTACAAGCGGGTTATCACTGCATGCCATACTGCACCCCACTGTCTACTCCCGCTGGTGTGCCCATATCATAATTACAAGCAGCCGACAAGCAGTATGGGTGCCATTGACATGCACGCCCAGAAATACTCGAAGCAAAAACTGCTCAGTGGTATGTCTAAATGGAGCCATATTGCAGCATCAACACTTTCTTTGAAATCCCATATATATCCTTTCAATTTATCACAAGAAAGACAATCTTTACAGGTTCTCACAGCAAGGTGCAGGTGACCACAAATGATTTTGGAGCACAGAAGCTCTGACAAAATGTTGATTGTAAAGTATGCATTTTTGTGAGCACCCAGTTCGGTGCACCTCTTAATTTCAAACTGCATGTACAGCTTTGGAGAAAAATAGTTTTTTTTTTTTTTCAGGGACCCTGTGTTACAAAAGCTTGAGCAATCAAATGTACACAGAATACAGGTCTTCTGTAGCAGATGCTATAGGCATTATGAACTTTAAAAAAGAAATGAGGTTGTATTAAACCTGGTATAGTGACAACACAGAACCATACTCATTCAAACTAAGAAACAGAAGATGAAACGTTGCATTTTAAGTGCATATGTCCTTCATTTTACCGGCATTCTATAGCTGCTGCGCTGCTGTGCCTGCTTCTAGAAATAAAGCCAGAAAACCAATGATATGCGATTAGTAGCTCTTTGCCATGCAAATTATTAAACACCACCTGCACACAGATCTTGGAGAGGAAAGAGACACTAAGAGACCACCAAGAGACAAGTTGGTCAGCCTGTTGCAATAGCAATCACACCACCAAAGCAATCAGATAACAAAGCAATTAAGATTTATTTTGGTGTGACAGTGAAGAAAGATAAGGTATGGTTCAACTAGCAAGCTTTATGTAATTGTTACTACCAACAAGCAAATATGGCCCCTATCCAAGTCCAGCTACAGCTTCTGCTAAAGAATTAACGGAGGATTCATGCATGAAGCTGAAGTTGAGAATGATTTTTATTTGAAGCACAAAGTATGTAGCCGTGAAACTTGTACAAACCAAGCAGTGCTATTGAACTGGCTTGCAAGTCTCGAGAGAGATAAAAGGAAGAAAATGCGGTCTTATACCTTGCTAAGCTCATAGACAAGGCAACAAGAAATCATCAAGCATAAAAAAAAAATGTTTTGTCACACAATGACAAGCAGAGTGCACAGGCATGCTAGGTGAGGCTATAAAATGGTGCAAATGGGCATGCAAACAACAGGCACGGGAAACAGCACACGAGACAGCAGGACAACAGGCCGTCGGCTTACAGTGATGGAGTTAGTATGCTTGTTGCCGCAACATTCAAGCTTCGCACTGCACTGAAGAGAGTACCAAGTTTTGCTATCAGTCTCAGCACTCGCTATAAACTGAATGCTTTCACTTGTGCAATAAGACAGATAATAACATCAGCATTGAAATGTATACAAAAGGTTCCATGTAACCATGCTATTATCGACAATACAAGGCACAAAGCTGAATGGCCAGGAAATTAAATTAAGGCAATTTCAAGAGCATGAATAAAAAGATAACTAGTAACAACAATTACTGTCCCACCCATAACTTAAGTCCGAGTTTGCGATGACACAATGCCAGTTTTTACCTTTCAAGGCCGTCAGCTTGCGCAGGACACCCGAGGTAGAGAAAAATGTGGACGAAAAATGGCGCTGGCGCAGAACCATGGATGAAGAGTGTGGACTGGGCCGGTTCACCTTGGTGCGAAGACTAGACGGAAGCGTGCTGGACTTGCAGTCACTGCTGCTGTTTGCGACAAACACAGAGTCAGGAATGCTGCCAGAACTGAGTGAGTTTGAATTCCCTTTGGTCGGAGACCCAGGTGACGATCGCACAGGGCGCACAGGCTCTTCCTCCACTTCCGGAATCGTCTCGGACGACTGCACTGATTTCTGCTTCGTCAAACATCCTGACGGTGGCCTACTTCCCTGCTCATCTAGGCTTAGGACACTTTCTTCGGACGATTTGAAGGAGTAGTAACCAGTGTCACGAAATGTCTTGCCTGGGTTGCCCTCGAGATCTGCAATGTTCCCCACGGATTTAGTGCCCAGAAACTTAGAGGTGCTCCGCTCACTGTCGCTGAAGGTAGCGAGTGAAAGGTTGTTTTCGCTGCAAGACTTCTCCTTGCCACCGATCCTCTTGCTAAGACCGTCTGTGCCTTGGTTTGCCTCTGAGGGTTCGTCTTTGTCCTCAATGGCAGCCGTGTCTAAAATTGAGTGTTCAGACTTTGAAGCCCCCTTGGAATGGAAAAGCTGGAGGGATACACTTCCTGCCTTCTTGTAAGGTGCTAGACTGTCACTGCTTCTCGTAACAACCAATTTTCGCGTACCCAGGCCTCTTCGTGCCTTGATGTACAGAGATGATTCAGAGCGAGATTTGTCAGCAGATGTCTCGGTAGGAGAAACACTAGGTTCTGGCGACATACTGGCCGTTTTGGGACACACCTCAAGTACTGTCTCAACACTGCCACAGAAGTCGATGTCGGAGCCAGTGGTGAGCGTTGACGAGCTATCACACTTGGCAGCAGTACCACTAGCTATGCTATACATTCCGGGCAGTTCCAGTTTCTCCTCTACAGTGACAGCACTCAGTTTTGGGAGAACACAACTAGGTTCTAAGAATTCTAACTTTGACTGTGCTTCCTTTGTAGAAATAAGGGGAACCTCCTGGCCGGACTGTAGCCGAAGAACAGGCACCTTGAAAGGAGGCAGAATGAAGTGGTCAGATGGTTCTTCACCATCACAACATGACAGTTTCGAGAGAGAAATGTTGTCTGCCAGTGTTGCCCCAGATGACTCCAGCAGGTTGTAAAGCTCATCCATCTCATTAGACATCTCAGATTCCGTGGCAGTGTGATCTGAGTCATAGCTTGGAATGCTGATGCTTGTTGAAATGGTTTCTGATCCAGACTCTGAAGGTGTTTTGTTTTTTCCCATCTTCTTTTTTTCAGAGAGGTTTGGAGAGTCCACATCAGAGCACTCACTCGAGCCCCCGGTCAAGCCCAAGGGCTTACACCTCCTCTCACGCAGTGGAGAAGCATTGCGACTGGCGCTGACCGTATGCATCAGGGCAACAATTTGGTCCTGAATATACTCCTGAGCCTTCATATAATCATTATGGTTGTGATCTGAAATTATGGGATAAGCATTCTTCTCATCCTTGTTGGACTGCTCATCTGATAGCATTTTGAGAGACTGCATGAGCTGCCTACATATGAACATGGTCTCTTCAGAGATGGTTGAGTCATTGCTGTGACCGCTCAGGTTATCAGGTGCAAGTTTGTCATTCTCAATTGCAGTGGAAAGCTGTTTACTAGGTGAACGCCGCCCAGGCTTCTTGTGGTGACGAGGCTTGGGGGACCCTTCTTCGTCGGTGGAAGAATATGACCCAGACTCCAAGGTGTCACTACCATAGTCACTGTTGTTGCTACCAATGGTGCTGCTGCAACTGCTCTCCCCAGAGAGAGCGGCAGGAGAAACCGTCTGCATCAAACGTGTGATTTGCGACTCCAAGAGAGCCTTCCAAGGTGTGATGTTCTCATCGACCTTCTCAGTCTCGTCACTTGTGCCAGATATGTGGGCAATTACTCTGTTGACAATGTAAGCAGCTTCTTCATCTGAGTAGCAATCAGCCGATGAAGCCCGACTATGGATGCTTGCAGTGTCTTCTTCTATAGCAGGTTTCTTTGAATCCTTCATGTCATCAGTTTGTATTGCTTCACTGCTAGAGCTGGTACACATGCTTTCAATGCCTGATGTTAGCTCGTTCATAGAGTCTGACAGTGACTGGTGCATGTCACTGTTAGGTTCCAAAACAGGGGTGACAGCCATCTCATTGTCCTCACTCTCTAGGTGAGCTACATCTTTGGTAGTCGAGTCATGCAAATCCTCTGCTTTAACAGGGTCTATAATAATAACAGTACTGTCATCGGCAGTTAGTGTGGCATCAAGCTGCTCAAATGAAGCGTCTTCAGAACATTTCTCTTCCTGAATAACTGCAGGACGTTCTGCAATGTCCCCTGTTGTCTGACCTGAATGTGACTCTAGTGTCAGGTCATCCCTCTTTCTTTTAATTGTGGTGAAACCTTCATCTTCGAGAACAACTTTGACATCTGCTACTTCTTCACCATCCTCTTTCTTTTTCCTTTTAATCGTGTCGCAAGCATCCTCAACCTCAAAAACTGTGCTGTTGAGCGTAGTGTCAGCACTGCTCGGCTCAGAACCTGCCTTTTTGCCCTCATCATCACTGCTAATACCTCCGCTTTCGTCAGTAAACTCTGCATCATCAGGATAATGGAAGGTGCCTGTGCCCAACAATCCCGAGGTAAAGTACTTCTCTAACCTTGAAGATGCCAACACTTCGGGGTCTTCCTCGAGCACTTCAACATCATCAACACCCGATGTTTCAGACACTGAATCACTGAAGTCTTCGCTTGTGGCAATGGACCACCTCTTGTGTATTTCTTCAAGAGATGCATTTCCAATGGCGAAGCTGAAGTATTTTTCCAGTTCAGATGATGGATTCTTCGTGACAGGTGTCGTTGCTCTCGAGCTCTTTTCGCTTTCTTCGCAGCTCTCCTCCAGAATGGTGTGCAGAGAGTATGACAGGGGATTGCCGTATTGCATGGCGTTGAAACGCGGCATGGGTGCAATATACATAGCGTCGTCCGACGACGTCGACGCGTCGCTGAACATGTTTTCGTCCTCTTCCTCGTCACACGACGCATCGCTCGTGTCGCATGACCTGGACCCCGTACCTGCCACCGTTGGCGACTGGCCGCTCCGCGATGACTCTCCGACTTCGCGCTGTTGCTTCGGAGACCCAGCCGTAATTTCTCCGGCCGCGGCAGGGTACGCTTCGTGACATTCAAACGATTCAGTGAAGTATTTTTCCAGTGTGGACACCACCAAACCTTCGAGATCAATATCCTTTTGACGTTGCTCGAGCGCGGGAGCCGCCGTAGGCTCCACTTTCGCGTTGTCGTTGGCTAGAACAGCACTGTCGATTGTATCGCGGTCGCTCGATTTCTGTTCCGCTTCGTCGATTGCAGCAGCAGCAACACACACACTGGCCGCCGCCGCGGCGGTATCCTTCTCAGAGCAATCCGTGCCGGGTAGTTCGCAAACCGAAACACACGCGGGCACCACCTGTTGCTGCACAACACACACGGAGTCGGCGCTGCTTGCCGCGGCCTCGGCGTCGCACGGAGGCGGGCCGCAGGCGTCAGCGACCGCGCTCATCGGGGGAGTCCTGGCGGGGGCGCCGTTCTCCTCGGGCTGTCCCACTTCCCCGAGCACACCTTGGCCGCCGCCGCCGCCGGTGTTCTCCGAGTCGGCCATGTTGGCATGGGCCGCCGACACTGGTGCATTGTCCGCGGCGCTGTCCGCGCGCTCGGTTCGCGAGCCGCCATCCCCAGCTGGGACGTCCCGTTCGGGCCCGAGCGCCTCCGGGGCGCTCAAATCGACGCGGCCCTCCATGATCGCATCGTCCCGTGCGAGCGAGTCTCTCCGCAGCCACCGCCGCGGTCCCGCGATGGCGCCGTCGTCAGAGCTGCTGCTGCCCTCTCCCACTTCCGGCGCTGAGTCAACGACAGGTGGAGCAGCGGCCGGCAGGACTTCTTGGCCCGGTTCTCCTACGCTGGCCGCATCGCGCACCGCAGCGGCGGCGAGCAGATTAGCGTCGTCCTCGTCATTACGATTGTCCGGCCCGGCGAGAATAGCAACGGCGGCTGCCGCTTCTCCCTGCGCCGCCAAACTGGTTCCTTCGCGGCCGTCGTCGTCGCTGCTGCTGCTGCTGCCGGCGGCAGCCGACCGTTTGCCGCGTCGTCGTCCCATCGGGCCGGCGGCGCTGCTTTCGCCTTCCTCGCTTCTCGCCTCCTCGGGCGACCTTTGGCCGGGGTCGACCACCTGCGGCCCCGCGACGCCCAGCTCCTCTTCGGGCGCCTCCGGGCTGCCGTCCGCCTCTTCGCCGTCGGAGCAGGCGAACTCCCAGTCGGAACAGTCCTCCACGTACACGGCCCCCTCGGGCCCCACGGCCAGCCGCGAGCGCAGCAGCAGCCAGAGGCGCGACGCCACCTCCACCTCGGAGTCGTCCTCGGACTCGGACGAACTGATGAACACCAGCTTGTAGTCGTCGGGGGAGCGCTCGCGCAGCTTCACCTCGCAGTCGGACGGGTAGTCGTCGAGCGGCCACAGTCGGCTGTCGTAGCTATTCTGGCTGGCGGGACGCGAGGGCCACTGGTCCGACGCCGCCGACGAAGGCGCCGACTCGCAGCCCTTGAGCAGGTCGCGGATCCGCAGCGATCGCCTCCGCAGCTGGTCCAGGCGCCGGGAGAGCGGGGAGCAGGGCGGGCTCGGCGGCGCGTTAGTGGAAAAGGAAAGGGCATCGCCGCCTAGCGTGGGATTAGTGGTTGCGTGGCTAGCCGCGGTGGTCGCCAAATTGGCTCCGCAGCTCGGTTCGCACAGCAGATAGTCGTCAAAGGAAAGCGGGGGTGGGAGGATTGGGAACTGGGGGCTTTCGTTAGCGGGCAGGGCGTTATTAGCACAAGAGTGGTCGCCGCCGACGCCGCCTCCACAGCCGCTGCAGTCGGCGGTGTCGTCATCTGCCGGAGGAGACAGTCGTGACAGGGGCACAGATCAGCGATTCAGAGCCGCCTTTTCTAATGAGCGCAGTCTCGATAGGCACAAGTTATCACGCTTTCGAAAATAAAGCACAGAGACAGACGACACCAGGTTGGAGATCAAAACATGAAAAACCTCCGAATAATTGCTCGGCGCCCATGCCACAATATATAAAGTTAATACCTGTCGCCCCGAAGTAACAGCGGATCAGAGCAGCATTTTTTTTTCACGATAAAGAAGCAACATAAGTACATACAAATGTCAAGTCAACGTTCATGCCCATGGTTCTGCTGAAGGGTGCAAAACGCTGCTTTTCTCCGAGGCATGAACTGAATGTATAACACCCGGCAGAGAGAGTCAAAAGTACTCCCCTTCGCACGGACGTGGTGTCGAACCGTACTGTTGTTTCGACTATACATCGTAAAGCACTCATTAAAGAAGCAAGACAAGCAATCCCACTCATCTGCTGCACTCCACTTACGAGAGAAGCAGGAACCCAGTTTTAAGCCGCGAGCCGCTATTCATATCCGGCCCTGAGCGCACCGGGCCGCTTGCGACAGCGTCGGTCGAAGCACTTGACCTCCACACTGGAGGCGCGGAAGGACCTAATATAGCGCCACACAACTGCCCGTCGTAAAAGTTTTATCGGCAGCGCGCACTCGTCGTCCGTCACAAAGATCAAACACGCGACGCCGCCGACTGTAATGACACGCGGCTTAGCAAACAAGGCGACGTAAAAACGCAGACAGCTCGGCGGCCCTAACACGCGCTGCGTGAGATCCGTCGGCGGTCGGTGCCTCAGGCTGCGCAACATATTGTTATATACCGTGCTCCATGGCTCAGTTGCGCGGCCCCTATTATACACTACCCGCACAAGAACTATAATGCGCTTAACCGAAAAGTGTTGACCTCGCCGAATCGACCGACGCATATCGGCGGACACCTGAACCGCGCCGTAAGGGAAGGGATAAAGGAGGGAGTGAAAGAAGGAAGGAAGAAAGAGGTGACGCAGTGGGAGGGCTCCGCAATGATTTCGACCACCTGGGGATCTTTAACGAGCACTGACATCGCACAGCACACGGGCGCCTTTGAGTTTCAACTCCGTCGAGACGCAGCCGCCGCGGTCGGGTTCGAACCCGGGCTCAGGAATGTCCAAACACTGCATCGGCGCAGTCAGCGAAAAACAACTCTACCGGCGTCGCTGTACAGAGCAGCCGAAGGGCCGGTGAACTGCGCGAGGTTCATCGGCCTCCTGTGCTTCGCTGAGCAGTACTAACAGTACCATTGTATAGTTGATCTGTTGCTTGCTGCTTCACTCGTTCGATCTTCAAAACAAAGATGCCGCGACGGTCTATAACACCTGGCGTTGGACTCCCCAGCGTGAAAAAAACAAAAAAACAACAGGGACGCAATCCAAAAGAGAGAAAAAAAGAATGAGCTCATCCGAAGAGGAAGAACCACTCTCCAATCCGGATCGAACAAGACGTTGTTCCAGTTTCTCTCTCGTATTTTTACTTTTCTTCCCGCGCGGACAAAAGAAGGCTGTCGATACGTTCCGATTTCCAAAAACAGACGTCATTAGGCGGGATTTAAAAACAAAAGCGGCGTCCAGAAAAATAAAAAATAAAAGCACGATGGCCAAAAGAAAGAGCTACGGCCCCTCTATATATACAGGTGGCCCATTTTAGCCGCCGCTCCGCGCCTTGCGCAACGACTTGCCAGCAGGGGGGTTGCCGCGACGGGCTCCCACGGGGGCTCGGCGGTGCATGATGGCGCGCGTATAGTATATCTATGTAAACGACGCACCCCCCACTACGACGAAAGGATGGAAATGACCGCGTAACACACATTGCACACGTCAGCCGAAGGTAGTATAGCTGCATGCCCCACGCGTCCTCAATCTGCGGTGAACGGGAGCTTGCGCGGAATCCGCACAACAAACACGAGCACAAGTCTGACACGACGTCAGAACTGGGCGGGGCCTCACGCACGTTTGACCGTTCTCACGTGCTGATTAAAGAAGCGCCGATCCATCCAGCGGGATCCTGTTCCCTTTTGTTTGCCGTAACAGACCATCCATCCGATATCTATAGTTGTAGATGTAGTGGGTGCCAGACATTGAGCAACGCTTGCGCACCCGAATGTTGGTCGGGTGCCTTCACGCTTGCGTGCGCACGGCTTCCGAGCACGTTTTCCGCGCACGCTTTCCACGTTCTAAGATCCGAAGAGTTTTTATAAATCCCCCATCACTTTCACGACGCTGTTGCAAGGCAATGCATTCGGCATCACACGCTTCCGAGCGATTGCAAGCTGGACTCCGAGATGGGTTCGAAGCAAAAGGAAAACGCCGGTGGCGGCGGAGGGTGATGACGCAACCTTTTCTGGCCTGTTTTAGTCTTCGTTCCAAAGCATGCAGGAAAGGTTGCGATTGAACATAGTGTTATGAAGACGACGAAGTTGGCAGTGGCGCGGTACTGAGCGCTCTCGCGCTAGGCCAGCGACCATTAAATCTTATCTCTACCATCGTTCATCGCGACTCATTCTTCGGCTGGCCGCTGCGTAACAATATATCTGCGACCAAAAGCGCACAGTACAGTCAAACCTCGTAATAACGAACTAATGGATATAACGAAGGAACGGCGATTCCCCTTGGAAGCTCGGTACACACGGGCTATTACGAAGTTACGGCTATAACGAAGTAATCGCCGGGCCCCTTCAGCTTCGTTATAACGACGTTCAACCGTGTACAGGCGGAGGCACTTCTAAGCGCTACTCACACAGCAAAACTCGCAGCTATTTTACAGCGAAAAGCTATTTCAGGGCGCTCACTCATGCCTGCATACAGTTGTTTGCACTCCAAAATTACCCAATACAAGATGCCGCATACGTTACGAAAATCTTCAGATAGAACGCTGAGGAAGAGCGTCACTTTTTCAAATAAATCTCAGTCATTACGTGATGACCCAATAGGCACAAACTGTTGAGCGCGTGCCACGTTACGTAGCTAGTTTAAAACACAGCCGATTATCAGAAATAGAAGCTCGGAAAATAAACAAAAAAATCTGTAAATGTAAAGGCGAATTTCAACAAGCGGTCGTCGGTTCCTATCCCTCTACTAAACCCTTGGACCGAGATATATGCTGATTTCAACTCTTTTTTTTTTTTTTCAGCCAAAATGCATGCCGCGCCTGAATACACTTCCGTTCACGCGAGGAACGATTATGACACTTTTACTGAACAATATAAAAGCATAAGGAGGAAAACTGATGAAACTAACTGCTATATTGACTATTAAAAGCGCTCAGTTCAACATTCGCTCAATTTTACCGAAAGCTATATCCCGCTGCAAAATAGAGGATGCGTCGACCTGTGCAACGTCTTAGTGTTTCATTCCACTTTTCCGGACACCTTGGTGGTATCACAGAGCACGGATGAAGAGACTTGGTTTTCTTAATGCACCGAGTACGTGCTTCTCCGCGTACTCAAGCGTCCGCGAAAAAAAAGAAACACACACAACGAAGCGTCGCCGCCACAATTTTGTCTTTAATTTCCAAGGCGAAAAAAAAAAGATTTAAATGACGTGCAATTACAACCAGTCATTACCGATTTATTATGTCTCTGAAGCTCACACGCGGCCGGCGCGGTTTCCCTCGTGACAAGCAAGGGCAGAGGGTGGGTGGCCGGGTGTCAGCCGCCGGCTAAGAAAGCAGACGGAAGTCGCCTTGTTTCGGCCGTCTGCCTTGACAGGAGCGGGAAGCTGGCCTAGCTCTCGGCGTTATAACACGCATTCTTTTCACTCTGCACACGTTGCGCGTTGTCGGGCGGCTTTAATTATCCGGCTTCCCCGTCGCAATCATCACGCGACAGCCACTGAAAGTCGAGGTGTGTGTAGTCGTACACGACAAAGCGGCAGTGATCACGGGCGGCTACCCTACTTTCTAAGGCTCCTAATCACCTCGAAGAAGCATCGCATGCAAGATAGAGTTCGCGACCAGATTTAGCACAGAGAAGGAGTTTTCTGATTCTGTTTTCTGCCGATGACGACGGTGTACATTTCTTATTGTGTAAATAGTTTTTGTGTATATTACCTCTCCCCCCCCCCCCCCCCTATCCTCTCTTCCTGTCCCCTCACCTCTTTCATTTCATATCTCCACTCTGCCTGCTATCCTTTATTTCCGCTGTCCCAGCTCAGGTGCTGCAGTGTCGATGGCAGATGCCGGGGCTAGCAAAAATCTTATCCTTCCTTGTTTATTATTGTTTTAATAAACCACTACTACTACGAATCTCGGTACCGAGCAGGAAAGAGTGGTAGGCACGCATAGGGGACGAGGCAGCAACGACTACAGAGGAGACGGCGCGATCGTCGGCTCGCTTCGACACGTGCTTCTCGCTTTTCTAAAGCACGAACTCCGATTCTTACCGTGGAACAGAAGCGACAGAGAGAGAGAGAGCCGATAGGGAGCCGGGCGTCGCCATCGGAAACGCAATGAACCAGCCCGGCGGGAATAGCGCGGATCACGAGACGCGACGTGGGAGCGGGCCTCCGACCCTCCTCCACGCACGCTCCCGGCGGGCACGTTCTCAGGGCTGAGGCAACCGCCGTTGGAGCGGCGCGAAGAAAAGGCGCGGCGGTCGCCCAAGCCGCGGCCGTTCGAACGAAGAGCGGTTTTGTTTTCGTGTGGACATTTCGGCACGAACTATATACGCAGCCGCGTGCCCTCTCCCCCTGAGTGAAGGCAGCGACAACGATGGCTTGGCGAGCGCAGCCTATAGGAAGCAGAGAGAGGAAATCGAAGAACGAAGACACAGAGGGACGGAAGTACAGAGCGGCGGGAAGGAGGCAATTCACGCAACGAGATCAAAAGAACGGGAGAGAGAAAGAGCACGAAGAGACTCTCTCTCTCTCTCTCGCGACGGTGTTTGCTTGAGGAGCGAGCAATGGGCTTGCGTGGGAACGAAGCGGCGACACGGAAAAAAGCACCTAAGCGGGCCGCGGAAGGAAATAATTCACGCGGGTTAGGTTGCGCGCGTTACCTGTGCCCTGCGTTACGTCATACACTATACTATATATACGATATTACACAAAGATCCAGCGCAGCGATGGCGTAGAGGTAGAACATCCGCCTCGCGTGCAAGAGGACCGGGGCTCAAATCCTGGTGCCGCGCAATTCTCCACCGGGTTAAAAAAAAAAAAAAAATCCGCGTGTCGATGGAATTGCATAACCAGGCCTGGAGTGCGGCCTGATCTCGGTGACCAGAACCGACAACGCACTCTCTCACCAGAGCAGGATTTGGCCACCCTGTTGTAGTACTTGGCCACAACCTTCTATGATCAAACCAATTAACACAAAGAACGGTCGTACTGCGCGTGTCTCACTCGCGAGCCCCTCTCGGACGCGGCGGTGGGGTAAGGAGGTCTCTCGCATATCCAGTGCACTTTTCCCTTGAAAGAAAAAAAAATGACTGCGAAAACAGAGAAGCAGATGACAGTGTCGAACTAAGGAACAGTTGACATCAGCATCCACCTAAGCGCTGTCATGAAGTATCCAGTTCCGGTCCCGGTTAGCCTCTTTTCGACCGAGGCGAACTGCAAGACAGACGACCGTGCGTTGCGGGATGTCACTGCAAGTTCAGAGGACTCCAGATGGCCGAGATACAGTACAGTGTCCAGGCACTGCGGCCGAAATTCGTCCGGAACCCTCCAGTACGGCGGCTTTTTCTCTGAGCCTCCTTCATTCCCTCCTCCTTATCAAACGCGGCTCAGCTATGAAACACCTTTTTTTTTATGCGGCTACGGGACAGCTGTAGCCTTCACAAATTGTCGTATAGTTGAAAGAAATGATTAGTCAAGGACCAGGGCTCGAACGCCGAACCCCTCCCCCCCCCCTAACCGAGACAGGCACGATAAAGGGTGCACAGCGCGGAGGAAAAACTAGTTCAAGCCGCTATCGCAACGAGGCCCGTGTCTACTGCGCTGACCAGAACGGCGAGCATATTGCATGACAAACTTGCGTCCTCAGAAGAAATCCCACGATGTACTGAAACCGTTGCTGTTTTAGAGCGCTTTGTCAACTGTTTTCCGTTTATGTGTCATTTCCTTCCGTTTGGCAACTTCCTTGTGTATGGCGACCTTCACGAGGCCTCCATAGCTAACGAAGTGGAATTAAACAAGCACGCGTCGCAGAACTTTGCCAACAAAAGCAGCGATTAGTCCAAGCCGGAAGGCGTAAAAAACGCCACAGAATGAGTTCGTCTGCGACGCGAAGGAAACACAGCGTTTAGAGCTGAGTCGGACGTAAACCAACACGGAAAGCGGTGCGGATTTAGGGGGAGGGGGGGGGGGGGGGACCTCTGGAGAAGAGGCTTCAAGCCTCTCGTCACGTCACGTCACGTGACAGCCGCGGTTTGCGGCCCTAGCGGCAGGTTTAGTAAACTTCCCCGTCCACTTTGGTACAAACCGCGCATTTTTGGGGGGACGGAAAGAAATAAGGAGAAAACAAGCACCATGTGAAGGAGGAAGGTTGTAACTATCACGCAGAAAGGGTTGATATGTGGGCCAAGACCGAGAAAAAAATAGGACAAACAAACACCAACGTCAGTATGCTGCCTGCTACCGAACCTCGCACACTTTTGACACGGTTTGGTGACGCCCATAACATAGCTGCAGGGACACTTAGGTAAGCACATAGCAACAAGAAAACACGCCTTCCAGAAATGCAGAACTGTGGACCTGCTGCGCTGCACTCAAGAAGTACTCGAAGCTCTTCGCTGCACCTGACTCTACCGAAGCTGTACTCAACTGATAAAAATGTCTGCCTGAAGGAGTTGATACCGGTACAGTATGGATAGTGACCTTCGTAATATTTATCTTGAGTGTTCCGCGCTGCATGTTGAGAGCCTTAGGCGAATTAGGAACACTTCTCTGCTGAGCCGTAAACCTTGTATCGAGTGAAGCAACCGGCTAATTTATATCACGGCCTTTACAGCTATAACTTGGAGTACAGTTAGAAAAAAAAAAAAACTTTGACACATGCACCCTACACTGATGTTGTTAAATAAGGTCGAATAAACAATTCTGTTAAAAAGCTATCGTACTGAACATCTTCGTCAAAGCGATGACTTTTCTATAGCGCGGGATATAGAACCAACTAGTTCTGTATGATGTTTGTTCATGTTCGTTTATTAAATAAACTCCTGACATCAGCAGTTGGTGTAGATGTTAAGTGGAGCTTTACGTGAACATACAGGGAAAAGAAACGCAAAGAAAAGAGTGCCTGTTGAAAGAACGTAGGACAAAAAAAAACTCAAGCAGTGAGCGCACGCGCGCAAAAATGGCAAATATCGCTCGACAAACGCAGACAGCAGTGCAATCGCGGGCGCCATGGAAACGTCAGCCGTCAAGAGCTTCGACCACTTCACTGATATTCACCAGTCGGCGCAATACAAGTAAGGAAGGAAAGAAATAAATAAAAAGAAAGCAAGATAGAGAAGGGTGAAGAAGAAGCGAGTCTCCGGGCGGCTCGCGAAGCACACGTCGCGGCCGCAGAGTTCGCAAGAACGCCTCGTCGTCCTGGGCAAACAATGCGAGCGAATCAAAGCCTGGGGCAGTAACGAAGAGCAAGCGAGCAGGTCCACTGAAATGATCGCCACCTGCCAGCGAGAGAAAAAGATCGATTGAGCTTTGTTCTCGAGCGAGCACATAACACCGTCGTCAGGACACTGAGAGAGAAAGAAAGATGGAAACAGAGAAGGGCAAAGAAGGAACGCAAAACAGAAAATAAATAAAGGCAAGAAAACGAAAGACGAGCAGCACAACCGAAAGAGGTGGGAAGGAAGAAGCCCTCTCCCACTTTCTCTCGCGCACCATGAGACCCCCCCTTCCAATGGCGAAACGTGACCCCACATTTCCAGCGGGGGGCGCGTTCCGAATGCGCGCGCGCCATACACGCCGGAGGATGCTCTGCGCGCATTTCGAGAAAGAGCGATAGAAGGCAGCAGAGGAGCAGTAGAAATCACGAACGAAAGAAAATGAAATAAAAAAGAGCACAAAACACAGAGACACACACAGAAAAGCAAAAAAAAAGACAAACAATAAAAGAAACACGCGCCTGAAGCAATCGGAAGCAAGGAGGGAAATAATTATGGGCAAGAGTGCACGAAAGTGCATAGAGAGATCAGAGAGATCAGAGAAGGGAACTGAAAAAGCTCAAAAGTAAGTGACCTCGCACCAAGCCAAGTAGCTAGCAGCTTAGCCTAAGGAGCATCTAGCTGGTATAGACAAGCACGCGTGCCATAATGGGCGCTGTGCCGGCTTCGGTCCTTTGCGAACGAGAACCGCACACCTTCCTAGCACTCGGAAATCGCGAGCTCTCCGCAGCTACCGAGCGGCAGCGTGAGAGCCGACCGAAAAGACGGCGCAACAGAGAGGTGTTGATGAGAGGCTGCTATCTTATCTACATTAACAAAAACCAGAAAGAACGAAAGAGGCCGACAGTTCCAGTGGTATCTCTTCCGAGGATCCCTGCCCGAGCCCAACAGCGGCGCCTCGCAGCGGGAGCGGTGTTCCATCCGTTATCAGCGAGCGGGGTGCCAGGCGCCGAGTGAAGATTGGGTCATCACACGGGGCAGTTTGTTTCGCGGCGGGAGGCCCATTGTTTGGCGGCAGATAAGGCAAGCGGGCAGCGCGGTACACAACGGGCGCGCGCGCATACAGGAGTGCGGAGGAAAAGATAGCGGGGAGATAAGAGGGGGACCCACATTCGGCGCGTGCGTTTGTGTGTTGAGCCTGGCTGCGAGCACGGGTAGTCTATGGGTGCAGCGGTGTGGACAGATGGAGTGTGTTGCCGGGCGTTCTCAGGCACGAAAGCGAGCGAGCGGTATACAGTTCGAACAGTGTTTTCAGTGCTTCGCTAACCGGCGGTGCAACACAACCTCGTGATTGCCTCTGTCGTACGGATTCACACGTAGTGAGAACAAGTCATTAGTATTCCAGCAACGATTACAGCTCAGGTTTCTCTTGAAGTCCTGCCGCTAACCTTGATTTTCGTCTGCTGCGTTTCATCGGCCACTCGTATTACAACAAAATAAAATAACTCTCAGTGATCTTGGTTCGAGTACCAACTGCGTCTGTTCCCTGTAAATGTGGGTCATACTGTAAACATGGCCGCTGAGCCTATACACCATCGGTCGATCGTGCAGGGGGATACGATATAAAATAAAATCAAGCTTTCATTCTGTCTCTGATGCGAGTCTCGCAGTCATCAGAACGCGGTATCCTACCTATACAGGGCAACTTCGTTCTGTCTGCAGCGTCCCCCTAAGTACTGTCGCAATATTCCAGCCTTAGATATGACTGCGCATTTAGCAGACTGAAATATGCCCGCAAGGTGCAGTGACTGAACCGTGTCTCTGTTAGCTTGTGCATACGCTTATTCAGGCTGCTCGTGAGCAGGAAGCCGACTGCCTTTTGCACTATGGACCTTTGCGCAAAGCCAGTCCCTCCAATTGTTGTTCTGAGTAAAAATTAATTATCTGGCTCTCTCCGGTGCTGAAGTTTGTTCGGCGGCAAAAAAAAAAAAACGCATTTATCGGCGTGAAAACTGGATTTAATACTCTTCCCGCCAGTCGATTCAAACTCATGGTGCTCTTACGGAAAGGACCGCTTGCCACTGTTTTGAAGTGAACGGCGGTGAAGCGTACTTGAAACGGCGAGACTTTCAGCAAAGGCGAACGCCTATACAGCTAATCTATCGTTATAGCCGATTATGTTTGATGATGAGTGCTGTAAAAAAAAGTGGTACAGTTTTAACGTAGTGAAACCGAGCAGACGTGAGGAAGTATGTGTTCATTATTCGCCTCCTCTTTCTGTCATCTGCATGTGCACGCAACCGCGTTTCTCGCTCTTCATCCTCACACCCTCTCTGCACTCGGCGGCAGCTGGCGCGACGCTCCTCCGAACTAACCCGAGCTTAGCCGAGTTACTCCGAGGCTTCTCCCAAGATTCTTTCGCACTAAAATAAAAGGAAGAACAACGCCATGCGCGCCTCAAATAAAGACACGAGTATGTAAACGGAGCCCGAACAATAGACGTTTTAAGCATACCGGAGACCTACTAGCGTAGACGTATACCGGTTTACCGGACCCCACTTGCGCATGCGCAGTGGCATTGTTGGGGTGAGGGGAAGCCACTGCACGTGCGCAGGAGGGGTCCGGTAAACCGGTATACGTCTACGCTAGTAGGTCTCCGGTATGCTGAAAACGTCTAATAAGGCTCGGAGACCGCCTTGCGGTTGATGTGCTTCCCGTTTGAGCGAACTGGACACCGAAGTCACCCAGCCTGCATCACGAAAAAACAAATACCGCAAAGACTAACAAAAAAAAAAGACGACAGAACAGGGCGCTGAGTTTGTCCTTAGCGCCCTGTTTACGACAGCTCCACTCTGCACCGTCCTTGTGCTGCTTTTTGCCGTGATCTAGGCTATACGAACAAAGCAGCTCACATTTACCTCTCCGAAGTCATCTGGTCTGACTGCGGCGCTGCAAAAACCTTCACTGTTTCCATCATACATTGAAGACATGAGAGGCAATAAATACCGCCCCTGTTTCGCGCACTTAATATGAATAATCGCTGCAATTTTTGTAAGGGAAAGATAAAGCGAGAGAGATTCCGTCTGTCCGTCCACATTCATCCACATCTATCATCCTCATTCATCATCATCCATTCGTCCATAATCCTATTCCACATTCATCATCATACAGTAATCCTCATCCACTCATCCTCGTTGACAAGCATTCAACCCTCATATACACGTTAAACCCCCATAAGCCAAACCAATCATCCACATCCCCCCATGGCTTAGGATAACCCGAATAACGAATATTTTAAACAAAAATAACATAACATAATTTTTGCCTACGACATACGACAGCAGCATTGACACTGTTTACCGCGGAGAGTCATGTACAGCTGTCGCCGCACTAAAGAAAAAGAGGCTCACAAATATGTGAAGCATGAAAAGCTGCACATTTTCTTTCGGAAAACGCACCTGGCGCTCTCCGTTACGTACGGGTCAGTCAATCCCGCTAGAACCTCTTCTCGCGACCAGGCATTACACACAGGTCGCTCTGCGACACTAAATGATATAGCCTTTCATTTTTTGTTTCTGGTTGCAGCTACCTTCGAAAGTCCTCGAATCGGCCTTGCTGCAATAGCAGGAACAGCAGTGCATCACGTTCCCCATACATCGGCTGTGCAGGGAGAATTTTAAATCTCTCTCACGTACAGTCGCCAAAGGCGCGGGTTACAGAGCGGCATAAACGCAAGTAAAAAAAAAAAACGATGACGCACCGAGTGAACGCATCGCGGCTGCCAGCGCCCGGCCTGTGAGCAAAACCCGTTTTTCATCTTCTAGAAGCAGAGCCGCCCCTTGTGGGCACACGCAGCTTTCCGCCTTGCGCCCTCTTCGTTGGTCGCAGGCAAATCCCGGCTCGTCTTCGCCGCAGCCTAGAGCGCTTACCTGTCGTTCAAACGACAGCGAAGATCGAGGCAGGTTTGCGCACACGCTCCACATGACACGATCCTAAAGGCGCGAAACGCAGCATGCAAATACCGCCAGGAGTCGCGCCCACACGCGGCGCTCGCATCGAGGCACCCTACCTCCCAAAGCGCGCACGCGTACACGCGCACATGCACGCATTTAAGCCCTGACGTCACTGTCAAAACCCGCCGCAGTGGCTCAGTGGTTAGGGCGCTCGATTACTGACCCGGAGTACCCGGGTTCGAACCCGACCACGGCGTCCGCGTTTCGATGGAGGCGAAACGCATAGGTGCCCGTGTGCTGTGCGACAGACAGACAGACAGAAAAACTTTATTGAGCAAGTGAGTTTTAGACCCAGCTGGGTCCCTGGGCCACTGCGCGGTCCCGCACTGCATCAAGTAGGTCATGCCGGGACATGACGTCGGCAGCCCGAGTCACCGCAGCAAGCTGCGATGTCGGGTCTGCAGACATAAGCAGGACCTCCCAGTCCTCCCAGCTCGAGATGGCGAGCTGTCCCCGCGGGGGAGGGTCAGCAGGGCAGCCGAAAAGGATATGGGAGAGTGTGGCGTGGGGGTCACCGCATGGGAGCATGCAGGGGATGTGCCGCAATAGTGGGATAAAAGCTGAGGGGATGACAGAGAGCGGGTCTGGAGGCGTCTGAAGAGGATCTGTTGGGAGTGCGCAAGAGAGGGGTGGGGAGGAGGGTAAGTCCGACGGTCCAAACGGGGTATTTGCGTGAGCTCCGCAAAGGTGTGCGCCCGCTCCCTCGAGAATCCTGGATCGAGACTGTCCTGAGCCCGGCAAATCAGACCTCGGGCCAATTTAATAATAATAATTGGTTTTTTTTTTTTTGGGGGGGGGGAAGGAAATGGCGCAGTATCTGTCTCATATATCGTTGGACACCTGAACCGCGCCGTAAGGGAAGGGTGAAGGAGGGAGTGAAAGAAGAAAGGAAGAGAGAGGTGCCGTAGTGGAGGGCCCCGGAATAATTTCGACCACCTGGGGATCTTTAACGTGCACTGACATCGCACAGCACACGGGCGCCTTAGCGTTTTTCCTCCATAAAAACGCAGCCGCCGCGGTCGGGTTCGAACCCGGGAACTCCGGATCAGTAGTCGAGCGCCCTAACCACTGAGCCACCGCGGCGGGGCAGGGCCAATTTATCGGCAGCCTCGTTTCCAGGGTTCCCAGAGTGAGCCGGCACCCACTGAAGCTCTACCCTGCGCGGTAAATTTTGGGTAGGGGTGTTCAACAATTGCCAGGCAGGGGCGTGAATCCTGCCCCTGGCAAAGTTGGACAGAGCCGTTTTGGTGTCGCTGAAGATGTACTGGGCGTCCGAATGTGCAAGGGGTGCTGTGCGATGTGTCAGTTAAAGATCCCCAGGGGGTCGAAATTACACCGGAGCCCTCCACTACGGCACCTCTTTCTTCCTTTATTATTTCACTCCCTCCTTTCTTCGTTCCCTTACGGCGCGGTTCAGGTGTCCGGCGATATGTGAGAGAGATACTGGGCCATTTCCTTTCCCCCAAAACCAATTTTATATATAACTATGATTGGTTTCTGGGGAAAGGAAAATGGCGTAGTATCTGTCTCGTATATCGTTAGACACCTGAACCGCGCCGTAAGGGAAGAGATAAATGAGGGTGTGAAGGAAAAAGGAGGGAGTGAAAGAAGAAAGGAAGAAAGAGGTGCCGTGGCGGTAGGATCCGGAATAATTTCGACCACCTGGCCATCTTTAACGTGCACTGACATCGCACAGCACACGGGCGCCTTAGCGTTTCTCCTCTATAAAAACGCAGCCGCCGCGGTCGCGTTCGAACCCGGGAACTCCGGATCAGTAGTCGAGCGCCCTAACCACTGAGCCACCACGGCGGGTCAAAAACCAATTTTCGTTTTCATTTTTTCACTGCCAAACGACCCAGTGTGAAGTCTTGAGACCTTCGCGCAGAGTTCATACCCGCCCGAACATTCGAAATAGTTCCGTCTCATATCAAAGCCCACAGGAAAAGGAGGCATAAGAAATACGGGCACCGTGAAAGGCTGCGAAGGAATGGCAAGCACATCAAGAGGCTGCGCTAAGGAACGGGTCGAGAAAGCTTTAGCACTCACACGGGCAGCTCGACCACTGAGCCCATAAATAACGCCCCCATGCGCAATTGCCCCGAGTGGAAGCCAGACCCACCATGCGACAGCATGACGCCGTCATATTTTTCCGACGCTGTCGACGACACTCGCAGCTCACAACCCCCGCCCCAAGTGTCAACAAGCACTTCTAATCTTGCTTGTTGGAATTATTTACTCTCCTTTTCTTCTCTTTTGCTTTTTGCTACCTTGAAGGCTGGCACAATGCGGCCAAATGCCGCCACTGCACGATTACTAAGCTCACTGTTTGGATGTTGTCTCGTGCGTAGTATATCTTCTCCAGGCAACTTCCAAGGGCGGAGAAACTTAAAAGGAACGGGGCATAATGTACGCCATAATACGGCGTTATATACTGTAAAGGCGGGGGAGCTGTTGAATACGTATACCGTTTCCTACTCGATATTTTTTTATGGGCAACTTGCGAGCTACGATTTAAATATAAGAATGTCCAGGACAATATCCAGCTCTTGGCCTTTCGTGTCCTAGTGTTCGTGAGCTACGGATGCGGAGCTCCAAACTTTTATTTCCAATCGAAGGGTTGCCTCTTCGTATACACGCAAAGTCACATAAGGACGCTATGGAGTAATATTTTGCCCGCGTTTTATTGCACGCATAATAATTGGAGAATACGCTAAAAGCGGCAAGTTGGATATCATCTATAGGGATCAGTTAACCCGGAAACAGTGATTCTTATTTAGGTTCTACAGAAAAAAAATATAACATGAAAAATATTAAAATCCGGCATGCGCAGCTATCGGTGAAATGCACAGTTAAGTTCGCAGTCGTCCAAGGGATAGGTTCTTTAGTGTTTGCCGAAAACACAACAGTTACTCGCTTTATTTAAGAGGTAACTAACAAACGGCTAATTCGTACAAGCTACAGTATCGAGTTCCCAGTGCCTGGAGACAGCTATTAAAGGACTCTGCCGCTACAGCTCATCCTTTCTCGCTGAGCCGACACTCCTAGTGGGAATCCATTAACAAGTCAATCCGTCCATTTCTCTACGTAGGACGCGGGCAGCGCGCGCTATCGCGCGATGTTTCGCGCGGGGCACCAAGCGAAGAATGCAGTCGACACGACGCCACCACTACGCGAAAAGGCAGAGGGGCGTCGCTGCCACTTTTTCCTACTCTCTCTGCCCTCCCCCTTCTCCCTCTCTCTGTAGCATTCTTGGCACGATACCTCCTGATACGTCATCGTGACGCAACGCCGCGTCCACGCCACCACGCCGCGAGTGTGATCGGGCACCTCCCCTCCGTTACGTCGCGTACAAAACATCGCGCACTTGCCGGACACACGCGTCTTGCACAGTCACCGCCGCGTAGTACGTACCTGCTACTCGGAAGTGAGTCGCATGATTCACGCGTCAGTGCGCGCGCGCACCATGAGGATACGACACCCCACGCGCAATCTTTCAAAATACGCTTCTGGGAAAAACTGTTTGCCGGCCGTCTTGGCTTCGTCGATTTTAGTTTGCGGCACTTTCAGCTGGCGGTTTATCTCGCTCCCGTATCATCTGAGTTTCGCAACCATATATATTTCGGAACAATTACTGAGGAGTAGGAACACCTGCCTTCTAACCGGATCCAAGCTAACCATTTTTTTTCGTCTTCGTTCAAAGGACACAACAAACACGTAATGCGCAGAGGAAACACAATAAAGAAGCAAAGCTAATCAATTCGAAGGACAATCCGATCGCCAAGTTTCCATTCGCTATACCGTTTCGAGAAAATCGATTTTCAGTACAAGCGAATGTGTAGGCCGCATTTCGTGCCAGCATAGTTAAAAACTTGCAGCCCTCTCACCATCCGTGAGGACAGAACTATTGTTACAATCTTCTAAACATCCATCTTACTCATCAATTGTTACCATCTTCCATCTTCGGCGACAAGATCGACTTGCCCATGAGATGAAATCACACACGACTCACCCCGTGCCAAAGCGCACGGATGAGGAACACAACAGAGGACGCAGAGTAGCCAGAGCTAGACACCGTTGGGATAGGGGCAAGGACACGATCTACGTCGATGCGGCTGGACCCGTTAACGGGGTCGCGGCAATTGCAGCAGTTTCACCCCTTCCCCCCCCCCCCCCGGGCCGGGGGGGGGGGGGGGGGGAGGATATATACTTGCAAGCAGCCTTATTCAAGCGGTGGAGAGCACATCGGCTGAAGAAGCAGCTATCGCACTAGCGATATCCAAGAATAGCGAGGCAACGGTTATGTCTGACTCACAAGCAGTGGTACCCAATTACCTCAGGGGTCCATTGGGCGCTCCGTGCTGGAAAATTCTGGAAACGTCTAATACCCCGAACGTCCAGATCTTCTGGACGCCAGGGCACCTCTCAACGACGGGCAATGAGGCGGCCAACACAGCTGCTCGAGCTCTCCTCCTCCGAGCATCTGGCACGCAGCCTCTCTCTGACACAGTCAACAACCCCTGTAGGCTACGCAGAAATTACGGAGTACTGTAAGATCATAAGAAAGAAATATCCTCTTCCTCACAAAACCGTCAGCAAATTTGAAGAGCACATAATCAGGAGAGTACAAACTAATACTCTTCCCAACCCGTACTCGATGAGTAAACGGTATACAGAAACACGCAATTCGTCCTGCCCCTTCTGTGGAGCAGTTGGCGCACACTCTTTCACGCATTTTGGGAATGTCAAGAAAACCAATACTTGGACAGCAATCCCGACCCGCCGCGGTGGCTCAGTGGTTAGGGCGCTCGACTACTGATCCGGAGTTCCCGGGTTCGAACCCGACCGCGGCGGCTGCGTTTTTATGGAGGAAAAACGCTAAGGCGCCCGTGTGCTGTGCGATGTCAGTGCACATTAAAGATCCCCAGGTGGTCGAAATTATTCCGGAGCCCTCCACTACGGGACCTCTCTTTTCCTTTCTTATTTCACTCCCTCCTTTATCCCTTCCCTTACGGCGCGGTTCGGGTGTCCAATGATATATGAGACAGATACTGCGCCATTTCCTTTCCCCAAAAAACCAATTATTATTATTATTATTAATCCCGATCAAACATACGAGAGCTGGAACGCAAAACCTTCATAGCCGCAGTCGTCTCGACCAGAAATCGTTGGTTGATTGCCTGTAGTATTTGTTTTGTTTGTTTTGTTGTCCTCATACTATGGCACATGCCCACATAGGGGATTGGCCAAGAATTGGGGGGGGGGGGCGGGGTCACAGAGAGTTATACCCGGTATTTATGCTCTTAAATGATTTTCCTCCTCCTCCAAACAGTGTGTTCGTAGCGCTCGTCAGGGAAGACGGAAAACACGCGGCTGCGCCGGTGACCTCATCAAATGGTCGTTCGGGTGGAACGAAAACCAGAAAAGGAATTAAAATACAGGAACTAGAATCACTGTAATTACAGCACGATGGAACACTGATCGCTGGCTTTCAGCATTGCGCTCTTCATAACGATGAAGCCTGCAACGAGCCCATTTCGCAGTTATTTTAAAGAAGAAGTGGTGCATGATGACTTAATGTTTGCTTATGTGTCATTTTGTGAGGCAAACAACAACAACAACAACATATCGTTTGTTGTGACCGAACACCGAAGAGTTTTCACACATACACGCACAGACTTTTTTGCTCTCTCTCTGACTACTGCACAACCACGCTGGCAGCTTTCAAAGATGATGTCGCACACATCACTCCCTATCTCCTAAATTCAATGAAACAAAGGAAGTGGTCCTATAAGCGTAGACTAATACACATCTGGATTGAGTAAATCTCTAGCGTGCCCTTTCACTTCATATGTTGCTGTCACCGGGCAGGGGATCATCGTCAGGCACTGTTTCTTAGGAATTCTCTCTCAGCCAATCCCTCAAATGACTGCATTCAGACGGCATAAAATAAACTCGGAGGTCTTGTCGACCACTCTGATCACGCCAAATTAAATGAATACTACTTGTACGGGCCTTATTGCGCAAGTGCCTCACGGTTCACACTATAGGAGGGAACGCCAAATTTGTGTTCGAGGCTTCGAGCCAATATGAGTCCACCATTTACTCCAGTCAGGTGGAATAAAGACGTCGTTCATAGGAGAAGCTACGGGGTCATCTATAATGACGAAAGATTGCTGCGCAGGGCACCACCTGGGTTCTGGCCATCGCAGTGACACTAACACGCGGATTCCAGCTAAATGCAGACCACATTGTCCAACATGTCTGGCGTCAACACCGCCGCGAAACCAAGCTTGAATGCAGCCGCGCCTGCCTCCGCCAGCGAGGCCACCTGGCTTCGCATCGCTCGTTCCTCAACGCTCGGCTGAGAGCGCCCCGCACGTGCTCCGCAACGAAGGCGCGCTCGAGTAGAACTGAAAGCGCCGCGCTGCACAGCCTCCGGCAGCAACAGAGCGATAATGAGCACAGTCCATTTGCAGTTACCTGTCGCTAGAACCGCGCATGCAATGCGGGGAAGCGGGGATAAGCGGGGATAAGCGACGGGAGCAGCGGACTGGATTCCGAGAGAAGAAAAGCACGCGACTGTCTAGAGCGCTCGAACGATGCACCGGGGAGTAGTACACTGACGTCAATTACGAGTGGTACAGGGCTCGAAACATGACTGCATCGCGCATGCACATTGCCATGGATCGTGTGTAACTCCTCATGTCTGTACAATCTGTGTCGGAGCGGCGACTGTCAAAAATAAACAACAGAGCGCGCCGCTTGAGCGCTCTCTATAGGCAGGTCTCCGGACGATTGTACAATGTGTCCAGGCGTGCGCGCGCTTTCGCCGCAGCACTCGATCCATCCTCCTCCACGGACCATTTCTGACTCTCAGCGGCGACGGAAGTGGGAGGAAAGGGGGCGGGCTCAACGGAGAAAGTGAAAGGGGCCAAGCTCGCACGAAGAGCAGAGAGTTCGTGAAGCCCGCCTGCAAGGCAAAACAGTGAATGGAGCACGACGCTCAGGCCCCTGCGCACGGACAGGCGGCAAAGGAGAGACGAAACGCAGCCGCCGCGGTCGGGTTCGACCGCGGCGGCTGCGTTTTTATGGAGGAAAAACGCTAAGGCGCCCGTGTGCTGTGCGATGTCAGTGCACGTTAAAGATCCCCAGGTGGTCGAAATTATTCCGGAGCCCCCCACTACGGCACCTCTTTCTTCTTTCACTCCCTCCTCTATCCCTTCCCTTACGGCACGGTTCGGGTGTCCAACGATATATGAGACAGATACTGCGCCATTTTTTCCCCCAAAAACCAATTATTATTATTATTATTATCAAAGGAAAATAGAGAACGCACTCGCCTTTCCTTCTTCTCTATGGGATGCTCTCTCTCTCTCTCTCTCTCACACACACACACACACACACACACACACACACACACACACACACACACACACACACACACACACACACACACACACACACACACACACACACACACACACACACACACGCACGCACGCACGCACGCACGCACGCACGCACGCACGAACAACCTAATGCCCATCTCCCTCCTCTCTCACTCTCGGCGAATTCTATGCGCACCGTAGCACGAAAGCAGTTCGCGGTGGTCCAGCTGCAGCCTCCCCCTCTCTCTTCTGTGCATGCGTGCGTGTTTCCCCCCTATTCCGTTTTCAAAACAAACTCTCCAAGGCCTCTCGGCTACCGCCGCCGATGATCGGGACACCCGCCCGCGGCACGGACACGAGAAGGGACCGGGACGAACCGGAAACACGGTGTCCGCGCATGCGTGCAGCCGCACGTGACTCGCCGCCATACGCCGAGGTCTCGAGTCGGGAGGTGGCAGAGATGCTAATGAGAAACGCAGCCGTGGCTCCGATATACAGGCCGTATTTCAACGGCCGATATACAGGCCGTTTTCTGCCTCTCCTCTCCTGTACCCACACTACGCGATGTCCGGCGCACACGCCTCGGGTAGGGCACTGAGCAGCATGCGTGATACACATCAGCAGGAGTCGGACCTCGTTATAACGAAACGGTTTACAACGAAATAATGGATATAACGAAAGGAATGACGATTTTCCTTGGGAGCTCGGTCAACACGGTCTGTAACGAAGCTACGGCTAGAACGAAGTAATCGCTGGGCCCTTTCAACTTCGTTATAACGAGGTTTCAACTATACTTCAATTGTTATTTCGCAGGACAAGAAACTGGACGTGGCCTCTAAGACAGTCACCTGGCAGTGCAAAAATGGCACAGCGATTTGAAAGACAAGAAAGACAAGTAAGGGGAGATGACGGTGACAGAAAAAGTCAGACGCCGGCAAAGCTTGAAGAGAATCTCAGCCCAACTCCCGAGTCATAAATTAGTTCATTCAGTGCGGTGAGATAGTTAGATCGCTGGCAGTTTTTTTTTTCGCTTCTACAGAGCGGAAACGGACAGCGCCTCCCCTCCCTCCCCTCCTCCCCTATGGTTGCTTAGTGCGAGTGTGAAAAGTTAGCGCCGCTATGTTCCCATTTAATTCCTCCAGGTGTTGTTTTGCTCGCGAAGAAAGAAAGCAACACAATTAACGGAAACAGTGGCGTGAATTAAAATAATAATATTAATAATAATTGGTTTTTGGTGGAATGGAAATGGCGCAGTATCTGTCTCATATATCGTTGGACACCTGAACCGCGCCGTAAGGGAAGGGATAAAAGGAGGGAGTGAAAGAAGATAGGAACGAATAGGTCCGTAGTGGAGGGCTCCGGAATAATTTCGACCACCTGGGGATCTTTAACGTGCACTGACATCGCACAGCACACGGGCGCCTTAGCGTTTTTCCTCCATAAAAACGCAGCCGCCGCGGTCGGGTTCGAACCCGGGAACTCCGGATCAGTAGTCGAGCGCCCTAACCACTGAGCCACCGCGGCGGGGCTGAATTAAAAAGAAAAGACTACAAATAACAGCAGAGGCGTCTTTCCACACTTGTCTTTCAAACCCTTTGGGATACGAGCGCTAGTCGATGTACTGTGAAAGAAATAAAAACGCAAACAAAGCAGCAGCAACAATAATAATAACTACAACAACAACGAATAAACCGCTCAATAGATAGCTTAGGAAACTGAAGTAAAACGATGGGGGGGGGGGGGGGGGGGGGGGCTCGTGGTGGTGATCAAAATTTCCCAACCCTGACCGCCCTAACAGAGACGTGCAAGCATCGGTTGGGAAGCTTCTCTGACACGCATACGACCAGGGTGTCTATGCCACCTACGCCTGGTTAGAACCAGTGGAAGAAGTTTTTTTCAAGTGAAGCTACACCTGACAGTGTCAGTGTGCCAGTGCCAGCATGCTTGGGGGGTCCGAATGACGTCACTAAAATGACTCCTAGACTGCAAGACCTCCCCTGTGGTGAAGCGGCAGCGCAGCACTGTCATTTATCCCCTTTCCCTACTAGAGGGACCAACTACCCGGCCCACCGTGGTAAAAAAAAAAAAGGGAATCAGCATGTCTTCGCTCCCCAAGTGCAGGGTGGGTAATCGGAATACCCGCCTGGTTTCTCTTCCAGCCTTCCTTCTCTGACTATCGCGCATTCTCTGGTGAGTGTGGACAATCCGCTGGAGTTCTGCTCGGTCCACACGTCAGGGCAGTGAGATCACGTGACCAGAGTGGGCGCACTTACTCGAGCTGCTGCTTCCAAGGCCCACGGATGCCATGGTCACGTACTTTGAATTTTAAAAACGGATGAGCTTTCCTCTGCACGCGCCGATTTCTATCACTCTCGCAGCATTTATTTCGCAACGCACGAGGAACTCTTTCAAGCGAGGAAACCGGCTACGAAAAAAAAGAAAGGTGTCAGCAGTGTTTCCTAAAAGGTGCGCGCGTTCGCTACCGGCACTGCACGTACCGTCCCTGCCCCAGATGATTCGAACTCGGGAGATTTCCGCCGGTTTCGCCGCCGAACCTACCTCAGTTTTACCGGAAACTTCTACGTCCAGTGGAGTGTAAATGGCACAAGTCCGATGGGCGCTCGCTTCGTGCGCACTTTAGTTCCACTTAGGGCTAAGTGGAACTCAACAGATAAGCATGATGTACGCTTCACATCCCTTGTTCAGATAGGCTCACAGAGGGTGATCGCAGAACGAAAGAAAGAAAAGGAAAGCGTGGAGGGGAGGGGTTTTTCTAAGTCCGCACCCCTAACACACACGCGCGTAAGGAAAGCGTGATGAACAGAGCGAAATCAAGTAAAACGACTAATTTGTGCGCCACATTCCTCTTACTCAGCTTCTCTAATAGAAAAGCAAAAGAAAAAAGGAAAGAAGAACAGCAGAAAGAAAGACGGAAGGAAGGAAAGAAGAAAGAGATAAAGAAATAAAGGATGAAAAAAAAGCAAAGGAAGAGAAACACAGAAAAAAGTAGGTAGAGGGAGAGAAAGAGAAACGGAGGCCAGGGAAGAGACGCACAAGCGAGCAATTCGTCTCGATTAAACGCACACAGGGTGCGCTTGACCCCGATCCAACCTGTTCCGTGCTGAGGGGCGCGGCAGCCAGGCGTGCAAGGGAAGGCAGTGTGCGTGCGTGCGTGTATGTGTGTGCGTGTGTGTGCGTGTGAACAGAGCAGACGGTGGCGAGGCCTTCCTGGAAACCCCCCTTGCGAAGAGGGGCAAAAAAAAATAAATAAAAGAACTCGTGGCCTATGGGGCGCAGTGAAGCACGCGAATCGCGCGGACGGCGCGCATCGTCGACAGTGAGGCCGGATGTGGAAACACGTCACAGTCTCTCTCCCAGCTGAGTTTCTCAAAATTCTCTCTCTGCGTCTGCGTCTCCAGCTTCGCAGGACCACAGTAGCGGTGTTAGTAGCGCACGTTAAAGATCCCCAGATGGTCGAGATTATTGCGCAGCCCCCAAATACGACACCGCTTTCTCTCTCCCTTCTTTCACTCCCTTCTTTTGAGGCGTCCACCGAAAAGTGAGACAGTCTCGTCTTCCCATTCCTCAAAACATCCGAGGACGGCAGGTGCTGCCCAGGGGCTGGATGACATCATCCCGCAGCATTTCCTCGGGATTTCTGTTTTGTTTTGTTTTACATTAACGGGACACTGAATTCAGAACACAAGAAACTCGGTGTGCGGATATTGGAAACGTGCACAACTTCCTTTATGGGTGCGCCGATTCGTGAATCCACGATCAAATGTTGACAACGCGAGTACTCTGAACAAAGCTATTCCCTCGGGGTGCGCGTTCCTTGACACAAGGCGCGGTGGGACGGAGCGAAATGAGCTTGCGAGCGCATTTATCTCGATTCGCAAAATCTCGGAACACGACCACGACAAGGATGAAAGCCCCCTATTATACCATGCATGCACCAGGAAGCGCAAGGTCCCTCAGCGACAGCTAGCGGGCCGCTTTGGCAAGGGATCCCGGTTTGCGAAACGAACGACCCGTCGTTTATCGTCGAGGGCAGCCCTTGATCGAGTGCGGCAGAGACGACGGTCGTTGTCATCCGTCACTGCATAGGCAGCCTCGGTCACGGTTACTAGGCCTTCCGGGACGCTCGTACGGTGTCGCGATCAAGGGAACGCGCAGGACAGAAGGCGCGGTACGCTACCGTCGTCTCGTAACGCGATTACGCAATTACACGCCAAGTTTACCGCGGCCATTCGCCTGGACGCATTCCGTCTACCTTCCGTAACGCTCGCGGATGCAGAGCGCCGCAGTTGATTTTCGAAGCTTGAGACATTGTTCAGGCGAGTGTTACGGCTAAGCTCGCAGTTGCGACTGCAACACGTAAAAGTCGCAACAATGCGAAAGAAAGCACCTTGTTAGCACCGCTCTTTAAGCACGATAGAAAAGCTCTAATGCTATCTTACGCTGGGCACTGGAGAGGTAAAAATCAAGCTTGTTCTAGAGTGCCGAACTTAGAGCTTATTGTCGCATTCCTCCCTTACGTATGTGTTACAAGGAACTTCCCTCGCGGGCGGTAAAAAGACAATACATGGAGACTGGACTGAGTTCCAGCGAAAATTATAACAGTATAGGTCTGTCCTTATAGGTCTGTCCTTATGGCGAAGGCAAATTAAGAGAGAAATCAACGAAACTTCGCCACTTTATAATCCTCCTCAAAACTCCAAGCATGCTGACGATGGCGTATCCACAGGCAACCTTCCTTTCTGCTTCCCGCACACACGCACGCAATGAGGCGGATGTGACGTCACAGCAGGGGTGGCCGGTAGCGGGGCACAAGATGAGAGGGCCGGGCTGCTCGGCGATGCAGAGCTGGGCGACTCCGCAGTAGCGCGCGCATGGCCTACATCCGGTCTTTATATTACGGGGCCACCGCCTCGGGAGAGGGCTTCCGTGCGTCCAGAAATGACTCTGCAGTTACCGACGAAGAAGAGGATAGCAACAACAAAAGGAGAGAGAGCTATTGCACGCACAGACGCACGAGGCAACAGCCGTGGCTCGCTCATTCTTCTATTCGCCCGGCTTCCTACGGCCTCGGAAGGTATATGCCAGGGCAATTACGCCGCTCCCGAGCGTCTACGCACACCCCTGGCACACTGTGTCTTGTGTATACATATATATGCACGCACACAGTGCTCTTGCGAATGCCCGCGTGCATGCATATATATGAGTTTATATACGAGTCGTGGGTTTCGCGGAGGGGCACACCGCACTGGTGATGGCGACGCGGCCCTTCGAACTTTCTCCCCGGTTCTTTTCTTTTGCGCCGAGAGAGGTCGCCTCATTCTCTTTTAGCCCCCGTCTGTGGGAGGCGAGGTCGACGCGAAAGTGAAGAGGCCGCGGTCGTATAAGCTGCTACGCGGCAAGGGCTTCTGGGCGTGTGCGTTGCGCAGCCTAAATGATGTGCCCGGCAGCGACAAACGACGGGAAAAACAAAACAAGACGATGACGAAAAAAAAAAAACAACAACGTTGACTTGTGCGCAGCACGCCGGACATTTCTTTCCTTGTGAAACTGAGCTCGGTTCATTCCACTTTCTCTCCGTCTGTATAGCTTGCACGTACAACGCGTGGAGGTTGCGGTGTCAAATGCCTCGGCGTATTCGTTAATCGGTAGCTGCGTAAGCACTGCGTCAACATCTCGCAAACCACGCGCACTCGAACGAACGATGCTTGACGGGCACAAACGCCCGCATAAAATTTGCTTAATTCGCTGAACGTTAATGCTCGTAAACAACTCGGTAAGCGGCCCACACTGTGCACATAATTCCGTGCAGAACGTTTTACAAAGACGCGAGGCCTGGTGCTGAAGAAATACTGAAGGAGCACTAAGCAATACGAAAATAAAAAAAAAACGCATGCTGACGGCTAAAGAATCTATTGTGACGTACCCCGCAGCAGCGCGAAGCGAAAGATGAGGCGAGACGGTGTGAGGCAACCTAATGTGACTTAACGAACCGCGACGAACCACATTTTTTCAGTCTATTATACGAGCGTTAATGCATTCTGCGTTTCCTCGCCAGTTGAAAAGCGGCGTAGCGGACGCGGCCGCGAAGGCTGGTAAGCAAGCCCGCCAGCTCAAAATCGGTGGTGGCGCAACTCCCAACGGCGATTGCTTAACCTGGATTATACCAGTGGTTGGCGACGCGTTCCGAGCAGGATGTTGTTGCCGCTAGCTCACGGCATCTCTGATGAAATCCGCGACAGGCATGACGCATAGCAAGACACCTAGGCAAGATGCGTGATGCGCGTCGAGGCAGGGTTCTCAGCTGCGCTGAGCAGCTTTGAAGCGTGCGCTGAGCTGCATTTGCATAATCAGATATTTAATTATGTGGGGGAAAACTTTCATCTAAGGGAAATGTGCTGCGAATTTCACAAGGATAGGAAAATTTGCTGACATGATCTATGGAAGTAGCACAACGTCGGCTATGCGATGAGGACTGCCGTGGGCCCTATAGTTTGGCAGCCCATTCCAGGCCGATGTGCATTCTCCAACTCAGGCCAGCATCGGCCAATGTGGGCGACACACACACACATCTGGTCAGCGATGGTTTTGCAAGTCGGTTAGCTCTTGCAATACCGAAATGGCCCCGATGCGGGTTCGACAAGGGCAAGCCAAATTCGAGCTTGTCCACAGGCTCCCCACAGAGCACAGTCGTATTAGATGGGCTGCCGTAGCCACAAACTGCCTGCGAGGCACCCATAAGGGTGCAGCATCGTGTGCTAGTTGGGTAGGACTGCGTGAAATAATACAACACACGAGGGTCGAATTTCTCGAACAACCTGGACAGTACCACCTACGCGGTCCATCGGTCCTTGCCAAACCTTGGGCCCACGATACGACCTCTCGAGTTTTCAGAATGCGGTGAGGCAAACACGAACTTCACGCACTCCACTCTCGGCGTTTAGAAACAGGACAAAACCACCAGCAGCATTGTGAGAGTTTCAGGACACACGGAATCTGGTCGCGGCGCGACACTCAGTTCGGGCTGAGAGCCGCATGAGAATGCGCAGAAGCAGAGAGCCACATGAGGGCACTGCACACCGGCCCCGGGGGACTTTAGCTCCGAGGCTCTCCGAACACACACTTGCCGCAAGAGTGCCTTCCGTTCACCCTGACAATTCCCACTGTTTCTTCCAAGTCCTGCGAAGCCATCACGTAAGCAGCGGTGACGGCGCGTCCGTCAGATGATTTAGAACCAACACGACGCAAAGGTAATCGTGCGTACGCAGCTGCAGCGCCGACCGGTGGCGAGTTCCGAAACGAACTCAGTGAAAGGCACGAAACGAGTGCAGACTCGGGCAGCTATAGCTCCGTCTGTATGCACACACAAGTGTGCGTGCGTGAGCGAGCTAGCGTGTATGTGTGTCCGTGTATTGGACGCATACGCAGGCCCATTCCTCTCGCTTTTTATCTTGGCCGCGTCGTTTCGGCAGCCCGCCTTCCTCCTCCAGGCGCTCCGTCGTCAGGCTTCAGCGGTGCGGAACTGCTGCACGCATCGCGGACTCCCGGACGATTTTATTTTGCCAAATTGCCGTTCGCGGTTTTATGAGCAGTGGCAGCAGAGGGGGACACTGTGTGCACCAAGACGCCTCGCCACTGTCTCCAGAGCGCGGGGAAAGGAGGCAGCCAGCGAAATGACCGGGGCGTGGCGAAAAGAATGCGAAGGAGAGAAAGCCGACGTTGATGCGGTAGGCCGGCCGCGAATGGAGGCGTGCAAACTTGCGACTGCGGTCCCAATGCCCTTCCACGAGAAAAAGCGGCATCGCCGGGAAGGGCGCACGCTGGCTCTGAACGCTTCGAGTGACGCTCGATACGGTCGGATCACTAACTCCGTCTGATCCGGCAAATAAGCGGAGACGTCAAGAGAACATAGAAACAAATAGATGAACACAATAGCCTGAAAAGGATTTGCAGGAAAAGGCGTAGGTATGATGCGGGAAATCCGCAAATACAAAATGAAAAACGCGCACGCATAAAAACAAAGGTTAAGGCATGTTCCGAAGTTCCAGCCCATGCTTGGAGTGGGAACTGCACACGGATGAAGCAGACTGTTTTGAGGACCTCGCCAAATGACTTTTATCAATTTTATGCTTAAGCTATACGGAATAGAGATATTCTCCAAACTATGCAACTGTCCTTTCCACGTGCACATTTAGTCTCCCGTTCCTCGGCTCTCATCACCCATGACTCATAAGTAGCGCTATATATCTACATACAGACAGGCTAGCCTGGAGACAAGCCGAGCGTTGTAGCCCACGCAAGTGAAAGAAATATGGCACAAAAGGGCCACACGCACATTCCACCCAGAAGCACCAATCAGAATTAGTTTGGTTTCTTTACCCAAGGATCAGAATTATAAGCTGCCTGCGTTACGCGACGAAAAACACATTTTACATTATAACGCTTTGAACTGTGCTTACTCTCATCGTCAATGACTGTCGGCGCAGCACGACAGAGACCCAGTATAAGCCACTCGCGTCGTTATGCCATTTAGCTGTGAGGTCACATGCATGGAAAGGTACTGTTCCGTCTTGCCACTGATCGAGAGAGACAGGGGAAGGTAAGGTGAGCTTCATTATTACACAGGGGCTCAGGCTGATTGTCATCTGTTCACGATGAAAATTCACAGCACGCAACAAGGAATACGACAGAGAGCACTTCACAACTATGGCATGTTGGTATTTTTACAGTCTTTCTCAAAAGTATGCAGCCCAAGGGGTCTGCTTCTGAGCCCTGCAAGGGCGGCTCCTCTTACATACTCTGATGGGACCCTAATTTCACGAAAACTGGAGGAGCTTAAGTCCTAACCCCCCCTTTCCAAGCTAAGGACTGTGAAGTGTGCTTAAGACTTAGCCCCGTTACACGGCCTGGAAGCAAATAGCTTGGGCTGAATATTTTTTACAAAGACTGTACATGCTGTGCGAGCTATGAGATTCTATCGACACCACGTTGCCAATCTTGCGCTATCTTGCCGCTGAAGTATCTCTATCTCGCTACTTGCAAGCGAAGCAAGAAATTTTTCCCCGAAGGGAAACCACATATCCGAGGCAAAAAAAAAAAAAAAATCAACGCGCGCGAAACTGCGGGACGTGCCGCGCGCATTCGAGCGTGACACAAGGGTGGAAACGCGGTCCGCGCTGCGGAGGAGAGACTGCACGGCGCTCGCCGCCACCATGACGGTCTCGCTCTTCGCGGGCTTCGCCGGGTCCTGGCAGGCGGACGCCGCTCCACAAACCCAGAACCTGCGTCGGGAAAGCCGCGAAAAAGCGCCCCGCTCTGGACGCGATGCTGGCGACGCGCGTCGGAACGAGCGCGGCGGTGGAGAGGAGCTGTTTCGCCGTGTAATCACGCGTATACCTCGTTGCGTGTGCAAGCGCCCGCTTATAGCAGCCACGCGTACGCTCTGACGCAACGGGCTCTTTATCCTCCCTCCTCTCCCGACAAAAAAAAAAGCCATAGAGAGAACAATGCGACCAAGAGCACGACAAACGCGGAAGCAGAAAGAGCGCCACCCGTGGAGAGAGAAGGCCATAGACAGCGGCAGTCTTATGAAGTAACCTTTCAGTAAACTGGGAAGTAGCAATGAGAACGTATACAGCTCTCAAATTTTTCAGTAAAAATAAGAGGGGACGCCTAAGCTCCGCCTTCAGGGCGTGACGCGATCGTAATGGGTTAATTCTCATATGTGCAGAATGTAACTCTCTACTTTGCATTCATGGACCCCTGGGAGTCCTCATACCCCTCGTGGCGCAGTGGAGCAGCGGTTAAGTGATGCGCCACTGCCCTGCGATGGCAGGTGCTGCCGCCGGTGGGGCATGTGTGACCCAAGTTGTTCTTCTCGAGCGACCAATAATTGGCTGCCACCCGCAACGCTGTGCAGATTGTGATGACGCCGCAAGGTCACGTAACCTAGGTGGCCCACCTACCTCCTAAGTTGCTCTCTGGGGAGTACCTGCCAGAGCCATGCTCGTGATTTTTCGCTCACAGCGCCGACGCTGACGCCGACAACGCCGGATTTTCTGGTGAACGGGGCCTTAACGCTATCACGTGGATATCAAGAGCGTCGACCACTGGGTGGTTCAGCGTCCCATGCAAAATCGCGGTGGCGAAACAGACGACAGTATGCGCGTGCACACAGACCCCTTGGCTCGGCTGTTCTGCAGACGGTACAACTCCCGCTGCTCGTCTGCACGCGGCGATCCTGCATGAGACATTGAACAACTGTCTGGAAGACGCTCCCATGATTTTGCTAACGAAACTGCCGAGTGTATACATCATCATCATCATCAGCCTGACTACACCCACTGCAGGGCAAATTCCCCTCCCATGTCTCTCCAATTAACCCTGTCATTTGCCAGCTGCACCCATCCTATGCCTTCGAACTTCCTAATCTCATCCGCCCACCTAACCTTCTACCGCCCCCTGCTACGCTTGTCTGCTCTTGGAATCCACTCCGTTACCCTTAAGGACCAGCGGTTATCTTGCCTTTGCATTACATGCCCTGCCCAAGCCCATTACTTCCTCTTGATTTCGACTAGAATGTCATTAACCCGCGTTTGTTCCCTCATCTACTCTGGCCACTTACGGTCTCTCTTAATGTTTGCTTTCCATGACTCGCTGCGTTTTCATTAGCCTCCACGTTTCTGCCCCGTAGGTGAGTACCGGTAAGATACAGCTGTTGCATACTTTTGTTTTGAGGAATATTGGTAAACTGCTATTCATGATCTGAGAGAACTTGCCATATGCGCTCTGCCCCAATTCTTATCCTTCCGCTTATTTCCCTCTCATGATCCGGATCAGCTGTCACTACCTGCCCCAAGTATTCTTTTACCACTTCCAGCACCTCGCTGCCAGTTGTGAACTGCTGTTCCCTTGCTAGACCGTTGAAAATGACTTTGGCTTTCTGCATGCTAATTTTAGAACTCTGTCTGTCCAACTAAGCCTTTCTCAAATATGCGCAGCCCAAATGAGTTCCCACCCGAGCCGTGTAGCGGGGCCCTTGTAACATCCGTGGAAGTACCTATGAACTCTCGCGATGGAAACTGCGAGCCGTAGGCGGCATCCGACGTCGTCGTGTCTCAACGACAAAGCTCAAATTCTGCACGACAAAAGACCCCTTTCTGAATCTACTTCATGTTCATTTTTTTTTCTCGCTCCTTGCGAATGGCGCCAGCGACGCCACGACCTCTGGTTCAAGACTTGCGACGGCGTGGGGCGTGATGACAATCCCTCGACCCAGTCATAAACAGTGCAAGCAAGATACCGGGAAAAGAGTCGGAAATTATTAGTCGTTGTACAGTCACCGACAAAACAGTAGACTTGATAGCGTTTACTCTGATGTGCTCACAGACTGCCCTTTGAACTCCATGAGTCAAAACATTCACTCCATCGATATGGAGTAAAAATACGGTTGCATCCTTCATGGATTAATGAAACAAAGGAGGATTATCCTCTTGTTAACTCCCATTTTGAAATGAAGTTTCTTGCTCTCAACGCTCCCCAAGTCCCCAATGGAGTAAAAAAAAAACTTTGCGCCGTCAGCTCTGCCGCCTAGCGTCTAGTCTGCATCTGGTCAGTCGTATGATAATGGCGATGAGTGTCGTCTCCTTGGATATCGTCGGCGGACATCTGCTCGCTTCTGTGCTTCGCCTGCCGAGGCACAGATGTCTAAATGTCGCCCTTTTACGTTAAGCTACACTGAACTGCTCCTCTGAAGCCCCACCGCGCTCCCACCATGCCCAATCTTCCTTAGTTCGTGCCGCCACCCGGTTAGGGCTACCGCTTAGTCCTAATTTTCACATCTTTTATCAGCGCGGTTCGCGCAACACGGAACTGCAATGGAGCGGAGTTTCGACGCGGAGCGCTTGGAAGCGCTTATGAGGCTGCGTTGTTCCTCAATCACATTACGAAAGCCAGTTTTAAAGAGAAGAAGATGAAAGCAAACCGTCATTCCAGATTACCTCCGGTGATGTTGTCGTCTTCAACTCATTCTGCTCTGGTTTTTAGTCGACTGTAACGTGGTGCATGACCATGAAAATTTATCTGAAACCCCTTTTCAGCTTTGGAGCATTGTTTACAAGGTTACATCGCTTCGTCTACGATAACAGGCTGCCAAACGAGCTAGCAAAGCGCAAGCAGACGACTCTTGCCGCCTCCGCCAACGCCGCCGCTAGGCTTGCTGACGGAGAAAAGAAAGCGTGACGCGGGGTCACAAGAGAGCAGCGCGGTTGTCCAAGCTGGGCTGCCGCCTGCCCCCGCAGCTCCCTGCTCGTTTCCGTGATTGGCACTGCTGTAAGGATGAGCTTGGAAGAGCTAGGACCCATAAACATGGCGCTGAGATAGGGTTCCATTTCAGGGGGCTGTAAAACATTTTACTCCCTTCTAAGCATAAATATCTCCCTTGTATAAGGGAGTAAACAAATTCTCCATATACATGATGTAAACGAAACCTCCTTATGGTTGTGCGGTAGAGAACAAGCAAGCCATTTACTCCCACTAGGGCGTTTTTTGTTTTTGTTTTGCAACCGGGAGCTCAAGGAAAGAAGCCACCAGGACCCGGCGTGAACAAGGCTTTAGCCAGGTGCCAACTAAAGCGGTTGGACCGCTAGGCGGCGCCACCAGAGGGGTCGGCAGCACGGCAACGTTACTCAGGCGCAATCCGCTCCCACTGAGGCATAAAACGCAAACTGCCCTCCCGGAAACGCTAGTGCTCACTCCGCAGTGGCTTCGTCCATGGACCGTGCACAGAGCTGCGGCAGCAACGCGAATAAGTCCTCAACGAGCTCCGAGGCGTGAACATTCCCGCAGCCATCGAGCGTGCCCCGACGCGCGAGGGAACTTGCGACACAAACACGTCGCCGGGCACATCGCACACGACGAGCTCGCCGCTGCTGCTGCTGCGGTCGCCGCGCCAGTCGCGCGCACGCGACCGCGAACGGCCAGCGGCGGCGGCGGCGTCTCGGTTTGCGTAACCTTGCCCCGCGCGCTAGCGCCAAGGCATTGTGTCGTGTCGTACAGGCGCCTGGCGCGCGTGCCACCCCCACGCAGGCTATACGACGCGCCTTCCCGCCCTCGTCGCCGTATCCTTTTTCCGGCGCGCGCGCTCTCCTCTTGCGAGTCCTTCTTTGTGCGGCGCCATGTACACGGAACATTGCGGCCTTTGTGGGGGCCACGACAACAAATGTTTGCCCGCAGCCTGCGGCAACGGCGGTTCCGCCCAATTTGAGCCGAAGCCAGCGTCACGTGAAAAGAACAGCCGCGCGCGTGTGTATACACGGTGGACGCTGCGTCGCGTTCGTCGACGTGTCTCCACGAAGAAGGCGATTGTTCTCCGCATCCCCGCGCATCATTACTCTTTTTCCCTTATGATCGAAACCCGGCCGCGGCGACCGCGTTTCGACGGGGACGGAATAACGACAGGTGACCGTGCGCTAAGCGATGTAACCTGGCCCACCACTACGCAGCTAATTCTCCCTTCCTTCAACCTTTTCCTTCACAGCGCGGTTCGGATGTCCGCATAGTCTTGAGACGGTTCCTGCGCCCTTCATTTTGTCCCACCAATTATAGTCCTGCATTCCTGTTGCTGGTCTTGCTGCATTTAACCTATATTCTTGCCCACAAATGTGGCTACCTGTTTTTCCTTCCTTACGACAAAAATAATGTGTAACACTTTTTTTTCGTAACACTTTTGTTCTCCATTTGCGATTTCTTAAAGGCCAATCGTTGAATGATGATCGTCACTCCTGGCGTTCTCGATGTCGTTTCGCCGAGTTTGCTATTTTTGGCTTTGACAGGCCTGCAACTGAAAATGCAATAAGGAAACTGCAGTTAGGATTATTATTAGTAGTTAGTACTGTTTTTTATTATTATTAATAATAATCCTTTGTCACTCTTGAGAACACGCCGCCGCGGTCGAGACCATCTTCCCATCTATATCCATCGCCACATTTTTGTATGTTACGGCTACCCGACCCGAAAAAAAATGGCTCGTGAAAAGCCGTACATATGTAGTTTTCATTATTCTATGCCGACAGCTTCCCGGACACCCCCAGGTTTCAAAGGTCGGCTTCGTACCAGACAGTTAGCTTAAGCTAACGTCTATAACTATAGTGCCGATATTGATTTCCACCATCTCGTAATACCGGTTTGAAGCAGAGTCCCTGAAACAGACAACATGCCGCCAGCGCGTTTCAAATGCCGCTCGTCGACGGGAACCATCTATGCGCCCAAACAGCGCAGAAAACGCAAGAAACACGATCCACTCCATGCGCTAATTTACTGTTTTCGATAAGCAGCGCCGGTATACGAGACGGCCTCGGTAAAATACGGCAGCCTTTCCGCGGCAATTCTGAACATCCCAACCGGCCTGTTATTCCTCAGATATACGGAGTATTCCGCGAAAAAAAACCTTCCCTTCCTCAATCACTGGCAGACTGAAAATTCAGAATAAGAAAATACAAAAACGTTACTCCTTTCGCGAGCACAGTATATACGCTGTCCCAAGCGAAAGCTCCGCGGCAAATCTGAACATCCCAACCGGCCTGTTATTCCTCAGATATACGGAGTATTCCGCGAAAAAAAAACCTTCCCTTCCTCAATCACTGGCAGCCTGAAAATTCAGAATAAGAAAATACAAAAACGTTACTCCTTTCGCGAGCACAGTATATACGCTGTCCCAAGCGAAAGCTCCGCGGCAAATCTGAACATCCCAACCGGCCTGTTATTCCTCGGATATACGGAGTATTTTGCGAAAAAAAAACCTTCCCTTCCTCAATCACTGGCAGCCTGAAAATTCAGAATAAGAAAATACAAAAACGTTACTCCTTTCGCGAGCACAGTATATACGCTGTCCCAAGCGAAAGCTCCGCGGCAAATCTGAACATCCCAACCGGCCTGTTATTCCTCGGATATATGGAGTATTTTGCGAAAAAAAACCTTCCCTTCCTCAATCACTGGCAGCCTGAAAATTCAGAATAAGAAAATACAAAAACGTTACTCCTTTCGCGAGCACAGTATATACGCTGTCCCAAGCGAAAGCTCCGCGGCAAATCTGAACATCCCAACCGGCCTGTTATTCCTCAGATATACGGAGTATTCCGCGAAAAAAACCTTCCCTTCCTCAATCACTGGCAGCCTGAAAATTCAGAATAAGAAAATACAAAAACGTTACTCCTTTCGCGAGCACAGTATATACGCTGTCCCAAGCGAAAGCTCCGCGGCAAATCTGAACATCCCAACCGGCCTGTTATTCCTCAGATATACGGAGTATTCTGCGAAAAAAAACCTTCCCTTCCTCAATCACTGGCAGGCTGAAAATTCAGAATAAGAAAATACAAAAAACTCCGACGTTACTCCTTTCGCAAGCACAGTATATACGCTGTCCCACGCGAAAGCTCCGCGGCAAATCTGAACATCCCAACCGGCCTGTTATTCCTCAGATATACGGAGTATTCTGCGAAAAAAAACCTTCCCTTCCTTAATCACTGGCAGCCTGAAAATTCAGAATAAGAAAATACAAAAAACTCCGACGTTCCTCTTTTCGCAAGCACAGTCCCAAGCGAAAGCGGCCCTTTAGCGCTGCATCGTACGGCTGCTGCTGCTGCTGCGACGAGTCGGTCGTCTGCAAATTATTCAATGCCACGCATTGCGATGCAGTGCGCGGCCGCACTGGGCACCACGCGCGCTCCGGCGAACTCAACACGGATGCAGTAGCCGCATTTTATCGCCCCGTTACGCCCTTATCGCGCACTGCAGAGGCTAAAAATGGCACACACTCTTTCTTTCCCTCTCTACGGCGCGCGCAGCAACGAGGAAGCAGTGCGCGAAAGGCTGACGCGGTCACAAATGAGGAATGAGCTTTCCCCGCCGAAGACGGGCCGAGAGGTGGAGAAGCTGCGCGGCGGGTGATAAGTTTTACGGCAGCGGCGCCGGGGTGTGTCCGGAATATACACACCGCGAATTCTATATGCAGTGCAGGGACAGGGAATTTCGCACGCACCGGACCATTTCGCTGAGCGGCGGTACAGGGAACAACACGGGTGGAATTTCACATCGGTCGAACTTTCTCGAGCCTCAGAGAACGAGCGAGACAGAGAGAGGGACGGATTGAGCCAGTTGCGTACGCATCTATCTCTTGAGCCTGCCGCAGATCTCGCGCCATCTCGGTATCGATGTAGAGGTAACAGAAAGAAAACACTCTCGGAGTAGGTGTACACGTAAGCGTCGCACGGAAAAGCCAAACGCGAGATAATTGAATCGAGCAGGTATACCGATATTCGGCGCTATTATTTTTTTTCTTTTTACGCCCCTCAGGCCTGCGTATATATACTTCGAGCAGGAACTGCGCGTATTGGACGACAGATGATCCGATACTCGCGAAAGCATCACGTGTGCACTTTCCTTTTAAAACTTTTTTTTTTAAAAGCCCCGTGGGTTTCCCGTTTCACGCAGGCACGAGAGAGACAGAGTGTGAGATGGGTGAGAGAGAAACGCACTCTGCTCGCAAAATTCCAGAGCAGCGCCAGCAGAGGCACGTTAATTAAACACAGCTGCCCATTTTTTACCGCCGTTGCAATGCGCTGAACGTTCACCGTAGAGTGCAGCATATTTGCGTCGCAAAAAGCAGACGCGCACTTGTAACGACCGCGCTTCGCCACGTGCCGACGCACGCGCTTTTGCTGTTTTCCGAAGGGCCGCTCAGTCGATAACAATGTTTGCTTCACCCCGTCATTGCCACTGCAAATGGACTTGCAGGCTCGCTCAACACTGCCAAGGGCACTGAGGATAACGGACAGGTAAATCGGGGGACCATGCGCACTTTTACGAAGAGGAGGCGGCCGGAGGTGTTTATGCTAATCAGTCAGGCCACCTCTGTAAACGTGTAAGGCGGATTTACATTCCTGAACGCAGGGCTTCGAGAAGCTGTAAAGCGATTAGCCCAGGTAGAGGGCTATAGGTTGAGTTTAAATGCCTTACAGATGGTATTCCGGCGCGAAGATAGTGTATCTGCGAACGACATCAGCAAATCACAAGGACGTTTTCTCCCCCCAGATTGAAGTATCGGCGCGGTTGATCTTGTTCCATCGATTAAAGATTGCTTAAAAGGCGCCTAAAATGGCGTACGGAGAGCAGCCCCCAGGAAAGCATTGAGCAAGCAATGCGTATGCTTATAAAGGTGTATAAATTGAAGAAGCAAAATCCATAAAAAATACAAAACTTTTTTTAGAAACAGGCCGATGCGGCGCCACAGCGAAATCGACAAAAACAGCGGAACCGCAAGCAAGGTAACATGGCAAAACACTGAAATTGATGGAAGCATCAAGCCCCACGTAACTGTTCGCCAAAATGACCTATTAAGCAGTGGAGTCGGTTATTACACAAAATCGAAGCAAATACATGGAGCTCGGTGACAGCTTCTCGATTAATATCAAGTCTGACGATGCCAGTCGTCCAGGCTGTTAATAATAAACGGAGATGTACGTAAGTCGTCATGAATGAGTGAAACCTTATATCACGGGTTGGTTCTTTTCGATCCCGGTTGGTAGCGCCATTTACGAGGAAGGATGCAACAGTTGAGAAAGCACGATAAAGTCGGAAAATAAGCAATTTACAGTCTTCAATCTTGCGTCCTTGATTCTCCCGGTCCTGTCTATAATGATGTATACGATCCATCGTTTCTCCAAAGCTGAAGATTCGGCCCGCACAGGACGACGTTTCTCGTTTTCACATAGGGGTATGCACGTGGCGCTTTAGCATTCGCTGCACGCTTAAATCAGCCGCGTCGCCTAACGCGGTGATCGAAATAAACTACCAAATAGAGTGCTTGTCCGCTAGAACGCTGAGCAAGCGGAGCAATGCTTTACTAAATTTTTTTTTTCCTTGGTTGTGCACTAGATACTCGGTGCGTTAAGCGCGCGTGGGCCAAAAGACTTTAAGATAGTATAGAATGCGCACATTGGTTTACCAAAGTTAACAGCCACGGATGCGGAGATCCTTGCGCAGCGGGCGCCAAAACAGAAAGTAGCGCTCAATCGTCATAAAAAAATAAGCCGACGTTAACATAGGTCGCCGGTTCGAATCCCGGCCGCGAGCTAAACTCTTAATTTACGCTGCACGAAACGCTGAATCGTATGACACCATCCGGAACATTTTGCGGAAAACGGTCGGCCCACAAATTTTACACGAATATCCGGACTAAGTGGCCCGACTTTGACGGCTGCCAGACAGGATATGCAGAGTGTCCCAGCTAACTTTAGCCACGGTTTTAAATTACGCCGAGGCACTCTAGCACGACGCGACCAAATGCATGCTGCTGGCTGTTGTATGTAGCAAGTCGCACTATTTTTTGTATTGTGCTTAATTGCATAATTAGTCGAGGTTAATTAACCAACTTCGCAAGCAACGAAGGTGAAAAAGTCCAGTGAGAAAGTTGTAGAGTGGTCCGCGAAACGGCCAACTGAACAGTTTCGTACCCGCCGCAGTGGCTCAGTGGTTAGGGCGCTCGACTACTGATCCGGAGTTCCCGGGTTCGAACCCGACCGCGGCGGCTGCGTTTTTATGGAGGAAAAACGCTAAGGCGCCCGTGTGCTGTGCGATGTCGGTGCACGTTAAAGATCCCCAGGTGGTCGAAATTATTCCGGAGCCCTCCACTGCGGCACTTCCTTCTTCCTTTCTTCTTTCACTCCCTCCCTTGTCCCTTCCCTAACGGCGCGGTTCAGGTGTCCAACGATATATGAGACAGATACTGCGCCATTTCCTTTCCCCCAAAACCAATTATTAATTATTATTAACAGTTTCGAACTTTCCATCTATTACGTATCGGCATTTTTTCGCTCACTGCAGATGCCCGCGAAATACAAAAAAATTCCACGTGACATGCCTGCTCGCGCCGCGATTGCAGTGACCTCAAACGTTCCGCGCAGGAACGAACAAATCGTTTAGCCCGGTGTGCTGCTGCTTAAAAAGGTGACAGGGCCATAACCACTGAGCCACCGCGGCGGCTATCTCTGGTTTACGTTAAGTGACAAATATTTTGAATGCATCTGAACCCATGAGCCCCTGACTGGATAGGTTACTGTTACTCGTTATTTGAAAAGGTGAGAGGCTGCCATTGTGATATACAGAAATGCTCAGTAACACTCCAGTTCCTGTGAAGTCACAAATCGACAAAAACGCCTTCGAGTTGAGCTGATACCGGCAAGAAAACACAGGCACCAATCGTGTCAGCAAACGGAACTGATCTTGGAAGGGGCAGGAACGGTTTAATATGTTTATCGGGTTCAACGCTCGTGCCGAGCTAACTTTCCTACCTCCAAACTACGGAACCGAAACGGGGAATGTGCGCAGCACTTCTTACGCTACGACGCGGAAACTGCAATTTCCTGCAGGACACACGAGGGAGGCGATCTGTAGGCTCTTGGACAGCTGGAGGCAAGGAGGAAACGCTTCGCATTCGTTCTTTTCGTCGCAGCGTTGACAACCATGGAGTGGAAACAACCAAGAAGTGGAGAGGCAGCCGAGAAGTGAAAACTAAGGAGTGCATGGAAGAACTAAAACAGTGGAAGCAACTAAGCAGCGGAAAGAGACGAGAAGTGGAACCAACAAACGAATAAAGAAAGAGCGAAGCAAAGCAGGATTGCCTCACACCGCACAGTCGTGCCTGCTCCGGCCTCCCCACCGTTATGAGCTTTTTGCCCAGCGCGTCTTCAACAACCTCTTCTCGTCGACATCAATAATTTAAACGGTGGTTTCTTCCGCCACAAGATTCGTTCGCCACTTTCACATCATTTCAGCCAAAAATACAAATTTCAGGCAATAATAATAATAATAATTGGTTTTTGGGGAAAAGAAATGGCGCAATATCTGTCTCATATATCGTTGTACACCTGAACCGCGCCCTAAGGGAAGGGATAAAGGAGGGAGTGAAAGAAGAGAGAGGTGCCGTAGTGGAGGGCTCCGGAATAATTTCGACCACCTGGGGATCTTTAACGTGCACTGACATCGCACAGCACACGGGCGCCTTAGCGTTTTGCCTCCACAAAAACGCAGCCGCCGCGGTCGGGTTCGAACCCTGGAGCTCCGGACCAGTAGTCGAGCAACCCAACCACTGAGCCACCGCGGCGGGTACAAATTTCAGGTTTTAAAGCGAAACCGTGATATCTCCTCCGCAGCCATCTAACCCCCCCCTTTCAAATCCGGTCTTTATTTCTTCCGACAGAAGTCGCCAATTCCGATCGCCTACTTTGATTTCAAGAAAAAAAGATAGTCCCTCGCGATCGACATCCTTCCTTCCCGGTTATTCAACAGCACGCAATAAAAATCCGGTCGTTTCAATCATTCCGGCACGCTACGCACGTCAGTCGCGCTTTCCCCGGCCCTCTTTCGTCCGCCTTCTCTTTGCCTTCTACAGTGCGGAAAAAAAAAAGAACGATTGCGTTCGTTAGACGACAAAAAAGAAAAAGAGACGAGAACGGAAGTGAGGCCCGGTGTATGTATACCAAGCGTCGAGGACACGGGTCGTATAGTTCCTGCAGACATCGACGACGCGCACTACATGACTCTCGGCGCGCGGCGTGCCGCAAAAGACGCGTCCCGTTTCACACGGCGTGTGAACGGGGTGACCGGCTGGAATACGGCGCGACGCCGGAGAGGAGGAGAAAGGAAGGCAGCGGCGCACGCACAGCACGCAGTTCGGTAGATATGCGCTACGCGCTCGAACCAACCGCCGCCCTCTCGCGATAGGTGCTCGCGAAAGATCACGAACTTCCATCGCCGCCGCCGCCGCGCGGTGCGGTTCGTTACGCGGCCCGAGCGATCCTCCGGCCGATTCGGCTTGATTCGGGCCGAGAGTGCCCGCGGACGCGCCTCGATCGTGCGATCTCGACCGATGCGCGACCAGTGGCGGTCGGAAGAGACACGGGTCGATGCAGCCGGCGCGTGTGCCCTCAATGGACGACTGTCTGCATACGCTCAGTGTAAGCGCAGAAACGGAGCAGGGAGAAAGTGTACGAGTGCGAACACGCGTGGCAGCAGTCCCCGTAAGTGCGAACGCACGGGTCTTGCTTCAACCCCAGCGCATAAAAACTCATGGCGAGGAAATAAAGGACCGGAGGAAGTCCGAGATATCGACAATCGGAGCGAAATCACGGCCAGTCTGAGAGATCTGTTGAAGAAAAGAAATAAGAAACAGAAGCAAGGAGGAAAGAGAGGGCAGAAAAGGAGGGCATCGCACTCGTCGCCAGCTTCCCGGCCACGGGGATGGAACTGGCAGAGCTCCACTTGCCGACGCAAGACAAAGGATTGCGCAAGCTGACAAGTAACGGTAATTCAGGTAACGGCGGGCTCCGAAACACAGCTGAACAGAGAAGACGCCGCAAGCGAGCCCGAGAACGCATTCGAGGTGTGTGCCGCGACCTCCTTTTTCGTGAACGCGCAGGAACGGTGATCACGAAGAGACCACTGCTAAAACAATGGTCGCCGAGTCCAGCTAAACGGCGGGACGCTAAGTGTGCAGGTGCTCATATCTATACACAAGAGGAGGAAAGAACAAAAGGTGAACAAAAGGGACACCTATTACGTTGTTTTGGCACTGCGAGAGCATTACAAGCTGTTAATGCCTTTGCCCAAGCAACGTCACTTCCGGCCTGGTGAGGTCAATTCTCTCCAGCCAATGGGAATTATCCGCTCTGATTGCGTCACTTCCCTCCAACCAGTGGGCGAATATTATGACCGGCGGCACATTCTTCCCCCGATGAGGCCTAAAAAGAATCCTGCGCCTTTCACTCACACCTACATGCAGCATGCATTCAAGCAACGGTGACCGCAAATTTGCCGTACAAAGGAGCTCGACCAAAGGCCACGTCAAGTCGCTTTATGGGGACCTGCTCCAGACTGCACCGCCGAAGATGCGCGCTGTGAAACAAAATGGCGCCCGTGACGCCGCGTGAATACTTCTCGTAGTAATTTCTGGTGCGCAACGAACCGCTAGCGCACTGCAAAAGCTTGCGGGCAGCAGCACTGAAACGTATGCAGGCACTGCGCCGTTCTACCTTACGAAGAATGCCTCACCTTACTCAAGAGTCATATACTCACTTACCCCCCTCCTCTCAGGTTTGCGAGTAAACATGCCCTTGACCAAAGAAACAACAACGAAACGGCTCAGTTCAAGTTGATTCAGGCAAGTCGTTACCCGTTACGCTCCCAAACAGCTCCCGCCGTTCAGAGCGTCATTGTTCAGTGCCCAGCAGTGCGTGCGAAACTAAGCCAGAGGTAGGAAAGACGAGCAAACAACAACAATGAAATACACGGTACCCCCTCTGCGCTACATTGTGCTCATTCTTTGATTTCAGTATTCTGAGCGCACAAACCAGTTTTGCGCGCATGAAAGGTTTCAAATGGGATGAAACGACAACTGCAATCGAACCATTTCAAGCCTGACCAACGCCACCTAGCCCGCAGCTTTAATGCAGAAAACAGCTTATCACCGGCCCGCACGGTGATAAGCCCCGCTACGGTGGCAAGCGAAATGCCGTACGGCTCGGGTAAAATTGTTCGTCTCGAATTCGAAAACCCACGCCGCTACGACCCACGCCTTCTTTTAATTCGCTCTGCCGGTGCCTCGTTGTTTCGGGGGTAATGAATGATCTGCGATCGCTGCTTTCCACGCTGCAGCCTCGGGACGTGACAGAGAGCACGCAAAGGACAACGACTTCGTGCATCGAGAAACGAAAAGAAAGCGTAGCGCAACACTTCGCCTCAGCTCACGGAAGGGACGATGGTGCGATGTAGAGAGACGGCACACAGAAGAAAAAAAAAGGAAAAGAAATGAGGCGCACGCAACGCCCCGGATCGAAAATGAACCAGCGACAGCAGCAAAAACACGAAGGCACACGCGCGGGCGAAGAACAGTGCGAAGCCAAAGGAAAAGGAACGTGGGCGCACGACGTGCACGACGAGGGGCGGAAAAGTGCGGGGGAGCGAGGCACAGGGACGCCAAGTGTGCACGGGCCGCGCACGACGACGACACCGCGCTGGCACCACGAAGAAAGAGGAGGGAGCGGCCGCAACACGTGATGCGCCCACCGCCGTGCATCACGTACAAGAAGAGCCAACGTGGGTACAAGGGAGAAAACGAACGGGGGAGGGAGACCTTGAAAGAGCGGAGGGAGGTCAGACTCACCCGTAGTGCTGCTCTCCATTCTGACGCTGCCCAGGGTCACCCTGCGGAAGGCGACCTCCTTGGCGCGCTCCAGACCGGTCAGCTCGGGCGCCGTCGCCTTGCGCGCGGGCAGGGTCTGTCCTCGGTCGCAGTCCTGGACGCTGGGCGGACTGCTGTAGGTGACCGTGAGCGCGCTGCGGGCCCGGTCGCGAAACGCGGGCGACGCGGGCGCCGACAGCGACGGCGTCAGCGGCAGCTTGGAGTCCGGCAGCAGCAGCTGCTTGTGGGTCGAAGGCGGGGGGCTCTCCTGCGGCTGGTGCTTGGGCGAAGTGGACAGCTGGCGCTGCGGGCTCTGGCGCTTGGTGCGAGGGAACGGCACGGGCGGCGGGGAGTCGTCGGCCGTCGTCGAAGAAGGCGACGGCTGGAGTGGCGGTCTCCCGGCGGCTTCGGCGGAAGCGCTGTCGCTCGAAGAGGACAGGGAAGACCCCTGGCGCGGGAGCTTTCGGCCCGGCGCCCTCAGGGGGCCTCGGAGCGGGGCCCAGCGGACGCCGGTGGGAGGCGACGGGCAGGCGGCCGAGGACAGGGGCGGAGTGCCTTCGGACGTGGGCTTGCTGGTCGCGGATGACGCCGGCAAGGGCGTGGCCGAGGAGTCGGCGGCGCTGGACACATCCGAGGACAGGCTGTCCTGGCCGGTCACTGACTGCGGGGAGTCCGGGCGCGGAGCGGAGAAGCCGGAGAGTCGCGCTGGGGGCCGCAGCGCGTCAGGGGACGCCGTCGTCCTGGTCATAGGCGGCGTCTTGGGGGCGCTGCTGTTTCCAGTGGCTCCTCGGGCACCCTGCGGCGGGGCCGCGGCTGCTGAAGTGGTCGCTTGCGCGTGTCGGCCGGCATTCTCGGTTCGCACTATCGGGGCGCATTGGAGGGCGCGGCCCAGCAGGTCCGCGACGGGCGGTCCGTTCAACTTGCGGCGTCGGCTAGACCGCCGGCACAGGTCCTGCATCCATTGGCCGGACGTGGCTTTGAGCTCCCTGCGCAAACGAGAGGGGCGCGATGACACAAAGTTGAGAAAGGTTATACACTATATATGTGTAAAATTTGACAAGCAACAAACGCAGTTGACCGTCACTCGGGAGCATGAAACGCATCCACGATGAGTCACGGTATACGCGGCCCCATATGAAAAGAACAGAATACTTTTTCCTGAGAGTTGAAACGCATAAACAAAAGAAGAAACAAAATTGGAGGGTACACTCAAGCTCCACCTTAAGAAGTTTAACGTACGCGATAGCGTAATGGGTTATTTAATACCCACATATGTGGAATTGGCCATTCTCGACTTCACACTAATAGAATGATAGGTCCCTGGGAATCATCATACCAATCCGACGCGCCACTGCCCTGCGATGGCAGGTGCTGCCACCGGTGGCGCTTGTGCGACCGAGATTGCTCTTCCCGAGCGACCAGTCATTTGTTTAACTGCCACTGTGGCCAGTTTACTCAAAATCCGGTGGGCAGGTTGTGATGACACCACAAGGTCACGTGACCTAGGCTGCAGACCTTGTTGTTTCTCTGCGGATTTTAAAGCGGGAGATTCACTGGCCTAGCAGGAGCGAGAAAACTCTGCTCGGAGAAACGTGACGTCACAACCACGTGACATGCAACAGCTACGCCGGGAGTCGGAGCGGCCGCCCTCCACTACGGCACCTCTTTCTTCCTTTCTTCTCTCAGCTAGACCCTCCTTTATCCTTTCCCTTACGGCGTGGTTCAAGTGTCGGCCGAGATATGCGACAGATACTGTGCCACTTCCCCAAAAACCAATTTTCAACTTCTTCACCAACCTGCCGCGGTGGCTCAGTGGTTAGGGTGCTCGACTACTGATCCGGAGTTCCCGGGTTCGAACCCGACCGCGGCGGCTGCGTTTTTATGGAGGCAAAACGCTAAGGCGCCCGTGTGCTGTGGGATGTCAGTGCACGTTAAAGATTCCCAGGTGGTCCAAATTATTCCGGATCCCTCCACTACGGCACCTCTTTCTTCTTTCACTCCCTCCTTTATCCCTTCTCTTACGGCGCGGTTCAGGTGTCCGCCGATATATGAGACAAATACTGAGCCATTTCCTTTCCCCCAAAACAAATTATTATTATTAACTTCATCACCTCCTTACCGGCGCTGTTCGGGTGTCCACCGAGATATGCGAGACAGTTACTGCGCCATTCACTTTAATAATAATAATTGGTTTTTTGGGGAAAAAATGGCGCAGTATGTCTCATATATCTTTGGACACCTGAACCGCGCCGTAAGGGAAGGGATATAGGAGGGAGTGAAAGAAGAAAGGAAGAAAGAGGTGCCGTAGTGGAGGGTTCCGGAATAATTTCGACCACCTGGGGATCTTTAACGTGCGCTGACATCGCACAGCACACGGGCGCCTTAGCGTTTTGCCTCGATAAAAACGCAGGCGCCGAAGAATGATGGCAGGGGATAGCCACACGCAGCAATATGTTAGACACGCGCTGGCCACAATTCACGAAAGCGAAAGACGGACCCATCAACGTCATAATCCGTCGAAAGAGGCCGCTGTCCTCCGCGGCGCCCATGTATGGAGCAGACGACGATGATTCATTCTCAGTTGACCTTTAACATTCGCGAAGGGCGCAAGACCGATTGCGTTAAGCCTCAGGGATAAATGTTTTTTTTTTTCTACAGGAGGGCCGCTGCACAGCGTAGCGGGTTCGGTCGATATGTTCAAGGCAAAAAAGCCCTGCGCACATCAGCTCCACTGCTTGGCCGCTCTGCTCGCGATATCTCTCGTCTCGCAGTGCGCAAGCCAATTTCCAACTCGTATTAATGAACTCTGCTGACAGCCGACCTCCAGACCTCCGCCCGCAGCGGATGCTAGACGGCTCTGCTCGGGTTCTGCGAGCAAGGCGTTCCGCTGGACAAACTGGGGCAGCGTTCCTGGTGCGCGATAGCGTCAAATAAAGAAAAAAACGCAGCGGGAAATACTGCTCCGATAAACAACGTTTCAACTCTTGCCTGCTGCCACCGTGTGGGCATTTCGGGTGCAAATAGCAAGCAAAAGCGCAGCACTTAAGTGCGCTTACATGGCTGACATTGCCCGGCGTTCTTAGTCTAGACGTTCCCGATAGCTCTTTGTCTCACAGACACCCATACCCAGTCCACCCATACTATTTTTCAGCCTTCAGTCGCTTAGATCATTGTCTGCGACGTCTTGTCACTTTTAATTAAAGGAACATTATTCAGTGATCCCCCAGCTTCGAACTTCATACGTTCCTTGCAGGTGCAGCAGGCCTATACTGAGGCGTTACACGCAGCGAAACCAGTCCAGTGTTCTCTCTTTATAAACCTCTGCGACCTTGACCGCACCTATCATGTGGTTGTAAAGGTAGGATAACATTCTGTACGATAGCAAGGCGCAACGTTTTACAAGGTGAGAGTTTATGCATGACGTAAACACCGCGCCCGCAATTACAGCGGATATCTTAACCAATTATATATACACACTGTACACTTGACGCAGATGCACGTGTGTTCGTTTAATTACCGCTGACACGAAGGTTTCCGCTCGTTGTGTCAGTGGTGCATATCGTGGGCGTCAGGTGCTAGTGAGACAACAATAAACCAAATCTACAAAAATTACACATCCGGATCATTAAGGTGTCGCTTGCCTAATTATACGCGTTCCATCGAATACACAGGGCACAATGATAAACGGACAGAAGCCGTTTCAAACAATCGACGCCGTTACCTTTCGGAGCTATCACAGCAAAACCAAGTCAGACGCCAGCCTCAACATTTATACCACACCTCGTACAAAGCACATCCTCCGCACTCAATATGCAGAGCGGGACATCGCGGCAGGCACGGCTCGACACGAGCGGATACTCGACCACTACAGCAAGCGGGTTCTTCCACTACCCGCTCATTGATACCACGCGGCTTGGCACAACACCCAGCTGGTTCAAGTTCGACGGCACTATATCTCGCAAGCGAGATGAGGCGCCTTCTTTCCTTGTGGTCGTTTAATGCCACTTCTCGCCCTTTCCCGCTCTAAGACGGGACGGCATAGCTTTCGCACACGATTCAAAAGGCGCTCGCAGATTCGCGCGCCTCTCCGCCAAAAGCGCAAGCCGAATGTAGCTCGCGCTAAGCCAACCTTTCGTCACCCTTTTCGCCAGCGGTGCCAGCGAAATGGTCGACCCTCCGACGCACGACTATAGCGCCACTCGCGGGCGTCGCCGCGGTCCGGGACCAGCCAATGCAATGTATGCGCATGAACTTCTCGCGCGACCCACCGACACTTCTTTCGTGTGGGTCTCTGCACCGGGGACAAGATAAAAAAAAAAAGAGAGACGCCAGGCCCACACAGAAAGCGAGAAGCTGGCTGACATCACACGGGAGTCACAGGGACCGCATCCTCTTGAGTATTCATGGCACACCGACAAAAGGCATCGGGCGCTGCCTGCATCGCGACGCCAGCCCCGACTGACCAGGATGTTGCCTTGGAAGGCGGCCAGCCAATTGACGACGAACTGGCAGCAGCGCTGGATGGATCAGGCCTCTCGAGGAAAGCGTAGCGTAGGTCGGGCCGCCGATGCAGCGCGCACTGGCGCTGCTGCAGTGGAAGCGATGACTCACGCGTGCGCCGATCGGGCCTCGTCCCAGACGCCGCCTTGACCGGAGTAATAGGCGCGAGACCGCGCTGCTGTCGCCGCGGCGAAGAGATGACAAGAGGCGATAAACCGGTGTCAGGAAATGTGCGCCCCCAGTATATACGTCCAGGAGCTGCCGAGAGTGCTCGACGCTGTCGCAGTGGCTTAATAGCCTCGCGGCAAATTTTGCCCGCGTTGGTAAAGCGTGTCACGTAAGATTCCAGCGGGGAGACACGGGGTCGCAAGGACTCGCGGACAAGACCAAACGTTATGTAGGAACGGCCGTTTAATGAGAGGAGGAGCGCAGAAAAGGTGGTCACACGCGTTCGCGGTGGCAGGGAAACGATAAGTGCTGCGACAGCGAGGAGGTTTTCCACGGCTGGCGCAGACTAGTTAATCCTACGTCCGATCAAGTTATTCAAACTATCCGAATGCCACGCGAACACGCGCGCATTTAACAGCAAAAAAAAAAAAAGCTACGGGCTAGAAAAAAAAAAACGCAACGATCTGTGCAGTTTTACATCGTTCACGGCATGAAAAGAACTCGAGGATAAATACGGTGTAATCTTAATTGGGCTCGCTATCTCGACATCGTGTTGCGGCACGGAGGAATGCGACGAGGACATTCTATTCCGAGTACCTTATCCTAAAAAAAAAAAAAAATTTAACCTAGACGTTTGCGTAGCTGAACATTACTGGGCGCGCACGGGAGCAACAGGACGCTTTTGTTCCGGGACACGTTCGCTTTAAACCCCGGAACAAAACGAATGACACAGTGTAGCGAGCGACACATGTCACGAGTTCCGGCGTATGAACTTAAACTGACAACGGGGAGGCAAAGATACCGCCTGCTCTAACAGAAAAGTGAAAAAAAGGGGGATCCCTCACGGATTAGGCATGGGTACCAAAACAAAAGAAGTTCACTGCGCAGATATCACAGCTGCGGTTAGACACTCCACATGCTCACTAAAACAACCTGCGACGAAATCAGAATTTTTTTTTTCCAGCGACGCAGCCAGCACAGCAAGCTTTTCCTCCAGCCAGAGACAATTGTCGCTGACGCTTTCGCAGACCGCGCAGCCGCGTGAGAGGTTCCACAGCTGTTATCGGCAACCGAAAAACACAAGCAACCAACACAGTATGCGAAGATGTTAGAAGCCAAATAATCAGCCTGAGATATTACCAAGCATCTTTTCCATGGCCGAGCATGATTACGAGGCTATAGCAAAAGCAACGAATTCCCAAAACTCACACCTCACTGGTGCGAGGTTATCAAAACATGCACCGAAATCTCAGTATCCATGGGTGCGTTTGCACTTCGCCTCCTTCTGACGACCCCCCCTCTGTACGCAAGCGGGTAGCGTTCCTGCAGTCCCGAGATCAGATGTTCTAGTTCAGCGTGGACAAGCGATCCTATAGCGCGGGCACTGACCTGGCTATGCATGATCTACATACAGTTGAACCTCGTTAACACGAAGTTGAAGAGGCCCGGCGATCACTTCGTTATAGCCGTAGCCTCGTTATAGCCCGTGTTGACCGAGCTTCCAAGGGGAATCGCCGTTCCTTCGTTATATCCATTATTTCGTTACAACGAGGCTCGACTTATGCCCAAACGCAAGCACTTCCCTAAAGCCTAATTAGGGTGCACTTAAAGGGACACTGAGGACAACTGTACGAAGTTATCGTACTCAGCGAAAAATTATCTGGCGCTTTCTGGATGTACTGACGTTTGTCCGGTAGCACTGAAGGATTTATCACCGAGAAAATCGGACTTAATAATCTTGCCGCCAGTCGATTCACCAAACTTGTCACGTTCTCAACGGAAAGGGCGCGTGGCCATTGTTTTGAAGTGAATGGCCCTCTTGCGTAGCCTCTGAGATTCGCGTACCCAAAATCGGTATCGACACACCCACCTTACTTGGAAAATCGCCGGTGATGTCAACACCTGCATTTCTTTTTTTCTTCTTTTGTTAGACAATAAAGGTTTCGTTTTCAGCGAGACAGCTGCAGATGGTGATTTTTTATGGCGGAATTGCATCTGTGGCCAAAGAGCGCCATGGCACAAGGCTGTTTCTTCTACTCAAGGTAAGGTCCAAGACCCATTTCCCAAGCATTTCGCCCTAAAGAAGCCGAGCACCAGACCAGGGGAAAGCTTGTACCCGTCGTATCACCAGTGGGTAGCCGGCGGCACTGGGGATCGAACCCCGCACCTCCCGCATGCGAGGTGGATTCAGTGAGACTGCTTGCTGTCTTTGTGTCTAGGGCGGGGTATCCTATTGATACGGGCAAACCTCAGCTTGTTCTCGGCGCCCTTTTAAAAAGACGGCCACAATCCGCCGCATTTCACTCTCTCCAAGCAGGAATGGGAGACAGCGCGGCGCACAGCCGTCCGGAACGGCGCCAGCGACTCGAAAGCGCGCCGGCGCACGACGGCCGCAGCCGCATGCGTGTGGCTGCTGCGCCCCAACAATGCCGAGACGAAGGCGGCAAAAAGCGAGAGCGGCTCGTCGCGGGCCGCGTAACTTGATTATGGATGCCCCTTTCTCTGCCACCGGACGACCCGTCGCGCTGCCTGCGAGAGAACAACAACAGGCGGCGCTATATATCTCTCCGGTGACAAATCGCATTATCTTCGCAGCGAAAGCACGCCGCGCATACGAGGCCCGCACTACTTTCGCACGAAAAGAGACACCGCCTAAGCCTACACGAGCTCCTTCTAAGCGTTAGAAAGTCTCCCGGACTGAGTTCTCCCTGCTCGGTTTCTCCTGACTGGCGCGCTGGATCCAGCGAGGGGCCAGACTGCAGGACGAGGCGGCTAGTGTGCGGGCGATGCTCTGGGGTAATCGAGAACAGAACGCACGGGTTCCGCATGCGTGAATGAATAAAGAGGTGTCGACACAGCTCTGAGGCAGCATTTCTTTCCGTCAAAGGATCAACATCCAGTTCGTTACGGGCACTTGGTCAGATGGCCTTGCTCGCTGCAGTGTGGTTCATTGCGCACTGTGCGAGTGATCGCGTCAGGTCATCGGTCAAGTTACACGCCAAATTTCCCAACACAAGTAAGCATGCGCCGTTTGAGAAGCCGTTAAACAACACAGAAATTACTTAGCTAAGCATAGTTGAGTTCCTGCGCAGGATGTTGTTCAGTTTTTGTTACGATGTTTATTGAAGCTGCGTTGAGTCTGAACTGAGTTAAGAGACGAGCATTTATACTGAGCTCAAAGAACACATCACGCCCATTTCCGACAGTGAATACGAAAAAAAACACGCCTATTTTCAACCAATATTTTTGTAAAGCATGCCTCGTTTGCCTTACGGCGGTGGCAACGGCCGAAAGCAAACATACGCTTTGCGCGACCATTCGGAGCATTCGCTGACAGCAAGCACGCACGAATTGCTGAAAACCTCGGAGACGTCTAAATACGGCGACGGGTCCAGAAGAGGAGGCGCATCTTCCAGGAAACACGTGTAAGGCCGCACGGCTTGCAACGGCCTGTCCGGATGACGAAGCCTTTTGTGTCGACGCGCCCCAGCCGATGGTTCACTGCGCGACGCGCGTGCGGCCGCGCCGGCTCAAAGGTTGTCTCTCCACGCGGCCGCCGACGAAACAAAAGGGAGACCGCTCGCGAGCGCGCTCTCGAACAAAGCAGGAAGCCCGCTGCGGCGACGGAGCCGTGCGCACCCAGGCGACGCTGCGCGCTGGCAATGGCCTCATCGCGAGCATACGCGCTTCGAGACAGAGCCACGGACGAGCGAAGAAGAGTGCTGAAGGAGACGAGCGGCTCGGTGGTGCGGATAGGTGGCTGCAAGCCGTGTGCGCCTCGCGACAATGCGCCGCACCACTGCTGCGACCGCGCAGCAGCTGCCGACGCACGTGGGCGTCACCCAATTACGGAAGCGCTTTGCTGCCCGGAAGTTGCATAACACGAGTCCCTCGCTCGTCTCCGCACCGCCGAAGCCCCTGCTGGCGGCCAAAGCTCTTTAAGGACAGAAACGCATTCTAAGACGCGGAGGCCAGATTACCCAGGCACCACTTCTGCAGCCGCACTGCGGAGCTCGCTAACAACGCTCACCTGTACAACGATCAAATTCACCCGGATAGCAACGCAAAATTCGCAGGGCTGTTATCGCTGTGTAACACTACAATCAGCTACAGCTATTTGCGGGGGTGAATGTAATAGTGTTCATGAGTTAATGTTTCTTACAGCGAAAGCTGTTTCAGCCATGTTTCCCGGTTCAGCGGCCTCGTCGGCGTAACACGTCAGCTGCAACGCGTCACGCTGATGGTCAGGCTGGACTCTAGAGAGATTGGTCACGCTGGAATGACCAATCAGCGTAGCGCAGTGTTACGCGGAAAACTCCTACGACGCCGCAAAAGCGCGAAACCTGCCCTTAACAGCTACAGCTGTCAGAGTCCCCGTATAGATAACAACGTATGGCGTATTGCGCATACAAGGCCTCGCCACTAGGACAGATTATATATGCAATCCAGGTGAGCTTGATAGAAAAGGGGGAAGCAGCAGAAATAATATGTGATAACCTTGAGCTCCCGCAAAAATAACAGCGCAGAAAGGTGCGGTAATCAGTTATGCATTTTAAGAGCAATCGGTGGCAATGCGCCTGCTGGAATTCCTCCCAGCGTTTTGCAGATGTATCTGTAATTGTTTTAAACGACATTTTGAGCCGACTGTAGCGATCGCTCGCACCTCGTTTTCAGCACGTGTCTACTTAGCATGCAGCGTTGCACTCGTTTCCAAATAAACAGCACTGATTCGAACCCTAATGACGTTGCGAGTATAGTGAGGCTCGCCTGTCTTCAGTATGGTCAAACACAACCTTCCGCCCCAAAACAACATAACGGAGTAATAAGGGCCATCAGAACACAAACTAAATACAATCAATCAATCAATCAATCAATCTTTAATGAACCGGTCACGGGAGGAAATGACCGAATGGATACTCATCTATACTGTCATCGCGGTTCTAATACGAGCGTAAACAAGCACATCACGCGCAGTGTGTGTCTGCACACACTTGCGCGCCCATCTCAACGAAGTTAAGAGTTTGTCCAGCGATTCCATCAGGTCCGGTTGCAACGATATCCCGCGGTGCGAGGCTTCCGTTTCCAGCGGTCACGAAACGTGTTTTTTGCGCGTCGTCCGGATTGCCTCCCGCTGGGGCAAGCCAATATATCACGGCAGGTCTGGACAAAGGCACACACGTGCATTCTCGCTTCGCTATCGGGCTCTCTTCAGCCCCCCGCCCGAACGAGTGCGCTGCTGTCTCCCACGACCGATCAAGTACTCGACCGACAGCGGTCACGAGGGAAAAATACTGACGCTGCCCGCAGCATGCCTCAGATCACGCGGGGTTTGTTTGCCGCGCGAACACGCGATGGCTGACGCCTACCGCGCAGGTAGCAATGCTGCCAGAGCGTAAAAAAATAACGCTGCCATTTTCTGCGCATTAATTGGTGGGTGGAAAATAAGTTCTGTTACACGGAACGAGACGTTCGTTGCAGAAAATAAAAGAAAAGAATGAATCTCCATCGATACTTTTGCGTCTGGAAACCTTTTTTGCCTCCTTTCATTTGTCTGTTACTTTCCTTTTATCCGGCATACAAAGGGTCTTAGATTGCGAGGTGGCATTGCCAGTTAATTCGGTTTTTAAAGACGATTTTTACACAACGGATCGCTTGAAGCCACACGGGAGCTATACACCATTAACACCGTGGTAAAGCGCCTCAGGAGTCAATGTGCGAAGCTGTTCGGACTAAAAACAATCTCCAAGACGACTCAGTTGCGACAAAGGGCGAATATTTCTGATGTGCGAAGGTTTCCTGCTAGACATAGCATGACATAGCATTAGACGTTTTCATCATCATCATCATCGCGATGAAGCGTCACTCAGGACGAGGCAAACAAAATGGGCGAAGACGAAGCGGATGGAGTCCTGAACCATGGACTGAACAATCGAGGCAACTAGACCAGCTGTCTGCGCTACGTGAACGATCGAGCCTCGCCCTCCAAGAACAACAACGAAACTAACAGAAAAAAAACCCAACAAAACAGCAAAACCGGGGCGCTGAAATCAAAGCGCGGGCCGCACTTCGAAACCCGGAAACTGTCACAGGTTAGTTCTCCAGGGAGGTACGCACGTACACACAGTCCTCATTCGCGAAGCAAACAGGTGCGCAAATCTGTAACAACGAGCAAGACGAGCAAAAGCGTACGCCAATAAATAAAACGGGCCGAGCCCACGAGAATTGCTGAAAGTGGGAGTAAAACGCGCGGGGCCGGAGGAGTTTTAATGCGCTCTGGAGACCGAAACAAAGAGACCTGCCCACTCGCTCTCTCGTTAAACGATGCGCGCCCGTGCGCTCAACAAGCAAGCTTGCTGCGCTGCTGTAGTTGCCTGCGCGGGCCGGGTGGAGTGCGTGTGTGGTGTGTGTACGCCTACCAGACGACCGTTATCGCTCACGGCGAGACGTAAGCAGCGCTCGCGCCGAACAATGGCCCGGCTACGCAGATGGAAGAACCGATAAGGGGAGAGAACCGCCCGACTTTGCAGCTCCGTTATCGGCGTCTCGCGCACGCACGCAGCTGGCGTCATTATTACGCGGGAGATGGTTACGCCGTGCCTATTTTTTTTTTCCTTCGGTATATGCACACAGTTCTGGCTGGAGTGGAGCCAGCATCGGGCAGAGGCAGAACGATCACCGCGAAATGAGAAACCTGCGGCACATGCTCGCCGCTGCGGGGAACTTGCGCTGAAGTTTGCGATGCCGATTGCAGCGCCATAACACACTGCCTGGCGAGGAGAGCAAGCAGTTTTGGGTAGTACTCTTAGTACTTTTCCGCGCCACCTTCAGGTGCTTATTGGCGTGAGCCTCCGCGTTCTGTCGAAGGCTCACGTGCCGTGCGTCAGCTATCTGGGCTACGCCGAGAGAAGCTAGGCAATGAATGCTGTCAGCCAAATGCGGGTATCTAATCGCGCAGAATGTGTTCTCGCGTTTGCAGCGGCCCAAGCGGCGACTAAAGCAGTTTTGAGTCACCGAATGGAACAATTGCAGTGCCGCCTTGGCAGAGCAGGTTCCCCATACTGTGTACTACGTTAGGGACACTCCAAATCCCGAGTTTCAATGCGCCCCTATGCAGAGGCGCGTTTCAGTGCGGAGTGGTGCGTGAAGGTAGAAGCAACACGAAAACAGAACACCCGGTTAGCGCAGAAGGGAGAATTCTGTCGTTGTTCCTGCACTGAACTCGAAAATTTCCCGCAGGTGTTGTTAAAAAGTACAGAGAAAAATATTTAGAAAACTGAAAAAAAAGTGTGCTTTTCATTCACAATTGCAGGGTCCGTGGCTCTAACCCGGGACCACTGCCTAGCCGGAGAACAACTCGAAGTGGGCACATGGTTAGTTCAATCCTCAGGGGATTCCCGCAAGGTGGCGTAGGTCTGTACTAAAGCAGGAATTACTCATTAGCATCCACCCATGCGCCTCTGATCAGGACGAGTTATTCGCCTAAGAAGAGACCGTGGAAGCGCTATGGTTCTTTTGTAGCCGTATGGTAGCGCTTGGGTAGATGCTAATTAGTAACTACTCGCTTATTACAAATCTATTCCACCTAGTGTGATTCCCCTAAACGCTAGACCATACTTGTTGAGTATCGATTGGTTGAATCGTCATAACGCGTTCCCTGGCCTAATGGCGCCAGCTGTACAGAGCAACAAAACAAAGCTGGGCGCCTATGAAACCCAGGCTCTGTAACAATGCTAAAAGATCGTCAGTATTATGACCAGGTCACCTATTGTGTGCTCCAAGTTAGCGGAGTTTAGAGTCGTCTGAATGAACGAGATGACTTTTTTTGTCACGGTTGACGTTCCGAGTATGAGGGCATTGGTTTGGCACTCTTGCTTGTTACGTAAGGTACGTACAGGAGAAGAATTTAAACAAAAGCGAATGTGAACCTCCTACAGCGGGTTAAATCGAACCAGACGGAACACGGAACTATCTGCGAAGCGATTTTAAAAGTTTATATATATATATATATATATATATATATATATATATATATATATATATATATATATATATATATATATATATATATATATATATATATATAGGCATTCACAGCCTGTTCCTCGCCATGCGATTATCAGCGTTAGCTCATGCACCTGCAATGTGCATGTATCGTGACAATACCACCGCGAGGCGATAACGACAACATACACAGCAGCGAATTACAGTATTAAACACGTCAGTCAGACGCGCGCGCACTGCGCTGACTCATCTCAAATGTAGCTCCACTTGATCAAAGGTAGAGTGGCTTCGGCTCAAGAGCTGCTCCGGGGTATTTCCTGAGAGAGAGAGAGAGCCACTGTTCCCTTTCTTCATCGGCCGCCCTACTTTCCCGCGCCAGTAAGAAAGTGTGGCGCCCTCTGGACGGCACCATTGGAAGCACTGCGGGTTTCCTCGGACGCGCGTAACTTGGAGCAGCGGAAAAACCGCATCACACGGAAGCCGCTAAAAGACGCTGAAGGCTGCGTGCGGGTAGAGTCACTGGAGTCACTAGACTCGCGGTCAGGAACTTTAAACTAGTGCTGCAATGTTGCGCGACAACTGAAGGGGAGCCAGTGGTCTTAAAGCAAAAGCTGCGCTGTCTTCATAGCACTTGCTTGATATCCCCAGGTAGCACCGAACATTAGAATAACTTTATAAATTTGTTTATTAAGTTGCAGCAACGTTAAGTGTTGCATTGGGATTGGAATGCCAGAAATGAACAGTTAACGTTACATTATATTTTAACATGGAAAGTAGAAGTTATTCAAGGATGAGTTCTAAGTGTAATTATAAAGTTAAAAATTAACAAATAATATATGTTTTATCAAACAGCAGCTTAACGCTCCAAACAAACATTGTTTTGATATAGCCCTCTGAACGTTATTATAATGCTTGAGTCATAACCATGAAATAATATTGAAAATATATTTCAGGAACTGAGTCGCACAAGCTTTCCCACAGCTCTCAGAGTAAATATGTTTTTCTACTAACTGCAACCAAATCTCTAAGATTGCGCCTGTGAGAGAATGCAGCCCCAATATATCGTTAGGAAGCTTTACTTATTACCCATTCGTCATTATCACTCATGGGACGTCCCTCAGTAAGATAAGTTCCTCGCCCAATAGTACCAATAGCTACAGATGCAGTCAGAAGCGAGACATTGCGCGATTCAGAATGTTTTAACTCTTCGCACAAAGAAGGACTTTTCCTTTCTTCCTTTCTGCATCTTTTCAAAATTTCACAACGTTCCAGGCACCCACAAGCCGCGGTGGGCAACGATGGTGAAATGTACGCGAAAAACGGAGAAATATGACAAACGAGAACCCCATACTCAGGTTTAGCAAGGTCGTTCAAAGCGCGTCGTCTCGATTTCCCCGCGCCTCTCCAGATGGCGCCACCAATGCACTTCCTGGCCTGGGCAGGCAAAAGGCCGCGCGCACTCTCCGTTTGTCTGCCTCTCAGTCGCGCACTACAGTAGGGACACGGAGCCCACCCGATGGAGGCGGAAGCTGTTATTGAGTTTCTTACGCTGCCTTGTCGTGGGTCATCAAAACACCACCAGTGCTCCACGCTTCGTCCAGCACGTATTCGCGCAAACAGCACAGTGGGTCAGGAGCGCTAACGGGCGGTACGTGTAGACTGCTCCACTCCAGGAAGTCTCGGGTAATGTCCTCAGTATGCTGCGTAGCTTTTATATACGAAGAAAGGTATCTTGCCCGTTAATTAGCAACAAACGTTGCTAGAAAAATAAAATCCCAGACTTCCTGCACTCCTATATGGATCGAGAGAGAAACAAAACAAAAACAGTTTTCTTCAGCCACTTTTCTACGACCACGGCACGCAGAAAAAAGTGAAAACAAATATTCAAAGAACATGGCAGTCGACGTTTAATAACGGAGCGCGCTGAGAGAAAGTTATCAGCGATATAAGTAATAAGCAATGCAAAAAGATAGAGGACTAGCATCGCTTGCTGTGCTAACGATGAGAGAACCAACAGTGAATAGAATAGAAAAAGAAGTAGGTGAGACGCAGCTTAGTGCGTGATAATGTGGCGCTGGAAACCCCCGTCCGAATCGAGCTCCCTTGGGAGCTCATTTAGTGAGCTCCACAAGCTGACCAGCGAGCTCAAGAGTAACGTTGAAGCCGACCACTCGGAAACGGCTATAAAATGCGGTATAATAACCATTACAAAACTTGGAACAGAGTGAGCGTTGCCTTGTGGACAGCAGTACCAGGACGCCAAACACGCCGCAGTAAAGTGCGTTCCGCTCCAGCGAGCATGTGAAATCCCCTCCTACACACCCTCCAACTTAACGACCACGTATATGGACCACGCATCACGACGGACGGACGCGAAAATGGAGCCCCGCGGGCAGGGAGTCCCCCAACCGTGACCGAAATTCTTCAACGGCGCCGGGCCGTAAACCTTCAACCAAACGTGCCCAGTTTGCAGGGCAGTTCGGGGCTAGGTGCTCGCAAGTTCAGGGACTCAGCGGACCATTTGGACGCCCGACGCCGGGTTTTCATTTATTTACACGCGTGAAAGTAGCTCTGCAACTCACTTGGCGCGGGGGTTTGAACAACAACAACAAAAGCGGGCCAAAGGAAAGCACGAAAGAGTGGGCATAAAACGAGAAGAAACAGAAAAGACCCAAATGGGGCGCCCCCGAGCGGTAGGATGGAAGCGAAATACGGGCCTTAATGTCGCCGGTAGATGGACGTCAATAATGCAGCTGGCAAGGCGCAGGGATGAAAGGGACGCACTCTGCGCGTCCATCCGGTCTGCGGTGCTGCGTTCCGAGAAAGCGAAAGAATGCGGCGGCGAGTTTCGCTTCGGTTGCGGACGCTGGACCGCGTGTTCGATACAAAAAGCGACGAATGCACGTAAATATTTGAGACACTGAGAAAAAGAAGCCAGCGAATTGAAATTCGTGGACGTTACACGCCCATGAATACAAGCAAAAGGAATGGACGAATAATAGATTGCAGGCCAAGACCGGAATCAATCAATCAATCAATTAATCCATCAATCGTCTCTATATACCAATCCATGCGGCCAAAAAAACAGTCATCCACCCGCATCTGCTTCTCCGCAGTACTTACGCGTAATGCAAGGAAGCACTACACGTCAAAGCCGTCGGCAGCTGCGTTATGCTTGTGTGCTCTGCAGGAAAACCAGCCTACGTTACTGCGGATTTAGGTCCCTTGGGCGTCACGCAGCGAAGAAACCTTAGCGTTACCGTGTTCAATACTGACCCAGACTTCCCGGATTCGAACCCGACCGCGGCGGCTGCGTTTTTATGGAGGCGGAACACTAAGGCGCCCGTGTGCTGTGCAATGTCAGTGCACGTTAAAGATCCCCAGGTGGTCGAAATTATTCCGGAGCGCTCCACTACGGGCACCTCTTTCTTCCTTTCTTCTTTCGCTCCCTCCGTCATACCTTCCCTTACGGCGCTGTTCAGGTGTCCAACGATATATGAGACAGATGCTGCGCCATTTCCTTTCCCCAAAACCAATTATTATTATTACCGTGTTCAACTAGAACCGATATCTAATATCAAGCCCTCTCCCATCTCCCTACCATTTCTCACGCATACGCGCGCTCGTCATTCATCAAGGGCATTTTCAAAAACAGTTGAGCCTGCGAGACAAATAGTGCGCAACCTGCATAATCTTTTGTCAAGGGTCTCGAAAGAAGGCGGTGGGGATCTGTTATGCTTGGCTCAAAATTGGTGAGCTTTTGTCCGGAGCACAGGGATAACCTAAAGCTTCCCCGCACAGCGAAGTTGCCGTGCAGAGAAAGCAGATTTGCCGTCATAATCACAGTGTGGTTTGTGAACCGCAAGATGAACGTTACTAGGAAACTGAGAATAATGTTTGCATGGAAGTATATAAAGAAGTACAACGTGCCACGCATTCTCTTTAATACGAACTGTGAAATCTAGACACTCTTAATTATACGATGCGAGTACATAACACGCTTTTGAATGCCGATTCCTCGACGTTTCCGGACGCAAAAAATGCGCGACAACGCATCTTGCGAGTCCTAAGTGCGAAAGAAGGAATGAAAAGGTATAGAAGTTATCAGAGAATTGGATAAGCGCGAGTACCGACGTTCTTCGCAAGCGTCACCCTTCAATCTGAGGCTTAGAGGCCACCGCAATACGATGACTCCATGGCCGCTAATAATAATAATAATAATAATAATAATAATAATAATAATAATAATAATAATAATAATAATAATAATAATAATAATAATAATAATAATAATAATAATAATAATAATAATAATAATAATAATAATAATAAAAACTATTAGGCGATCCTCGGTGCATCGTTCGAATGCGTTAGCATTCTCTGTCGTTGCCGATTCTGTTGTAGCTCCGCCTTGAGAGTGACGCGATAGCGTTATTGCCCATATATGCCTAAAATTGGTCACTTTCTGCTTAACATTCCTAGATCCCTGGAAGTCTTCATACCCATTCTGGCGCAGAGGTGCAGACTGGCCTGCGATGGCAGGTGCTACCACCGGTGGGGCTTGTGAGGCCCAGGCCGCACCCCCCGAGGAACCTCTCGCGACCAAACGTTTAACTGAACTGCCACCTGCCACAGTGGGCAATTTGCTCACAATCCGGTGGGCAAGTTGATGACGTCACAATGTTCGCACCGCGTCACTCGGGAAAACCATTGCCTCATGCCCCGCGAAAGAGGGGCGCGGCGACACTTGCGCCGCTGGCAATGGACTGGGAAAACAACAAAACTTGAACAAAATCGAATAGAATCATATCATGCCAGCCCATCAGTTTTCCAGGAAAAACAGTTTCGGAGAAGTACAGTCAGTGTATTTGTATATGGGCTTAAACCACATGAAAAATTTTATGCGCACTGATATAACAGATAAATAACAGGTGAAGCGAATAAATTTCTTGCCGCATGCAGCCGCTTTTCACGCTGATTATCACAGTGTTTCTGCGCGAAAATTTGGGGTCACGGATCGATTTTGGAAGTACTGACCTGTGTTCTCGCTAAATTAACCTCTTGAGGCTTTTCTATAGACACAAGTATCCGAACATATTCGCCTCGTAGGACTATATGCGGCGGAAAATTATTTGGCTCGAATTCACCTGAAAAAAAAAAAAACTGCCTCAACTACTACTAGTCTTGAAACAACCGAGAAGGCTAAGCGAACGGACATGCCACAAGAACCAAACGAAAGCCAAAACCAATTCTGTGAACGGTTGCGGGAATACCCACGGCAGTAACAAACCAGACCACGTTCGCGTCCTAGCCTCTAATGTGGGGCTGGAAACGCACAGTAGACGCGTTTGGAAAACCCAATGGTTGGACTACACACGCACAAAAAAAGAACAGCGCCACACCATCAAGACGTTGTTCTCGACAGCACAAAAAAAAAAACACATGGTAGGGTTTTAACGTAGTTCAACCGAGTATACGCGCGGAAGCATGTGTTTAGCCTGGCTGGGTCGTTGGCACGTCTGGCGACGATAATAGACTCAGGTTAAGCTCTGGTCGAGGTTAAGCTGATCTGATCTGTCCGCACCGCAATTGGAAGTTGACGAAGACGACGATGTGCAGTGTACAGCGCTAGAGTGTGTTGCATGGGTATGTGCCATCGTATTTCAGACGACGACGACGACGACAACAACAACAACAACAACAACAACAACAACAACAACAACAACAACAACAACAACAACAACAACAACAACAGTGTGTTGCAGTTCAACACGATGATTGTGTTCGGCTGCGGTGATAGCTTTGTGCTTTCGTGCAGTGGCCAACGAAACTGATCTGTTCGCGCCGCCGCGGGTTCGAAGCCCGGTCGCGGAAATATTTATTTCTGCATGGGCTATTGCTATGCTAGGTTTGGTCAAGGTCACCTTCAAGGTCGCCCTCCAATTAATACAGCTGGCGCGACGCTCGTCCGAACTTACCCGAGTTACTCCGAGTCTTCACACAAGATTCTTGGTTGGGACCGCGTTATCTAGTGCTTTCGCATAAAAAAAAAAATGTTCGACAGAAATATTTTTAGAGCTCCAGAGATGTCAAGAAAGGTAACTATGCTTGTTATTAAGGACGAAATTAACGGTTGTAGTTAAGCCTCTCAAACAAGCTATCACGTCACGAAGTAAACGCATCCCACGGAGCACTGGACAGTCATTTAGAGCAAGAATAAACGCTTGCAAGACAGATGAAAAAAAAAAAAGATGCCGCCACCGTCTGGAAGACGTTGAAGAAAAGAGCGTTAGCTGTTTGGTTTACTAGAATTGATATGAATGAGATTAAAGTGACGTACACCAATGGAAATACGATTTTGTACATCTTGGATTTATAAGCGACGTCATCAATCAATCACGAATTGGATATATCAGTGACCTCACCAATCAATCACTATTTCAATATACTGATAACGTCACCAATCAATCCCAAATTGGGTTGCTCTATTGATTTGCTATGGGGGCCGCCATCTTGAGTTCCTCGGACTCGGAAAATTTCACGCCGAAGGGAGGTGGCAGCAGACCCCGAGAAATCGAGAAACGCGATGAATAAGAGCGAACGCTCTTAAAAAAAGGACAACTCACGTGATGCCAAACCCGACAGGTCCAGGCATTTTGCGGAACGCCGATCGCCTTATTAACACTGTTTTCCGAACAATTGTGCTCCAAAGCTAGTGACACCACACGGGTAAAGCAAAGCGCTGTCGAGCGCGAAACACAACTCTGGCCGCGAACGGCGACCAAGGCAGACGCATCTTTTCACACAGGGCGCGTCAGGCAAACGCTGCCGTGCTCCGCAGTCATTGGGGTGGCGCCGTCGGGAGACCTCGTGGTTGGTCGATCCGAAAATAAAGCCCCGTCGGCAGAACCGTTTTCTTCTCGCGAGGAACAAGGAGAGAAAGGCGAAAGGAGGGGAGGGGGTGTTGGCGTGCCGCGATGTCGGCACAGGCCACGGGGCTTCGGCCACGAGGTTCTGGCACGCAAAGGTGCTACCGCTGGCCGCCCCAGTGGCCGATTTCCCGCCGGCGCTGCTCCCGAGAGGGAAGGAGAGGGGAAATTGGGGCAAAGAGAGGCTCCCGATTGGAGGACGGGGCGGTGCAGAGTGGGAGCCCCGTTGCCTACAGCGGGAACGATATTAGGAGGCTCCATCGACCCGCGGCAACCACGTCGCGTTGTTTACGGAATAGACGCGCAGCATGCGGGGAATGGACGCACACGTATATATGAACGCGGTACGGAATGGAGTGGAATCGGGCTGTAATGTCGAGACTAAAGCTGCAACGGATGTATTGCAAACTCCAGATTAGCAGCGAGCGCATATTCACGAGGTTCTGTACAGTGGACAGCACACTTAGAGGTACTAACGAAAGTTTCGATCATGATGAAAGAGCCCGCCCTTGGACCGACCGTGCATTGCGCACGTGACATTGTTCGTTCTCTAATACGCACACTTGCTACGCTATGAGGGGAAGGAAGAGTAGCAGAAGACGACATGCGCACATTCCTCAGACTGAGCTGTACGCCTGGATCCGAGATTCCCCGCTGAGAAAAAAGAGAGAGATTGATGCTGGAGTCATACTGCATGCAACAGGTAGCGTCGAATTAGTGCTACGCCTGTCATCTGGAATGTTTTCTTTTTCACTGAGTTTAATTAACACCCTAAATTAATATTAAGAGAAAAACAATAATAAATAAAAACTAAGCAGTGACTCAGGTCACAGGGCGAAAAGCTAAAGAGAAAAAATTGCATTCCACCTGAAGTGCGAAAGCGCTACTTAACACAGTCCCAACCATGAATCTTGTGTGAAGCCTCGGAGTAACTCGGGTAAGATCGGCTAAGTTCGGAGGAGCGTCGCGCCAGCTGTAGCCGATGGGAGCGTGACCTTGAGGGTGACCTTCGCCGAAACTATTATAGCAACAGCTCATGCAGAAATGAAGTAAATATTGCCGCGACTGAGCTTGGAACCCACAGCGGCACAAACAGACCAGCTTCGTCGGCCACTGCACGAGAGCCAATCACGTGCAGCCGATCCCGCCTCGGGTTGATGATGATGATAATGATGATGGCCTCGTGTTAAATTGCAACGCACTCTCGCGCTGTGCATTGCACATCGCCGTCTTCATCAACGTCCATCTGCGGCGCGAACAGATCGGATCAGTTAAACCTCGATCAGAGCGTAACCTGAGTCTCTAATATAAACACATGCTTTCGCGCGTTTACTAGGTTCAGCAACGTTAAAACCCTACCAATTTTTTTTCTCCCCCCCCCTTTTTTTTTTTCGTGTTCCTGCTCGGTTGCATACTGGCCCAGAATGATAGTTTCGTCTTGAGGGACAAGCTCGCAAATGGATACCGAACGTGAATGAGAGGCGTGGCCGGACGCGGCATAATGGATCCCCGAACCTTGAAGTAGGCATTCAGCCGTGACTTCTTCGATCCAGTGCCACTTATGTGAGATTATGCATACTCTCCCGAAGTCCGCAAGGCTTCACGCATCTCGAAGATTACCGAGGCTGCACAGGACGAATACGAAAGCGAAAGAGCAGCGGCCGCAACGAGCGCCTTGCGGGAAGATGGCCGCTTTCTCCGCGAGGCACTCGCTGCCTCAGCTTCTCGCTTCGCCACACATCATCATTAACCGAAATGGAAAACGCGCCGTAATCTGCATTCGGGGCCCGCGCAAATCAAGTTACGTGCATGGGTAGCAGTATACATTGACCAGTAAGGCAAGGTGGTTGCATAACAACGGTAGCCGCCATCCCCTTCCACCAGGCACTGTGCACCCCCCCCCCCTTTCAGCATGAACACAAACTGGGACGACAGTCTCGGAGGCCATGGCTGAGTGCAGCACCGTGTAATTTACAAAATGGCAGCATGGCGCCGCATCCTCCTGACGAAAGCATCACCTTGTGGCAGGCGTTACGGATCCGAGACCTCACCGCATAACGTTTCCGCAATTCCATTTGCCTGGCAGAAATGACTATCGGGACGGCGTGCCGGCCGTTCTTTTCTCATGAATCGTCGATGAACCGAGTAAGGTGAAGCCGCGAGGTCGTGATGAGGACTCGCGCCACTTGCACTGACACTCTCGCTCGCTTCGTCGAGTTCTCGGCGCACGGTCAGCTAACACTCCTCCCACCAGAACAAAAGTGAGCTTTAGGAGTTACTGCTTTTGCATATTGGAACAAGCAGCGAAAGAGTACAAAACTGCAGAGAAAACACGACGCCTCCCCCCCCCCCCTCTCTCCCACCGCCCCACATCCCAAAATAAAAGAAAGGGTCCTTTCGTGTTTCGTTATTTGTTCTGCTTGTTTTCTATTGAAAGAGTACAAAACTGCAGAGAAACCCCCCCCCCCCCCCCCCCACCCTCCCTGCCACCGCCCCACATCCCAAAGTAAAAGAAAGGGTCCTTTCGTGTTTCGTTATTTGCTCTGCTTGTTTTATATTGTTCTGTTATCTGTGTTGCTTTTTTTTTTTGGCCGGGGAGGAGGGAGTGCTTTCTTGAGGATTCAAAACCAACAATCCCAAATGTTTACACTCCATTTCTTGCACTGCGGTCGACAGCGCAGCGCCAGGTATGTGCTTTCCGCTGCTGTGCTGCGTTTTGTCACTGTTTGCTTCAATACACACAATCTGTGAGGACGCCCAGATCGGTTACGCGAAAGAAAGAAAAATACCGATAATCCTCGCTGCCACTTGGAGAACGGATAAAGTTCTTCGAGCTGCGGCGAAGGTGAAAATCGTACGTCGCAGCAGCGCACACAAACGTATGTTATAGGGAAGTACTCATGTCACCGTCCGGAGAGCCCAATCGTACAAGGGATTCATATCGGCCAGAAGCACCGTGCACAGTAGTACCTCCGGCTTCCGAATGTGCGCCGACTGCGGCCTGCATTCCTGGCACCAGTATACATGGTTCTTAATAGCCAGGCGCCAGCATTATAGCCTCCGTGTGGCTGACCTTTTCAGCCGAGCCTCACTATTTCCATAGGTACTCGATCAGGGCCTGTCGTGATGAGAGGGTATCTGGCTGGACTCTGTGCTGTTTTTTTTTGCTCGCACCGCTGTTCTGTGAGTGTGATATTTAGCCGCGATAGCATCGTCCTGCAATAGTGTGGCAGCGAGAAAGAAAGAAAGAACAGAACAAAAACTATGCGGACGCTTAAGTCACCGTAAGTGTGGAATGCGACAGCGTTAGATTTCATTTGTCCAGGGAGCTTCTGTTGCAACTTATCACTGTTTTTCCAGGTACCTTTAAGAGCCCTTGCGAGCATTACGTAGACATTACATTACAGCATACACGGAAAGCACACCCAATTTGCCATACAAAATACAAAAGACTAAAAACAAAAATAAGCAGGCTGGGAAACCAGGCAAAAATGTGTGTGTTTGCGTTCTCTGCAATTCTCGGTCTATCAACCGCCATATTCGGACTGCTAGTTGCAGTAGCAGGTATCCACTATGCTGCGCCGGTGCAACATTTGCATATATAACATTTTTTTTAATTTTTATATTTAGATTTTATATCTAGGTGCTGTCTAGAAACTAGGTTGCTCATAACAAAGTGGGCAGTTTGTGATAAAAACACAAGGTCACGTGAATTAGCAGGATGAATCACTAGCTGCCAGAGCACAATCCGATGGACAGGTTGCCATATCTGCCACGGTCAGGTTGCGATGTCACAAGGTCACGTGACATTTTTCGACCAATAAGGGTGGCCTATCAGGATGTGAAGTCACAATATCAGACGAACTCTCTCCACCAATCAGCGTGTCACCAAGCACATTGTGCCACCAATCACTGGCGGGGTTTTGATGCGACTACAACGCAGGCGCTCTACCTCCTCACTTTAAGCAATCTCTTAGAAGCACATTCCCAATGCTGGTTCCGATGCCACCAACTTATCTTACAGCACCTGCATTTCACCAGCGCTATTTCTTGCAAGAACGCCAAAGCTGTGCTGCTGTGGATTAGAAAAGAAAAGCAGGGTATTCATTTATATAGAGCCTGTCAGACTCTCGCACATCTGGACAATTCGCTGCCGATATTTGCCCAACAGGCGGCGAAATTTCCGCCAGGACTGTTCAACACGGTGCCCGACAGAAAGAGAGTTCGCAGAGACGAAGAATTCATCTCCAGCCGAAAAGTGCCAAAATATGGCGCATTACACAGAAGCACTAGTTGGTAACGGCTGGAAACTTTACTACAGCCGGACTCAACTCAAGAACGATGCGGCACATGCCTCTCAAAAAAGACCCTCCAGCCAATGGCGTTGCGCGATTTTCATGACAGCGCAGTTAATCAGCAGTTAATCATGTCACGCTAGACTGATGCGTGGTTAATCACCTACAGCACAGCGTGACAGGACATCATCATCATGCCGCTGATGATGATCTTTTACTTTAACAGGTTAGCCAATTTCGCATATTTTCAAAATGTCTCTACTTTTTGCTTTGCACTGTGCAATATCACCTCAACTTATTTTTCTGCTGCTATACCTAGTACCATGGGTCCATCAAACTATTGTTTTACAGAATTGCACATTGCAGACAACTTATCAGAAGCCGGAAATAAAATAAAAACTGAAGAACTCAAAGGCGCTATCTACAGCCCGGTCTTGAATCTGCGCTTTTCAAGGAAACTTCGGCGCAGTAACGGCAAAACGGCACAAAACAGTTTCCTGAGCCGTTTTACCGTTGTCGTGCCAAAGTTTCAATCCAAAGCGAAAAGGTTCAAGGCCGCGCTAAAAGGGAACTATAGTCAAGTTTAAAACGCTGTTAACTGCAACCCGACTTCCCACCGGCGCTGGCTCACCAACAAGAGGAAATAACAATAAAAAAAGAACTGAATGTGTCCAAGACTCCACTTGGCTGCCGGTGATAATCTGTGCACATCTAGAAAGCCCGTGCGAATCAATCGCATGCAATCATCTTTAGTCATCCTGCTGTCAATGCGCAAGCGCGTTTGAGACAGTTAACACCGGCGTTATGGAAAGCATTTCTTTTGAACAAATCAGCGCTGAAAAAGACGAACACAAGGCGAGAGAACGACGAAACGACACAGATTAGCGCTACAACAGCTAAAAGTTCGGCTTGAGGGACATAATAAAACAAATTTTCAACATCAACAGAAAATGCGTAACCGACCTGGCGATTGTCCTCAAGGTAATCTGATACATTTTGGGACTTCCCTGGCTCATGGCAGCAATGTCTTAGCCAGTTCCTATTAAATAAGCTCGCGTTGATCAATGTAGATGATCCCTTCGAGACAAGTAAGTCCCAATATGTGTCAGATTACCTTGAGGACAATCGCCAAGTCGGTTACGCATTTTCTGTTCATGTTGAATATTTGATTTATTCTGTCCCTCATGCATAACTTTTGGTTGCTGTAGAGCTCATCTGTGTCGTGTCGTCGTTCTCTCGCCTTGTGTTCGTCTTTTTTTAGCGCTGACCTGTTTCAAAGAAATGTTTAACCAACTAGCCCAGCACCAAGTTTTACAAAAGTATCGAAAGCAAAAGAGTGAACGACAGCCCAATTTTCGCGTTTCCTTTTCTAAGGTGTCACCGACTGCTTAGTACGGCAATCATGATCCCAGTATCAATTTCAGTAGCCGACCACCCTTGATGATTTTTAGGCAGCGACATAATAAAAAAAAAAGGCACCATTCCCTCTTCTTTGCATGACACTAAAGCAATGTGAGAAAGCACCCTTGCGGGTTCCAAAGAAATAAGCGTTAATGAACGAGCGCTGCAAGAAATAGTCCTGGCACTTAATTCCGCCAAAATAAGACATTGCGAAAGTAATGTGAACGTCGAAGCAATCCGCGTTATTGCATTCAGAATGAATAATACAAAGAGGCCAGAGCGGAACCGATGAAGAAAAAAATGTGTATAGAGAAAGTATAAAGGCAGCAAGTAAGGATCAAAGCTCACTCACAATCGCAAGCTGCAGGCAAAGCGCTGGGCATAATTCGGGAACTAATGAGCGCCCACTGAAAGCTAGCGGGCCCCCCATTTGCGATCGCGGAGAAATCCGCGCTCTAATAATGAACGAGCCCGCGCGAATATTAATCGTGCTCCGGGGCGCAGCGAACTTCACACGCTCCCCGCGCAGTGAATCTTAATCGCGCTACTCTTAGTGCGTGCTCGCACGGCTGGGACGACCGGCATTGAAGGCGAGAACCGAGGAAGATACGAAAACAATCCAGGATTACTGCGCCGTTTGCGGACAGCAAGAGCAATGCTTTTGTTTCGGTGCACAAGGTTTAACTGCAACAAATGCTTTCGCCTGGGGCCCTCAACTAATTGAGCCTTAACAAGCATTTGCTCTCGAAACTGAAGCTGCTGTAAGCCTTATTTTTTGTCTTCCAGGCAGCTTTTCTAAGTCGACATCCTCTCTCACGCTCATCATTCCACCACAAGGAGGGCTGTTTGCTTTTGACCGTAGATTGCACCGTGAACGCGGAACGCTCAGAGGCACCTAACACATAACAGAGAGAGAGGGAAGGAAGGGATGTTAACCAGAAGAGTGCTCTGGTTGGCTACCCTGCACTGGGGAAGAGGAATTATGGGATGGAGAAGGGAAAGAAAAAAGGGGCGAGGGGCACAGTCACAATTGGTCCCTGAAGGCAGTCGCTCTCAGCAAGCAAAACAGTTTCTTGTAGGCCTTGAAGGCAGTCGATTGCTGTGGCCACGGTTCCAGGATCTGTTAAGGGCGTCCCTCATAGCCTGAGTCGCTTGGGACGTTAAACCCCATAAATCAAATCAAATAAAATCAAATCAAAGGGCGAGGTGCAGTGGGCTATACGAGATTTAAAAATTTGATGGGGTGTACCCGTAATCTGACACAGTCTCAATGTCAGCAGTTAATGGGTCACGTGGTGCTGTTTGCTCGTTGTAAGCGCTGCATGTCGCGGAGGAAAGCCTAACTCGTATTACATGCTAGCGGTGGCAAATTAATTTACCCGCTGAATGTGGCAACTCGCCGTGCTCAAGGAGGGAAGAAAGGGAGGAGGGGGTGCATGCAATGGTATGTTGTGTGGTGGAACGTGTCCAGAAGAGACACAAGAACTGTGAGAGATGCCATAGTGTACAGCTCTGGATTAATTTAGACCACCTGCGCTGACATCGCGTGGCACATGCTGGGCATTTTGCTTTTCGCCTCCATAGAAAAGTGGCCTCTGTGGGACGGATTCGATTCTGCACCCTGAGTTCGACAGCCGAACGTTATAGTCACTGAGCCGATCAAAAGGGCGGGAGGGTACTCACGAATTTATCTGTGAGAAATCTCGCGCAAATTTAGTTTATTTTTTTCATCGAAAAAGTGAACGGCGTAAAAGAAAGCGCCCACTTCCACTTCTTTGTTGCTCCCTCCTCTCCTCTGGAGTTTACTATACACCTTCCTCACTCTCTCCCCTCAATCCTTTGCTCATCCACCCACCCACCCACGCTTTCACTCAAATGCTCACCCATGCCCACTTCAACCAACTTAGGCCAACTTCTCTACGTTTGTGATCATCAAAGGTTTCTTTCTCTCTATCGTCATGCACTTACCAACAATACCACACGCTCGCAAACTCATCCACTCCCACGCACATGCTCACAGTGCACACGCATCGATCCAGCACTGTCTTGTCCCAAAATTCATGGGCGTCCAAAGTGGCGCAGAAAGCAAAAAAAAAAATGACCCACCCCATCCCAAAACCTTGCCCCGACGCCCGCCGGTGGCAGGACCATAAAGCAGCCCATAGAGCGCAGCAGCCTTCAGCCGATGCATATAGTGCACTATGCACCCACTTGGAGCTCGCCATAAATGGCGGCCATAAACGGCGCGAGCGAGGCGCCAGTTCCGCCCGCAGCGAGCTGTCAATGCGCTCGTTTCCTCATCGTCGACAGCAGCCACGGCGGCACCCGCGCCTCGACTGGCGCCGCGCGTTTGACGCTCGGTGAGTCGCCCGGGGGCGATGGGAAGTTCGAGGCAGTCCCGGCCGCGTATGCTCTCCAAAGCTGTGGCGCTTTGTTTTTTGTCTCCTCTCTACATTTCTTTCCTTTTTCCCATGGTCCATTAAGCTAGACGCTGCGCTGAAGCAATCAAGAAACGGCACGAGTGCCCAGGAAATGGCTGTTCGAAGTGGCTGAGCGGTAGAGGGCACGCGAATTAAGGACGCCGTGGTTATAAATGTTAAGTCGGGAGAGTTAGGTTTCATTTTTTTGTTCTTTACCGCGAAACTCCATAAATCGGTTCATCCGGTTCATGCGCGTGCCGCACGCCGGCATTATAATACCAGCGAATCATGTTTAGTGCGAATGCATTTAGAACATGAATAGTCGCGTTCGTCACGACAAATCGTCAGGGACAAGCCTCGGCCTTGTGGCTTTGAGCAGTGTTATCTTGCCTTTGAGCAGTGTTATCTTTTCAGTATGCCCCAAACTGCTATATCGAAGTTCCATGGAATATGGCAAGTAGAATCCCAGAATTCATGAGGTTCAGCTCAAACGCTCAATACACGTGTTCTGAAGGAGCTTTTAGGCTGAAACCACGACAAGTCCTCGAAGGTCTTGTCGACTTCACATGCAAGAGAAATGTGGGGTTTGATATGTACTGCACGCAAGACTGCACCGCATGCCTACTTGTGCAAACTCTCTTCTCACTTTCGATTTCACGCCCGGATTAAATCGCAGTCGTAATACCTATACTGACGGAAACAAGCTAAGTGATCTGTCGCTCGTATTTAGACTCCCCGCATGACACCACGCTATCGAGCGTTTCCATTTACCATTAGGTGGCAGCAGAACTATGAAAAAACCACAGTTCAGGTTAAACACTAAAAAGAAACAAAGCCAAAGAAGGTGGGCGGGGAGGAGGACTCTCACACACTACGACGAAATGGAACCAATTAGCCGGTGTCTGCTTTTTTCCGGCCAGAGAGCTATAACCAGTTTTCGCTCGTCAAAAGACACCCTAGTCCCAGCTTCCAAAATTCGTTAAGCCTTGTAACTGGTCCAGCCACGCGCTCTGGGTGTAACCTATCAAAGTGCGAATGCTTTTGACAAACTATAGGCTGCCGCTAACGTGAAAGGCGGCCGGTACGCATGGTTCGGAAGAGCTACTCTTTGTGGGACACCACCGGCAATCGAGACCACGGGCGAACTGGAGATGACGTCATCGCATTAACCACTTTCGCAGTTTTTCACAACACTAAGCGGTGAAAGTATCCCGCAAAATGCACAGCCGTGCGCGGCTCTTTAGTTAGGCGAAGGAGGGGGCGTCTGTCAGACAGACCTTGCAACTCCGTTGTCTCTCCGTCGCCCGCGACGCGACGTCAGGCGCAACGAGTACGTCCGAGTCGGAAACAACTTGGCCATATCTGGAAGGGACATTGGCTACCCTGTTGGAAGCCTTCAGTAAACTATTTTACGTGAGTGCCGCAACCGCTAATGTGCCCGTGCCCAAATTGTACGTGGCCAAAGAGCGCTAAAGGCGGCGCGCTTTGAATATCGAGTTAAGTGTACGCGCGGACTCGGACGGAGCGGCCTTCCCGAACATACAGTGTTCGAGAGGAGACTTTTGTCCTCCATGGAAAACCCTCTTGTGACGTCCTTGTTCCCGCGCTCGAAGGAGGCGACGAGGGGAGGGAAGAAAACGGGGAAGTAAAGGAAGGGGGGTGAGCGAGAAGCTAATTTATGCCGCCGGCCATAAAGCGATGGCAGACTCCCATATACGACCCAAGTCCAGAGCGCCATAAAGTGGTAAAGGAAAAGCGTAGGCGCGCTCCCATTCTAAACCATTACTCGTGGTCGTCCGCGAAGCGAAGTGTCCCGGCCAATTAAATACCAATTTTCTATGCACCAAACTCGAAGTAACGAAAAAAGAAAATAAGAGAGCTGGAACTCTGCGAACACTGCGTTCTTCCCTCTCCTGGGTTTGACAGCCGCGGGACAGCTACCGTATACACGAAAGGAAGGAGGGGTCCCGAGATAAATGCGCGCTGCTGGACGTAGCCCCGTCGTTTTATATGTCCCGCACGCGGTTTACAGCGATCATAGCGCAGCTGGTCATTAAGCGGACTGGAGACCAGGCGGCGGTGGACACGGTCCGCATTTTTCACACGGCCGCTCTGCGCATGCGCGCCTCTTCTCCTCCAGCTCCACTGGTTGAAAATAAATCCGACAGCTCCTACTGCGCACGCGCAGTTCATGTTAGTGACAAGTGCGTGCGACAGATGGCGGCAGCTGTCAAGCCCAAATTTGCCATTTCGCAGGCAAAGTTGACTCCTCGTGCTACCAGATCGCGCCTGCGTCTCCCACAGGCGTTTGTTTTCAACCAGTAGCACAATAATTTTCGCCACTCCTCAAAGAGAGACGCCGTTAGGAATCTTCTCAATCACTGCTGCATGCAACAATTGCATGCATGCATGCATGTATAGAATTGGATTTCGCAGACCAATATCGCCTTATTAACACGGGCACAAATTTCCCCAGCGTTGTCATTTGTTTGCTTTACTTAACCTCTATCGATTACTTGTCTTCGGCACAGGATTGTATGGAATCAATATGAAGGTGATAGCGAATTCGTTTCGGCCGAATAAGGGATATAAACTCTTCTTGCTGCAAAGACCATCTGCCCTAAAATAACACTGACAGCACAGCAAGCGGAACCAGACAAGCTCACGCGTTTCTTTCAAAGGCTTCTCGCCAGATTAGATCACACCACCACACCACTTTAAGCGATCAGCTTAAAACCACGTCAGACTGTATACCCTGTCTGGGTGTATAGGGCGAGCTACAGGACATACGTCGCCCGGAGACGCCAGTTGGTCGGCGGTCGCGACAATCCGCGCGACTCACCCGGGTCGCTCTGTACCGTGCACGCCTAGAGTGTGGGCGGACGAGAGCCGTGCATGGAAGTAGTCGACCTATACGACGACGAATCGATCGTTGGTTAGCGCTACCCTTGCCGCCGAGTAGATTTCATTCTTTCGAAAGCAAGAGTTAGGCCGCCAAACACTTAGGTTCTTCTCTCTGCCTCCTTAAGTGTTTCCACGTTCGCAGTGTTCAGAAGACAGCCGGCCTCAGTTTTACTCTAAGTGGACTTAGGTCAAACTGCCGTTACGAGTATCCGAGTTGCGACACAGCTAATAGGCACTCACAAAGCAGACAGCGGTGGAGGGCGGCAGCATCTGGAGAGGTTGTCTTAGGAAGAAGCCTAAAACGAAGGCGCCGCTCTGTCAGCGACTCAGCGGTACAAAGGACGCGAAGTCTTTTGTACCGCCAACTTGTGCCGCCGCGGTCAGCTTGACGCGAACGCCCGAGGGCCCGAAACGCACAACAGCGTCGAGAAAGTTAACAAGCAGGCGACTTAAAACGTCAGTCCAGACGTCTGAAACAGGGCCGCGAACTATATATAACGCGCCGCCCAGCAATCAAGTTTCCCGCGCCGCACCTCCTTAACGAGCCTCGGATGGCCAAAGTGGCAGGGGCCAGGTGTACGCGGGACACAGCGTCTACGTCCACCGGGTCAGCAGATTGACTCGGTCGGCCCGGCCATAGGCAGCGCAATCAGTGCCAGCGAAGAGGGAAGTGGAGAGGAGGAAGGCGGACTCCGCGAACGAACGAGGCAGCGTCGACAGCGCCGCGCTAACGTCTGTCCTCCACTCTTCACAGCGCCGGCGCGCGCTGTCAACGCTGTCCGGCTTCCGCAAAGTGAGCACCGCGCTATGCGTCCTATAGCGCGCCAACAAGTTGGGTCACCGCCACTGCCCGCGGACAAGCGCTTCCGGGTCGACGCAGCTCTGACGACGAAGGGAGCCGGTAATGCCAACAACAACAACGCTGACGTTCACTTTCCGCTCACCGTGTTTTGAAAGAGCAAAATATGAAAGGGGAGTTCCTCGTTACTATTATTATTAGCGGTTTTGTTAATAAAATAAAAACGGAAGGAAAATATGTTGCTGGCCGCGGCGTCTGCCATCGAAACCTGAAGCACGCGAGCTGCGGCTAGCGGCGGGAATGAAAGGGGCGAAAGGAGGACAGAAAGAGCGGAGCGATAGAAAGAAGGGATAGGAGCAAGATGGCAATAACGTGGAAAATACAAACATTCACGTAGCTTCACTGCGGAGAGTGGAGCGCCTCATAAATTTCAGCTTTTAGGGCGCCTTCAAAGTCGCGTATTATTATCCGCTGTCCAGTTCGCTGATTCCGTAGTGATAACCGGTGGCTTCTTCAGAGCTACGAAATCGTATTTTTCAGATTTTACTAATTCACGAAGCAAAAAAAAAAAAATTCAGGGGCCACTTTGTTGACCTAAGTGCGGTGAGGCGAAAGCCTTTAGCGCTGTGTTGCTGCTTGCGTCGCTGATGTGTGGTTAAGATGTTAATTAAGTACACAAATGTTTGTGAATCTTAAATGCTGGAGACACTGGAGGGCGATTGGGAGGCATCCATCTGATTCGACGCCTTTCTGCAAACACTCCCCAGCGTCCTAGACAAGGAGAGCTACATATGCGTTGGCAGGAAGTAGCGTAGTGATCCGGTTTTTGCCTGTAGGTGACGAGGGAGGTTTTCCTTATGACCTCATCACGCTACTCGGCCTGCATAGTATAATTTATAGACAACAAGGATGGCATTTAGAAATGCTGATGTAAACGTTCGGTCAGTGAGAGAGAATTTTATAGAAAGTGTTACGTACGTGCGGGAAGCTTACCGCGCCCAACTAGAGCCACCTGAGTGGCTACCCGTGTTGGATGAACTTGCAGCTCTCAAGAAGTTTTTAAATTGCTGCGTTGACCCGAGCGCGGTCAGCGTGTTTTATTGGAGTGATTTGACTGTTGTCAAAACTGGCAATAAAGAAAAAAAAGCAGGAAGTAGCGTAGTCGTTAGCACGCTCAGCTGCGGAATGGAAGGATGGTGGTTCGAAACCCATCGTGCAAAAAGATTTTTTTTTCTTATCGAGTTGAAGAGTGTCACGGACGGACGGACGGACGGACGTCGCGAGTATGAGCCATTAAAGGCTTTCGCCTTAATATGCACTCTGCCGTATAATTTACTGTTTAATTTGGTGGATGTAGCCGTCGCCGTAGTCCATCACCACGTTTTTTGTTTTTTTTCTCTCGTTGAAGCATGCTCTTCCTAAGCAGTTAGCTCTACGATGCTAGATTTATGCGCACGGGATTCTAATTTGACAATTTAGCTCTTCTCTTCATCTCGACTTGTCTTGTACGCAATGCGACGTGTTAATGCGTTAAATGCTGTTGCGGTGTTGTTTTAATGCCGAACATTGCTAGCGACCCCAAACAGGTGGCGTCTGAATTAATGCACCTTTTATCTCTACACCATAACTACGTATAGTCGGATACAACTCAAGCACACAGCGGCGAATGCCCCTTATAGGAGACTCTCCAGCTAACGGCGGCGGCCGTTTGCCCTGACGCCACTGTGAATCCTCTAGAGAGACATCGGAGATGGCTGGCAGGTGCCTCAGTGAAAAGGGATTAACCGCGACGTCATGAGAAACGCCGGCACCATTGGCTCGAGGATCTCCATTGAGGAGACCCAAGGGTCTCAAAGGAGGGTCTCCTTTGGCGCTGCGTTCTTGAGTTGTATCCGACTAAAGTAATATCAACCAAATAAACGAAAACACCCGTAACGTCACAAGGTGGCGTGGAAAAACCAAATATCCTCACTCAAGGCGCTTTTCCCGAGAAAACAGAACTGCGTTAAATGCGCATAAATCTATAGACCGAATACGGCCTCGAGGTGCGAGCCTCGGTTGCTACAAGCAAACATAGGATGCATGTCAAAATACTTTCCAGCGCCCTTTAAAAGCCGTCAGCGCAAGGGTTGCGAAGAAGCCCGTTTCCCGCAAGAAACCCGCATAGCCGGACGAGGTTTGCCAAGCGCGCATGTGTGTATAGATGCAGTCGCACACCGGCGGCCTCTCGGCAAACACGCGATTCGAGGACGAAGCAATTCCAGACTCCCACCGACGACCAGCCGACGAGGCTCCGCGGATGATGATGGAAGCGCTGACTATTAAAAGTGCGCGGCAAAGACGGAGAGAGAGAGAAAGCTAGAGACAGAACCGCCCCTAATGCCCATCGCCTTACCAGCGCAGACGGGGGCCTTAATGACATGTCTAAACAATCGCCCCGGGACGCGGAAAAGAAGACTTTCACTGCTTCCTCTGTGCATTGCCGTTTTTGCTCGTCTGCTCAGACGAATGTGCGGGTCAGAGATCAGCGGCTGTCATAAACGCCAGGTGTAATCAAGCGGTTGAAAAGGCGGCAGGCAAAGGAAAAGAGAAACTAATCGGCTTCCTCTGGGGCGTTGAGGCCGGCGGCCCTGTGAACACCGTTGCCTCTGCACGATAGGAATGGGGCAGCTATACGGACACACGCATTCGGAGTGCCTGTACACTAGTGTGCAGCGGAGGAAAAAAAAAGACGGAGGCGCAATAAAGACACACTCGCAGGTACACCCTAGTCGCAGGTGCCAGAAAACCAGATAGAGCAAGGAGGTTAGGAAACTTACAGGTGAAGGGCAAATGCTCCACACTGTTGGAATAGGACGCGGCTTATTTGAGAGCGTTGTTAGAGGCCTTTTGTGCTGCATTAGACGTAACTGAATTTCTGCAGACGACGACACTTGAAAGAACGCCACATAAGCTCTTCTAGAGTGGAGGAAGAAAGGTCCATGATCGTGTCCGTGAAATGACATCAGATTTTTCACATACGGATTAAGCCCTACGAGCAAATGTAGATACCCCAAGGCGAGTCTGAGTTGGGTGTCCTGCACGGATTTCTCCAACCGAGAACGTTTCAGCGTTCAGAAATTGCGCGCATCTTCCCTCCTTGACTAGCGGCACCGTGAAGGTGGGTTTGTTCCTGAGAAGAAAACACTGCACTATACTACGAAAGCGCGGTCTGCGACTTTCGTTCGCGGTATTCTGGCGTCATTGCACTGCATGCATTAAGTTCGCTGCGTATGCGTGCGTGCGTGACTTGCGCACAATACGATTGAGTGCAGTCGGTGTGTTTTCTTCCCAGCCACACGGCAGTAAACGTTCTCGATTCGTAACAAATGACGGGGTGTTGGTGCTCCTAGAGGGCTGCCAATATTTCCTACGGCATTCAATTAAAAATAAATACAGAATGCCTACAGCCCAAGGAAAGGTCTTACTGAATCGTGCGTACACTCACCCAACCTCCCAGCACTGTCCTGAACAAGTGAATACAGATATGAGGTTAACATCGCGGATATGCGGTTCACTTAATTAATAATAATAATTAATAATTGGTTTTTGGGGAAAGGAAATGGTCCAGTATCTGTCTCATATATCGTTGGACACCTGAACCGCGCCGTAAGGGCAGGGATAAAGGAGGGAGTGAAACAAGAAAGGAAGAAGAGGTGCCGTAGTGGAGGGCTCCGGAATAATTTCGACCACCTGGGGATCTTTAACGTGAACTGATATCGCACAGCACACGGGCGCCTTAGCGTTTTTCCTCCATAAAAACGCAGCCGCCGCTGTCGGGTACAAACCCGGGAACTCCGGATCAGTAGTCGAGCGCCCTAACCACTGAGCCACCGCGGCGGGGGTTCACTTAATTGCCGAGCCAGCATCGAGCACGAACTTGGAACGCGCCTACTGATGAGTCCACTGCGCCCCAACAGTTCCTTGCGCACGAGGAGGATTTTCCCACGGTTGAAGAAAGTAGAGAGTTTTAGCGTAGCCGGTTTAGCCGTACGGCAAGTACTCGTTAACGCTTTGCCGTTGCTACCGTTGCCAGGCCCCATTTGCCGTACGGTAGCGATTGCCGTAGTTGCCGTGTTTACCGGACGGTGGGGCTAAAACTCTCGAATGCCTCAATGACGGCAGAGAATGCCGCCGTCCGCACGCGTTCCCTCAGTTCGCGCAAAATGTAATGACGCGCTCTCTGGCCTGGTCTGCCTCCGTGTACACCTCTTCGTTGCATAGGGCAAAGTAACAGGAATGTGCACTGCAAGAGTTGCCGCAACCGCATTAAGTCGGCGATGATCTGTTCGCGCGCGAATCTCATCGCAATCACTCATCCGGTTGGCATATATTCGCGGGCAAGGTTCAAATACAACAGGAAAAGAATAGGCTTTTCTCTCAACACTACGTCCCTGCGCCAGCTCAAATTGAACAAGAGCGCGTGCCAAGCGCGAGAACAGAGTACCCAGGGTATCGGGGACACCACGGCCGCTAACCACGACGTAGCAGAGCGGCTAACAGATGAGGAACACTGACACTACGCGGCCTTCAAGCTGCATTCGTCGCACTCTACATGCTCACACGAAAGGCTCCACTCTGTACGGGCGGGTGGCGGTGCTGACCGCCGCTATCTCGCCCGGGGGACATATCCGTCTTCCCGCCCGCGGAGAACAGCAACCACTCCGAAACGGAAAGCTGTTCTCTCCCCGGAAACAGACGCGTTCTCGTGGCCCGAGATCCCCGGTCTAAACCCCGAGTACCGGACTAAGTAGACTTTCAGCGCTGATGGTGCTAAGAGCGTGCGGAGGCAGACGAACTACTTTCCACGCAGTGATCCCGTCTTAAGACAGCGTCACGGCAGCGGTGTTTTCGGGCCAGCGCCAAGCTTGAAGAATAACTATTGCGAACATTCCTATAAGGGGAACGAACGCTCGGATAACAGGACATGTGCGGCGGCGAGCACCGATGCGGTGTTCTGACGGGCTGTCTCTCTCTCTCTCTCTTTCTATTCACGTCCCTCGTGACTGGAGCATTCGCAGCTGCGGCCTTCTTAGCGCTGCACGGAACTGGTGAGACGGATCACCGCCCCGGGCCATCGTGGATGCCGCGGTCTCCGAAAGTGGCGGCGTGCGCGCGTGGCCCGTTCCCCGAGGGCCCCTTTGCTGCGCCCCGTATCGGTGCGCAGTGGACAGTCACTACCACCCGGCGATATATATATATATATATATATATATATATATATATATATATATATATATATATATATATATATATATATATATATATATATATATATATATATATATATATATATATATATATATATATATAATGCACCACGTGCGGAATGGCTAGCCGGCTAGCCTGCTCCTCATTTCTTCTCCAGTGCTGCAGTCAATAGATGGATGGATGAATGGACTGGACTCATTGCGTGTGTGTATATAGCGCAGCTCACGCGCGTTGAACGCTAAACGAGATGGGTCAATGTTTCACTTAGCGTTGGACTCCGCAGCAGTACTGTTTGTTGCGTACAGTCGTCCACACACCCGTAAGGAGCGCTCGAACGGAGCGCCAGGGTTTTAAAACCATGTCCAACATTCTTGGACAAAGATTTCGAAAATTGAAAAAACTGTAAGAAACTGGTATGGAAATATTGACGGTAATGGTCCATTATTCTGATCTGTAGCAAAATCTTTCTTTTAAAGTTTCCATCGATCGCATCGAACAGTTAAGCCTGCCATAGAAAACCGATGGGAAACGCTTTTGACGATGGCAAAAACGTGAATAGGAAAAAAAAATTCAAGACTGCCGTCGGGTGATTTGCGGATGTATTGATTGCTATAGTGAAATCTTGAATTTTTTTTTTTTGTAATGGCGGTAGCGTAACCGCTTACTTGTAGGCACTCACTATGAAGATCTGCGCCACTTCGGACAATATCAGCCCATAAGGTAGCTTCAGAACGCAAGTTAACATCATCATCAGTCATCATCAGATTCCACAAAGCGTCCGAAAAAGACTACTCTGGCGCGTTCCTGCTCCAGCGGTAAGAATTTGTCGGACCTTGAGGAGTGCAAGGATAACGCGAAACTCTTGACAAATCGGCAGTGCTCGCGAAACTTCCACTCTTAGAACCAGGTTGCCCTCGACAACGTGGCCCAACAAATTTTGGCTACATCGCGCCAAAATACATGCGCTTTCGAGAAGCTTGCAGGCAAAGCAACCTCTCCAGTGCACGTAACTCGTAGAAATAGCCAAAATTTGTTGGGCCACAGCGCCTAGGGTAACCACATTTTCGAAATTCTGAAAACTGATATGGATTTTACTTACGGTGGGCTACACGCTTGTCTAATTAAGGAGGCTAACAGTAATAGTTATAAAAGTTAACTATTCAATATTAGTTAAACAGCCTGCTAGTTAGCACGTCTTAGCCGAACTCCGATCTACTACGTCGCTGACAATGCTATGCCAAAAAGAAAAAAGCGTTCTCCTAACTCAAAAAGCCTAGTTTTTTTAAAAAATTGTGCAAAGTCTTGGCTGAAACATCCTTTACACCTGTGCGCAGGACAAGTCAAGCGAGGCGCCGGCGAAAAAGCCGAGCGGCACTCATATATACCGGCACCCCGAGGTAATCCGGCGCCGCACTAACGCGGACATGTAAACAGAAGATTAGTAGGGGCCGTCGCACCGCGTTTGCCGAAATGGCGCGAAATGTCTCCAACGAAGCAAACGCGCGGCAGTTAGCGCGCGCGCGCCAAGTAATCCCATGTTGCTGCGCAATTGTGTCGCGCAGTCGTAGAAAAGCGGCCGGCCGTATACACAAGACAGGAGACAAGGCGGCGACGAAGCGCTTAGGCCCGCGTTAAGTGCTCCCTTAAGAGGCCCCGCGCAACTTAGCTGGAAAGAACGCGGAGAAAGGAAGCATGCGCAGGCAAGAGAAAGGAAGCCTTTTGTGTCTTGCGTTGCGATTCCCGGGGCGGGGGTCTCGGTAGGCGAATACGAGCACAAGCGGGCGAGAAAAGAACGGCTTGGAAAATGTTTACCTCGTCTCGAAAAAAAGCACGCGAGCGTCAGCAACGATATTTGCTGGAGAAAAAGGTGGCGCCAGGGATACGTCGACGGATATGTAGAAAGTGCTTCGAGGAGAAAAGTTTGGAGCCATCTTTGTCTGCAGTTCATGCGATCGATCACCGATGGAATGCAGCGGGGCGCGATGGCAAGTGTTGAACTTCATGCGAGCCAGGCATTGAGATCAAACACTCGCCCCGTTGTCCCACTGTTTAAAGGTGGGCGTTGAGATCAAACAATCGCTCCGTCGTCCCACTGTTTCGACACAAATTTCATATTACGGTATAAACTGAAAACTGAAATTGAAAATTGCTTTTTGGGGGAAAGGATGTGGCGCGGTATCTGTCTCACATCTCGGCGGACACCTCGACTGCGCCGTAAGGGAAGGAATAAAGGAGGGACTGAGAGAAGAAAGGAAGAAAGAGGTGCCGTAGAGGAGGGCTCTGGAATAATTTCGACCACCTGGACATCGCACAGCACACGGGCGCTTTTGCGTTTCACCTCCATCGAAACGCAGCCCAGGCGTCGTTTCTGTCTTCAGTGACACACTATCACAGGTAGGAGGGTAGGGAGATAATTTCCTGAGGAGCTATTCGAAATAACAGAAGGTCGTTGTTACATGTTGTCACCCCTATGAACTTAACAAAGAAGACGAGGTGTTTAATTTGAAGACGCTCTGCGTAGACAAGGTCACGTTTTTCAAGCCGCAGTTAAAAGAGGCGTAATGCGCCTCTTCTAGCTATGCAGAAAGCTAACCCTTTTTCTCCTGTGTGTCCCTGGCGCAGAGAAGCACCTGGGTGTCGCGTGCATAGCAGTAGCACAATGTACAAACTCAGCAGCCCATGGTGGTGTGAAAACTGACTTGTCTCATTCAAAGCAGGTGACGTAGATCTTCCCAGCCTACCTCCAGAACGCTCTCGAACAGCTGCTGTACCGTTCAGTTCGTTTGTGTGTGCTCGTGATTGGTCGTTGTCAGAAGCGTCTGACATAAGCCTCTCTCTGGAGAAGTAATTTTAAGACTCTGAAATAAGCCTATCTCGTGTGGAGTCATTTCATGACTCTGAAAAGATCGAGCCTCTCTACGAAGCAGTTGTTTTAGGCCTCTGACATGATCCCGGAAATAGCCAATAGAAAATAAGTGAATGTTGCTTCCCCCCTCTTTTGTTTTCACGAAAAGGCAGCGCAGAGCAACAGCTTAGAAAAATAGCCGAACGTAAAGCGTGCTTACTGAAGCACGCATCAGTTTTAAGCACTCATTGCCGATCTTTTTTTCGAATCATCTACTTTTACCAAATTAATTTTTTCAACGATCGCCGCTCGACACGGTATTATAGGCCGTCGCCAGCATGTTAGCTCAGCCCTGTTTGGTGCTAGCAAGCTCAATTTCTCCGCAAGAGATATCATATCGCTATCAGCGCCGTGAAGACGAAGCTGTCCATAACATCAGGGCACAAAAATTTCCAGCGCAAGGCGAAATCAATTCCAGTCGATAAAAAAATGTGGGCCTCAAATTAGAAAAAAGAATCGGCTTTTTGGGTGAAGCCCCGCCGCGGTGGCTCAGTGGTTAGGGCGCTCGACTACTGATCCGGAGTTCCCGGGTTCGAACCCGACCGCGGCGGCTGCGTTTTTATGGAGGAAAAACGCTAAGGCGCCCGTGTGCTGTGCGATGTCAGTGCACGTTAAAGATCCCCAGGTGGTCGAAATTATTCCGGAGCCCTCCACTACGGCCCCTCTCTCTTCCTTTCTTCTTTCACTCCCTCCTTTACTCTTTCCTTACGGCGCGGTTCAGGTGTCCAACGATATATGAGACAGATACTGCGCCATTTCCTTTCCACCAAAAACCAATTATTATTATTATTATTTTTGGGTGAAAGGAAATAGCGCAGTTTCTGTCTCACATATCTCGGTGGACACCTGAACCGCGCCGTAAGGAAAGGGATAAAGGAGGGGGTGAAAGGAAGAAAAAGGTGCCGTAGTGGAGGGCTCCGGAATACTTTCGACCACCTGGGGATCTTTAACGTCCACTGACATATCGCAAAGCACATGGGCGCCTTAGCGTTTCGCCTCCATCGAAACGCGGCCGCCGCGGTCGGGTTCGAACCCGGGTATTCCGGATCAGTAGCCGAGCGCCCTACCCACTGAGACACCGCGGCGGGTTAATGTTTCACGTCCCAGATTTCAGCTCGTATATGTACAGCGAGGGGGGATCCTAAACGTGGTAAGGAGCCAAAGTGAAAAATGAATAACACCAGTCTGTATTCTGGCAACCGCGCATTTCCTGCGCGTTTTCATAAAACGCCAGCGAAGATAGCTGCGAGGTACGAAAGTCCCAAACGGACTGCACGCGAGCTCTCGCTAAAGACAACCGTTAGCACACTCCAATTTCCAGCCCGCCGCGATGCGTTTCTGGCGTGCCGCTCAGAGCAACTGCAAGCGAGAAGATCACTCCGCAAATAGGAAAGAGTGTCAGCCGACACGCCATGGGCCGCTCGGCTGGCACGGACACATGCGACGACCATATTTTTTCTTTATTTATCAAAAAGAGTGTAAACCCAGAAAGGAAGCACGCCACATGAGTCGCTTGGTAATCACAGAAAGGCAGCGAGGGCGGGGCGTTGACCAAGCTCATTCAATAATGTAATAGTACTGCGCTTTGTACTGACAGTCGTCTCGTTACGCGATCAGTCATATCACTCTCTGACCTGGTTGTTTGGTATACGCGCGGCTCAACAAATCGACCGAATACTGCGGTAAACGCTATACAGAAGCTTGCGAAACAGATGTGACCACCACCGGTTTCGCTCTGCCCCGAAAAACTAATTTGCACGCAGGATTGATGACAGTATGTTTAGAAATTGTCAAACAATAAAAATTATAGTAGTTAAATGGAAGCTAAAATGGTTTTTTGAGGATTCCAGGCGATTCAAGAATACGAACGTATGAAGCTCCTAGGTGAAGCACGCCAAGCAGTTTTGCGCCATCACTTATAATTGTGACGTAATCGCCGATTAAAATTGAGAGGACGTTAAGGCTTCTCCTCATTGCGTTGGAAAAGTGCGGAGAAACTCGTGATGACGCCACTGCTGCCGAAACTTCAAATTTCCGCCGCCTTCGACTACAGGTTGCCGGGCGTCGTCCGACGCTGCCAAACAAAGCTTTGAGTTCACTGCCTTCGGTGGAGTTTGTTTGCTTCCTTCTAGCAACCGTTACTTCCTTGTAAACGTAGTGCAGCCGTACATGACGTCACCACTGCGGCCCCTGCCCGGAACTGTGTACTGCAGAGAAGCCTGAACATCTACGCAGTTTCATTTGGTGGTTACGTCGACATCTCAAACGCTAGCATACAAAGACTTCGAGTTCTTTACTTGAAAGTTTCACGCATTCGACCCCTTTAAAGTCGCCGAATTCTGAACTCTTCAGTTCCTTTTTAAGATGACAACTATTCACCACTCCCATTTAAGAACGATGCGCCTGGTTACGTTACGCGCAGATGTTTGGCTGAAGTGAGTTCATTACCGCCACCACCATCAATCTCCAGATTACATTATGCGCAACAGTTTTGACTAAAGCGAGTTTTTTTTTATTGCCTGGCTTTGGTCCATAACATTTAACCAAAAAACACTCAACAAAAAACCCAAAAAACGCTGTGTACATACGACACTGTCGTGGTTGACTAAAGCGAGTTCATCATCGTCATCTCGCCAGAAGCTGCATTTCTTTTCCACAAATCCAGTGGGTCATGAGACGGCAAAATAAGAAACATCAAACAGCGCGGTAAGACTGCATTCTTACCGAATCCGAATGAAATGAAATGAATGAATGAATGAATGAATGAATGAATGAATGAATGAAGGGCAATACAAGAAATTTATAACAAAACGGCGTCCATCATTAGTGCACGAGCAGTAAAAACCACATCTCAGGCAGAGCATTACAAATGGCTTGTAAACAGCGAAGACGCTGGAAACCAGGTGTCGGCGTCGCGACAGCACAAAAATTGGAGACGAGGTAGCTGTTGCCAAGACCACAGAGAGGCATCGTTAAATAATAAAAATGGGCTGTCACAGGGTCTTGCTCTGGGGCCTTAAACGAACGACAACAAGCGAAGACAAGATGGCCCCAGATAGAAAAAGAGAGAGAGAGAGAGAAAACAAAAGGCCACTAGGATCGAAGCATGCAATGAATGCGCGTTATACACAGGCGCTGTACCTCCACGTGAATAATTCCCGCTGCTTGGCTGGAGGGAAGACGGGAAACCAGCAGGGGCGAGTAAACGAAGGCCAGACGAGCGAGGACGACAAATAATGGCTTGTCGGGACAAGGCCAGGATGTCGGGCATGCTGAGACCCCGATGTTCGCACCAGCGAACTTGCATCTTGTGTGCTTTACCGACTCGTTTCGCCGCTCCCAAATTAGACGGCGGACGCGCTGTGCTATTGTTTTCCCTCGCTATCGCAACCACGCCAGGTAAACAGACATAAGAAGCGGGGGGGGAGGAGGCAGCGACGACAGACCCGCAGAATTATTGCGCATTCCCGACAAAAGCAGCAGCGGAAACAGGCTGAGGCGGAGAACAAAAGAACGGAGCAAGGACAAAGGCGAAGACGAACACGACGACAAGCAGTGTGCGGTTGTCGTTGTTGAGGGCCGACAGAGCAAGCCCGTAGCGCCGTCAGTGTGGCGCGCGGGCGCACCCATTAATCTGACGCCCAGATCGATCTGGCCGAGAAATCGCTCGCGATGCGCATCTGTTCCCGCCCCTCTCCTCCTCTCACGCAATCTATTCATACCGGCGGCGACGACCTCCCCCGTGTTCTTCTTCCCTTCCTACCCGTCTATAGGCTACTTCCTCGCGTTTCTCCACAAGGCAACCGAGTGGAGTGCAGTGGAGCAGCGCCCCCTCCCCCCCACACACACACACACTTTTCTTGCTCTCTCGGTTATTTCTTCTCGGCGAAGCGGCGACAGATTGGCGCGCCTCTTTTTTTTCCCCCCATTTATTTACTCGAGCATACAAAGGACAGGCTGGTGTGTACAAAAAGCGGCGCCGGTAACTCTTTTCGCAGACTGGAGAATATCCGGCAAGAAACGAATATACAAATATACACAAAACGAAGCACAGGTGCGGCACGTCACAAGCGATACAAATCACAACAAAACGTGTTGCCAATGCTGATACTGAATTGTAGATAAAAAAAGAAAGAGACAGAAGAAAATGTCACTCAGTTCGATGAAGGAACAAACATATAAGCATATTCATATAAACGGGATGTATGCAAATAAAAACAAAATGGCTTTCGCGCAGTACCGCTTTTCGGCGCTAGAACCTTTGAGCGAGGAATTGCGTGATGCCTAAAAAAAAAAAAACTGTTGGCACAACAGGGGCTATATGCGAGGCCTGACAACCACAAGTGACTGTATACTGGCAAAAAAAAACAAAAAAAAACAGACGGTTCAAGTACAAAAAAAAAGGATCGTGTCGGCAAGGCCTTAAAAAGAGCCCCGCAAGGAAAGGGGATTTGCAGCGCACTTCGGGACCGGGCCTTTAACCCCATGCAGACTCTTTATCCATGAGATCCAAGCTTAGCACATGTGCTTCGGGATGTTAGGTCGAAATGGACGGATCTGACAATGGGCGTAGATCTGCTGAACTGTACAAAGCGCGAGAATACGCAGGCACACACGCACGCATGCGCACAAAATAATACGAAAACATTTATATGCATCGAGCATACGTTTTTGAGGAACGCCCGAGGATTCTATCGCATTGGAGCGGTTATGCAAGCCCCTGCGTAAGAAGCAAAGAAGCATATTTCGGCATCTACACTCCTCTCTTACTCCGCTCCATCCCGAGACGTCGTCGTAGTACGTAGTTGAAATTTTCATTATTACTATTATTATTACTATATGCGCTACGGTGCGTGTTATTAATACGCAGATCGTTGTTATGCGCGTTTCGAAACCGGACTCGGCAGACAGAGCAACGATGGCGGCTCACGGCGACGTTTTCTATAGACGTCGCTCTTACGCAACGTTTGATTCGAGAGAACGCGGGCACCGAAGTGCATGAAAAACCTCAGCTGCGGCGCAGGACGCGCCGGACGGCAGTCAATAAGAAACACCGCACAGGGCCTAGCCAAGAGCAATCAAGCAGACCTAGCTGCAGGCGGCGAGGAAAGCGCCTCGCCTCTCGAGGATGCCAAATATGAAGCGCCATACGTCTTGTTGCGAAGCGACTGCCTCTCAAGCAATCCGCCAACAGCCAGCACCGCGTGCAAATAGCCATAGGAGGAGAGCAAAAAAAAAACGAAAGAAAAAAAAACGCCAAGCCGCCGCTGCCGGTGGTGTGTATTTATAATCAAGACGAGAGCGCACGCGCTTCGATGACACGGTTTCCCACGAGGCACTGATCTGCTCTCCATCGCTGGGCGCTGTGCCATCGCGCAATCGCGAAGCAGTTCGAGCATCATCTGCCCCGTCCTCCACCTCCGTTATACCGCTCCATCATCAGCGCGCATCTCCACTTCTTTCTCGTGCCGGCTGACTGGCTATAGCTACACGTTTCTGCAGCGCACACTTGAGAGAAGAAGAAGGCGTGCGCGCAATGTGTGCATGGAGATGAAACCGGAGCGCAGCCGCGCGCGCCAACGGTCGCGCGTTTCGAAACGCGCGCTCCGCCTTTCGACGGGGCCACACGACGCGCCATCGTCAAGCGGCGCAGCGAGTGCACGTGCTTGCCAACCTGTACACAACCGGTTGAAATGGGGATACCGCACTTTTATTTTCGTTCGCTTTTACCGAGTGCGTCGGGCAGAGATGCGACACCACGTCGAATCACCTGACGTTATATACCGAGTCCCGAGGGATCGTGCGTTCGAGCCAAAATGCGAGGGCGCCTGCACAGCCGTCCAGGTGTGTTATTTAGTTGCGCGGCGGTGTCGAAAGGGGCGTGTTGTATACAGGCTGTCGCTGAAAGGCGGCCGACTGCTTTGTTCCAAAACCGAGTCAGGGTCGTGCAGGGAGTGCGTAAGCACCATTCGGCGCCGATGCTCTGCGTCGCTTTTGCGCGGAGACCGTGTAAAAGAACGGCGCGGTGCGCCGCGGCATTTAACCTGGGGAAGGGCCGCATGTTCCGTCTTCCTTTCGGTTGCGCGATCTGGCACGCTTTTCCTTTACGGGCGCACATCGCTGAATATCGCGTTACGCAGTGGTAAACGTCCTGGCAGTTTTTTCACTGCCACTACGTGATCTATGAACTTTGCAGCCACCCCAGTTTACATCAAACGAAGCGAAGTTCCACTCTTCAATGTACACATTGAGTCGAAACCGGTGACAGAGAACACGAGACAGAGAAAACGAGTCAGTGGTGCCACGCACAAAATGCCTGCAAAGGAATAGAAGTTTGTGCGCTGACCTGTAGACTAAAAAGTCGAAATAAGGATGCGCGCGTATGCACGAGAAGGAGGAGGAGTGACGGGCATGTAGCTACAATAATGACGTCACAAACTGGAAAGCGAACGATGACACACACCTCCCTGTTTCTAAGTCCCTGAATACGCTGGCATGGACGCAATTCAAGTCTTGACGCAAAGCTATTGCTCACATTTTCTAGCGCTTAGTGAACACAAGGGACAAGCAAGAACACAAATACACAGGACGTACGCTACACAGGACTAGCGTACGTCCTGTGTATTTGTGTTCTTGTTTGTTCATTTTGCTCACTAAGCGCTAGAAAATATGAGTTCAAACAATATCCAACTAGCCCAAGTTTCTGCCTTACTATTGCTCACGACTGTCAAACGGTCCCACTCGAAAACAATTCGTGCTTCAGCTTGTGCCGATATCTTTTCACCCTCCAGCCTGAACTTTCTACCTCTGGTAGGTAACAGGCAGCAGAGGGCGCGTGGGACCCTCGACGGGTGACCGTCCTGCAGAATAATCGGCGAAGTGGCTCCGATTTGCCAAACGAACAGAAGCCAGAACAAGCACTCTAAGGCCATGAACAACGTACATCTATGGGCGCGCATACAACGTGGCGCTTTGCCGCGCTACGACACATTAGCGACGTAAAGTAGCAGGCAGCACGCGGGCGCACTCGCATCCCAAAGTCCGATTGATCCTTTAACAGTCCCCCCCCCCCCCTCCCCCCACCTTCACAGCCTCCCGCCTGGCTCTATAATCCTCTTTCTTCTTCTTACGGGGCGAAAAGCCACCGAATCCCATTACTAGGCTTAGCGAGAAACGGGGGTCTTCACTTTGTGTAGGGAGGATTAACCCACGACAGTCCTCGGTCCTAATGTGCGGGTCTCGCTCTTCGAACACAGAGCACAATGCGCGCGGCTCGTCTCGCTGTGTACCGCATATTCCGTCCTTTCCTCTGTGTCTGCCTCGAAACCCACTCGGAATTTCCGAGCATTATAGTAAGCTTCTTAGTTAAAACAGAAGGCAACCGTGCACGCGTGGTTTCTGCCGAATACGCCTTCCCGTTTCCATCTCGACCGGGCTCAAGGCGTGCATCGGCAAAAAGCTCTGAATGCGACCGCTTGCTGCATTGCGTAATTCGTTGTTCTCCGACGTCACATGCTACAGAGTGTAGGATGCTTAGGCAGTTAAGAACTGCTCTTCACGTGCTGGTCTACACGAAGCACCAGATCCAAACGCATAACTAGAGGAGCTGTCAAATCTTATTTCGTGTTAAAGTCACTGCTAAATTTCTACAGTATTAATGCTACAGTGGCAGCAGAGACCGAGTCTTTAAGCTTAAGAGAAGTCAGGTTACTATGAGGTAACGGTAAGCCAAACGTATTAAGAGTTCCTGAGCGTACTAAACTACGAAAAACGTGAACCGCTGTTACTGGATATATATAATACGCTATGTTTTAGGTTATGATTCCGAGGAAAGTTGAATTGAAGTGCCCACTAGACACGGTGATTGTATTTTTAATCACTCAGTTCATCCGCATCAGAAGTTTCAACTACTCACTACATGCAGCGCGAAACAACTAAATAATGGCATTATCATTCACTAGCTCAGCGAGCCCCGCAGTTCCAATATTACAGAAAACGCAGTCAAGTTAGTTTATTCACTGTCGCCCATTATGCAAGCCAGTTTATATCCACATCGAAAAGAAAAATAAATAAAGGTGCATAACATATATCAAAGCGCTCGTTAAAACGGCGGGACAATCTCCTTCAACGCTGTGATGCGTGCGTGCTGCCAGCGCAACGAGTGCCTAAGCCGTTTTTATCGGATATGCACAGAGTTTCGCAGTAGCTCTATGTTGCGGTGTCAGGCAGAAAGAAAAATAAACTGCGCTCAAACTGCGTCTCCGTATAGAACTATGCTGCGCTGAGAAGCCAGAACCGCCGTAAGGTTGCCAACAGTTGAGCATGTAGTGCCGTTAATGAGTAAATGCCACTGCGTCTTCAAGTAATTTAGTTCGCCAACAATGCACAGCCGAGCCACCGGCAAACCACAGCCAGTTCATGCAAGCAGCCATGGGAGCCCGGACCTCATCTGAATGACTGTAGACAGACAGCTCTGGCGGCTAGCTTCTAACAAGGCTGCACGGTTTACGCTAACGAGGAAAGAAAGACGAAATTTTTAAGCGCTCATTCGAAGGTCACAGCTAACTGAAGCGTTAAACAGGCATGCTCGCAGATGTGGACCTTTGGGGCGTGCGTGCTTTTTTTTTAAACCAGCGGAGAAGCGGTGGCGTACATTATGCGAAGGGTTTACAATCAGGGTATCATGCAGCGGCGCCGGCGGCGCGAATACTGATAATAATGATCAACGAGCGGAGACTTTGTCGACAGGCGGGCGGCGACTAAACGAACGCCCCCCTGAACCCCCTCACTAATACAGTGTTTAATGATTACGCATGGTTGTATTAAACTAGCGTTGTTAACCCTGTTTCCGGCTCGTTGCGGGCTTTACGAGAGCTTTCACCGAGCGTGACGCCGTAAGTCACCGGGTCGAGAGAAATCTGACAAGAACAGCGCCACGTGCAGAATCCATGTTGTAGTTATAGTTACTTCGCTTGGAAGGAAACAAACACGGGCGCACGGCTGCTGTAAAAAAACCGCTTAGGAATTATCTTCTTTTCCCGTTCCCGTGAGTTGCGGCCGGAAGCACTCTCTCCGTGGGGCACGCAAAACAACAGAAGCACCAAGCACAACATAAAAGAACATCAGCTGTGCGGCCACCTCCTGATCACATATACATTACAGCTGTTCCCGCACTCACTGCGTTCGTTATATATATAAAAAAGCACAAAAAAGCAAACAGACCATGAATAAGGTCATCCGAAAGACTCAAGCTGATTGGAGAACCCGGATGAAACATACAGAAAAAAAATCCTGCGAAACATTCTTCTGGGCTACAAGCGTCAGTTCATGTTCAATGCTGCTGCCATACGTAACTGGTGGGCACGTCGTCGGGGTCATTAGTCACTTAAATGTTATTGCGGGTAAGCACACCCCCCAAGCAAAAAGCACAGAGCCCAAGAGGTTAGCTTGTGAGTCATGCTGTGTGAATCGTCAGCGATCGCCAGCGTTCGAAATATCTTGATGGTGAGATCGTCCTAACCCCTTCGAAAATTACGACTGCCACGGACACTGCACGAAAACCACTACACAGCCGACAACAAACCCTCTGGACTCTTTACTTTTGGCAAAGGCCGTACAACGATTGCAATTCCATTCGGTTCTTTCCCAGGCGGATTTGTACATCTTGGTCTGGAAGTTTTAAATTTCACCAGGCTAGACGCAGAGAGGGCCTTGTCACATTGTGCGCGCTTGTGGCGACGCCCTGAAACGACAGCAGCGCAGCAGTCCACTCTAAATACAAAAAAAATCGTTAGAGGCACTTAAATATCTCTTAAATGCGGGAAGGCGATAGCCATTTGCGACTCATGGCACTGATTTGAATTTGAGCTGTGACGTCACGCTGCGCATGCGCAGTTGTTGCTTGGCGGCGGATCACACCACCCGTTACAGTGGGCAGTTTGCTCCCAGTCCATTTTGTAGGTTGTGATCACGTTACAAGGTCACGTGACCTGGGATGTAACGGACGGACAAGGTGACGTGACCTAGGATGTAACGAACGGAAAGGTCACGTGACCTAAAATGTAACGGACGGACGCGAGCATGAGCCGTTAAAGGCTATCGCCTTAATACACCTGTATGGGAATAAAAACGGGAGTAAGTTATCTAGTGCACTCCCTTTTGATAAAAGAGAGTCTGCCAGAGGGCAGCTTGCTTTCTTTTATGCGTTGCATATTGCAACGCATTCTTGGCTTAACCAAGCTAAGCCTGGCCATTTTTTATTCCTTACTGCTTAGAGTGTATACGGTGGCGGTTGCCACTGCGTCACGAAGTGGCTCGCAGCGTCTGCGGAAGAAAGCGCAGGAGCCGGAAAAATCACAACAGAGGCCAGAAAATAGAGCAGCACGTGACGGAAACCAAAAACAAAAAAGAATAAAAGAAAAACGCACGCACTATACAGTTGCTCCGAGCTTCCCTTTCGTCGCGTAATCTGGCGTTAGGCTAGAACGCAACCCCACGAAAGACATGACAAAAAAAAAAAACAGAGAAGTGCAAGACAGAACGCCACGGCTTCCGTCCAAAACTGGCCTCCATTCTAAACGTGGTAAAATGACTTTTACATGCACGGTGGTGCCTTCCATACGGTTGCGAGAGTAGATGTTACAGTTTACAAAAAACAATGAAATGAAAACAGAACAATCCTTGTCATTTCACGTAGATCCCGCTAGGAGTGCTGTGAACTCGGCAGGGATTTCCTTCAAATACGACGATCTGAAAAAGAGATGAGAATGCTTTGCGAAATTTCCACGCACAAATTGAATTAATTCAATGCGTAGCTGCAGGCACGAAGCCGGAGATGGGGGGGGGGGGGGGTGCTTGGTTGAGAAAGGCAAGATAAAGCACACCTTCGATGACAAGCGAGATGAACCGACTGCATTTCTTTTCCTGAAGCCAACAGCTCGTCGCGGCGCAGCGTTGAATAAATAAAAAAAGACCACAGGGGATCCGATGAAAGATAACTCAAAGGCAGCTTCCTGCGAGCACCGAAAGATCTGGAACAAGCTACACCAGCTACCGCCGCACCTCGCTGTCAAGGAGATAATATACGTACAGAGTTTCGCGCGCTAAGCTCGTAAGAAATTTATCGCACAGCGACGCGGGGTCTCTTCGGGTATGCAAATCCTCCTTACCGAAGCGACAGAAATTCAGAGAATTTTCGACGCGCCAGGAGAATGTAAAGCGCTTTCCAGCAAGACAGGCTGTGCGGTGGGTAAAATATATTTCGGGGTGGGACGGTTCGAACGCCCGGGATGGGATGATGTGGAGAATGCATTACGCTTTGCCTGCGAAGCCAAAGAGAAGCCAAGTCCCGAAGCGCATAAAACGGCGCTCCGGTTCGCGCGTTACCATTGGAAAGAAAAATGACACGCAGGTTAACAAGCTGGGACGGATAAATCTAGTTAGGAACATGTCGTGCACACCGATACGGGCTACTCACTAACTAATAAAAATGTGGCGAAGTGAGATAACAGCACAAGAGCGATGGTGTGACAAGAGTGCGACGAAACGCAAACTATCAAAGTATACGCTTCAGCATGCAGATGCAGCCGCAGTGGAAAGAAGCAGTGAGTAATGGAGACATGTTAAGGAAGAAAACTCACAGGACGGCTGCGAATATGTAACGCGAGATTCAGCGATAGCTCTTTATAGGCGTTTAGTTTAGGCGTTTATACACCCCAGCAATGGCAAATTGATCGATTACGCCAACGGCGACGAGAACGCCAGGGACGGACGCCTAACAGCTATCGCTGTAAAATGGCAGTGGTATCGTGAAACAAACAAACAAACAAACAAACAAACAAACAAACAAACAAACAAACAAACGTCCACGTGATAAACTGCACAACGCACACTACAAGATCATATTAAAAACCGCGCTACAAGTCTCATACCAATCTAGCCGTTTGTAAGCTGTGTCGATTATTGTATACTCTTTTTACTCCATCCAGAAAAGCAGAAAAGAAAAGCTGAGTGCAAAACGCGCGGATTTCATCATGCGCGATTATTTGCTAATTTCCGTTCACGAGTTTCGCGAAACGCGTGATCGCACGGTTTACACATAATGATACTAATAATAATTGGTTTTTGGGGAAATGAAATGGCGCAGTATCTGTCTCATATATCGTTGGACACCTGAACCGCGCCGTGAGGGAAGGGACAAAGGAGGGAGTGAAAGAAGAAAGGAAGAGAGAGGTGCCGTAGTGGAGGGCTCCGGAATAATTTCAACCACCTGGGGATCTTTAACGTGCACTGACATCGCACAGCACACGGGCGCCTTAGCGTTTTTCCTCCATAAAAACGCAGCCGCCGCGGTCGGGTTCGAACCCGGGAACTCCGGATCAGTAGCCGAGCGCCCTAACCACTGAGCCACTGCGGCGGGTACGGTTTACACATGGATGGATGGATGGATGGAAAACTTTATTAAGCAAGCGAGTTTGGACCGTGCAAGGTCTCAGGGCCACCGCACAGCCCTCGGTTTACACAAAGTAGCTGTTCTTCGCGCGATCAACCGCGAACGCGTATGTGTTCTTTCGGGACGCGCTTTGCAGCCACATCAATAATTTCACGGTCGCACAAGGAACGGGAGATGTCATTTTACAAGAAAGAGCAATTTGTCATAGTTGTACGCTCGTAGAGAACAAAACTAGGTGAAAAATACAAAACAGAGAGAGTGAGGGAGAGAGGGAAAGAACATTAGAAAATCGCACTACTTTCGCGAAAGTCCTTCTCATCGCTCCGCCAAAACCCATCCGGCTCTTCAGAAAAGAGAGAGAGTGGTCGAGCGCTGAAACAGTGCAACGCACCGATCAATGCATAGAAACCCCCGGCGGCTGAGCGCATTGAATGACAAAGTAAACTGCGGAGGCAGTCAGTTCACATGTTTCTCGCGAACGCATACGAGTTGGTATACGATGTGGCAACCCGTCTGCGCGTCAAATCCACGCGCTCAAATCGATGGCACGACACTGCACTGCGGTAGCTCGCGGTTACGCGCCACAGAGCTAGGGAAATGAAAAAAAAAAGTGCATAGAAAAAGGGAACGTACAAGCGAGCAGGCCGCGCGGAGAGTTTGCAGCATTCCGTTCGAGGCGGGTCAGGGAGTTTCAATTTCGCAGAAGAGCCACCACACGCTGGAAGCGAAACGCCGGAAAGATGGAAACACACACACACGCAAAAAGAGGCCGCAAAAAAAAAAAAAAAGCAGCGAGGAGACGGGATGCGGCCAAGCGCGACGAAAAGCAATAAAAAAAGAAAAAAAAGAAGCTCTTCATCTTGTTCACGGAAGTAGTGCAAGATAAATAAAAAAATTTAAAAAAGCAGACAAGAAAACAAAAACAAAAAAGCAAGGCGACTTTCGCGAAGGTGGGTCTTCACGTGTGGACGATTTCGGAGGAAGGTGCAATTCAAGGACACACCCACTGAGAAGAAGCCTTCGTTGGGCCAGGAGAGCCGTGAGCAAGACGCAAAGCATATAGGCAGTGGCTATAAGGGGTTTGGGAAGCAAGACAGCAAGAGATCAGATTGGTTCCCCAGCGTTATTTGTAATGGCTCAATCTCACTTCAGCTTGAGCCGTAGGTCAATCGAACAATGCATGGGAGAAATAGAGAGAGAAAGGTGACAATAGTTGCACGGGCGTCGTTTCGATCAGTGGTTTTACTATTAAGTTGAAGAGGCGACAAGGCAACATGATGGCGCCTATATGGCGCATATGCTGTGAAATCTCGCTAAATTTGGGACTCGCTTGGTTCGAGCTTATGGTTTTTTCGAATCCATGCTTTGAGGCTATCAACATAAAACGCATTAAATAGACAGGCGCCCCTTATCTTGAGTTCTGCATTTGCATAACTCGAACCAATCAATATTCAGTCTCTTTCGAGTTCAGTCTGTCAACAGTCGACTGTACTTGCTTGAAGACACACACAGGGGTGTAGTTTACTGCGGTCCTTCAGGCTAAAAGTGTCCATTTTTGAGAGTGGTGCGACCGGTACCAGCTAATAGTAAGTAACCCAGCTGGCAAAATTGGTGGTGTCGCACCAATCATAAACAGTGTTGGTAGTGCAACTATACCAACGTCTACGGGCATCGAACGTTGGAAAACCCTTCTGAGAATCGAATATCCTCCCACGGCCTCCTTCTAAAGTTATCGACACCCGCCATAAGCTTACACAGCGCCGCGCGCCTATGCAGCGGTGCAGTACACAGACACCGTTGTTTACGTTTGGTATCAAGGGAAAAACAATCCGTCTTTATTTGTGCTCGAAGAGGGTCCAAGCGGAGGAGACCGACGAGAAAACATGTCGGGCTGGCGCCGCCATGGTGGAGAGCGCCACGAACAATGAATGCCCCTGAGCAAAGTGTGTGTATAATGGCGCCATGGAATGAAAAACATTGCCGAATATCACTAGCGCCAGCATTCGGTGAAGGATAAAAGAGCTCTCAGTTCGGTATTAACATGGTGCGCGATCCAGCGGGGTGCTTACATTTCCGACTTCGGTAACGCTAGCTAGGCGGCCACGGGTACACCATTGCTCTTCGTAACACCACGAAAACCTGCAGACCGAAGCGCACACTATAAAAAAAAAAAGGACGGCCTCTTTGGTTTACATTCTTACACCCTTGCAAACATTTCCTATCGGGTGTAAAAATCGAATAAACAGGTGAACACATGGCTTCGCACAGAGTCTTGTGTCACTTGTTCTCTTGTCGCTGCATACGATCTGCACACGCGGTAACTAACCACGACTCCGTTGGACGTTTGCTTATAGATTAAATATCTGGACACCGTTTATTACGAAAAAAATTATGCAGGAAGTTTTCGATTGATATACAGTTTGAAGAACGACAACTCAACGATGGAATCCCTTCATCTACACAAGCGAATCGACTTTTCAGGCGAGGCATTTTTTTTTCAATATATACGATACAAAGCGTAACCGTTGCCAATAGATAAGAACTAAGAAGTGCTGAGGATATATCGGAAACGAAAAATAAATCCAAGAACAAAGCAGCGTTCCATGCGTGGGAACACTCGTGCTGGTTTTGGCTCTCCATCTCGAGGCAAGGAGGCCAAACACACCGGTCAACAGTGAGAAGACAAAGTCGTCTACAGGCAACCCACTGAGCGCGGTCTCCAGGCTGTGAAGTGCGTTTGCCGTTGCATGCATCGCAATGGGTATAGCGCAGCGAAACAAGCGACAGAGGCGAACTACGCGTTGCGGGAATTCAGCACGCATTACCCCTCACTACGCAACAGGACTACACGTTTCTCCTGTTGCAGCGTGTACCATATATCTTTCAAGAGCAAAGCGGAAACCCATATTGCCCCTTCGTTAACTCTACCAGCAAACAGTCATGTCACGCAGTGGGAAACGACCATTCACAAAACTTTATTGCAAACGTCCAAGGCCCTTTCAACGTTCCCTCGATTCGCAAGAACTTGGCTATATCTCTACAGACGGCAACAAATATCCTTAGGCCTACGTACAGTAGACGCTAGGGTCCGCAACACACTGACCGTATGGAGTAGAGCATATACAGAAGGCTGCACAGCAGTAGGCGACGAAGGAACTCTTAGAGCGGGAGCCCGTGATTACGTGTATCTGCGTCGCGCTGTATGTAGGCCAGGGAGAACCGCACAGGAGAGGCCCACCCCAAAAAGTGAGGCGTGCGCCGTCCCGTCTCAGGTCGCAATTTGAGGCGACGGCTGTGACGTGGCTACCGACAGGTTGACGTTGACGCCGCTGGGGTGGTCTAAGCAAGCGATGGAAGATGGCGCAGTTGGGAGCAAAGAAAATGAAATTAAAAAAAAAAGAATCCGTTCGTCTCAACTCCGAAGTGAAAATTGTGGGTTTGACGCCCTGAAGAGCCGCCAGAGTGGGGAGTTTGAAGGCCCACAAGCAACCTTCGCGCTGGGTGGTCCCTGACAGGGGGGCAGGGACAATGAACAGGCACTGTGTCCTCGGGCGTACACAGAAACGCAGCCAGGTACCTACTGCATTGCGTATATAGGATGCCTGGCCTATACGGTGAGTATATACACGCAAGCACGGTGCGATCTCGCTAATGCATATATACTTGTCCCCGCGAAGGATTTACGAACCTTTCTTCAGCAAAGGTGGATTCGTGCAGTCGATGTGCACGCTGGAACACCGCCCTTCACAACCTTTCCAGCGGCAGTTCCATCATAAGGTTTCTTTTTTAAATTTCCATGGTGTCGCGATAGCTGTGCCTCTGGTTTGGTTTGGTTTATGAGGTTTTAACGCCCCAAACGTTTGACTCAGGCTATGAGGGACGCCGTAGTGAAGGGCTCCGAAAATTTCGACCACATGGGGTTCTTTAACGTGCACTGACATCGCACAGTACACGGGTCTCTGGAATTTCGCCTCCCTCGAAATTCGACCGCGGCGGCCGGGATCGAACCCGCGTCTTTCGGGCCAGCAGCCGAGCGCCATAACCACTGAGCCACCGCTGCGGCTAGCTGTGCCTCTGCCGTGACAAAAGCGCTCTACGTCGTCCCAATTCCGTGATCACGTGGTACCGCTCTGACCAATGGCAACGGAGCACGCGCTGCGTTTCCCTAATATTCCTGACCAATGAGGATGCGCAGTGGTCATGCCATGCAGCAGGTGGGTGTTTTGCGGAACTGACAGCGGGCCATGTCGATGTCGGGAGTGCTCTGTAACTATCACTGTTAACCCCGGGATTATACGTACTTTCTCGTTTAAAGGAGAAATGCACTGAATGACTATTACGCGAGATTCTCCTCGCAACACTCTTGAGTCAGCGCCACACAGCTGTCCTGGACGGCGATAGAGACCACCCAAGTCTTCTCAAGAGCATATAGCGTGCACGACCGCGCACAGCGCATACAGTGCACACACGGACGCGCAAGTTAAGAGGAGGATAGGCCGCCCATGTCATCAGGATAGCTTGGAAGATGCAATCTAAACACAAAGGAGTAAAAAGGGAGTGTGCTAGAGAACAGCTTGCTTCCTTTTTTGCCCCCATACAGGCATGTTATTGTTTTAGAGTCTACGAAGACGCAGGACAGCAAAAGTTGTAGATGAAGAAGTAAAGGAAGCCTAGATATAATCGGGGGTCCTCTATGGGCAATCAGTTGAAATGCGTTTCCGCAACAGTAGCAGGCAGTGCTTCGTGGGTATATCACCATTTTTTGTGCTCGTACGCATCAATTCCGCGTAGCTCTTCTCGCTCCACGTGATCTGCAGCACAGCGCGCTGTCTACTTTGTTCGACTTCTTTTCCGGATTAAACTTTGGCGACGAAATCGGGAACCACAAGGTCAACAAGACTCTTCCACCTCTTCTCCTTAGCCCAGTTACGTCACCTTCGCCTGGGTTTTTCTTGATCCTTCGGCGGGTGGGGGCGGCCGGCGCACGCCTAAATGCAAAGGAAGTCCTTCTCGGCCTGGGAGGTTCGTTCGGATGACCCGCCGCCCTTGGCCGTCACGGTCGGGCGAGTGCACCGACGACCCCGCGACCGATCCCCGCTGAGCTTCGCCCGCCGCCGCCTAGTCGGCATGCGGCGCGCCATATCACGAGACGGGCCACAGCTGGTAGCCTGTTCAACTTGACTATATATACATGTCACGATACCCACGGGTACGAAATAGGCCAAGACTCGTTGAAACCAAGGACAGAATAGAGAATTTTACTTTTTTAGGAAAAAATAAAATTAAAATTGTCTATTCTTTCCTTGGTTTCATCGACTATTGGGCTATTTCGTACCCGTGGGTATCGTTTACTTTTTTACTTTTTTAGGAGCCCCGCCGCGGTGGCTCAGTGGTTAGGGCGCTCGACTACTGATCCGGAGTTCCCGGGCTCGAACCCGACCGCGGCGGCTGCGTTTTTATGGAGGAAAAACGCTAAGGCGCCCGTGTGCTGTGCGATGTCAGTGCACGTTAAAGATCCCCAGGTGGTCGAAATTATTCCGGAGCCCTCCACTACGGCACCTCTCTCTTCCTTTCTTCTTTCACTCCCTCCTTTATCCCTTCCCATACGGCGCGGTTCAGGTGTCCAACGATATATGAGACAGATATTGCGCCATTTCCTTTCCCCCAAAAAACCAATTATTATTATTATTATTATTACCTTTTTAGGATAGTGTTCACTGGCCGAAAATTGATATCGTAATCATTAAACAGGAGATAATTTTACCTGTTGCCAAAATCATTGCCGTTTCAAAAATGATACCTGATCAGACCAAATTTCTTCACAGACTCGAAACTACCTGATGCGCGTACACACAACTGTATGCCCATTCAAAGCGCGCCACAGCGCCGCCGATGCCCGGGATCGCACGCACGTCACTGCTCCAGTGCCCCCTCCTTATTTTCCGACGGCAAAAAACCACAAGAGGCCGGGCAGCAGCCAGAACCAGTTTCAGGAGACGGCGACAATGTTCGCCTGTTGCCCGAGACCGAGACGCCACGACGAAAAGACTACAGCCGCTGTCGGGGCGAGGACTGCCGCGCTGTAGCCGCAGCCGCCGGCGGTTCACCGGCGTGCTTTGGGCACAGCGGGAGCGCCGACGTCACACGCAGCAAGGGACCCTGCAGCCCCGGACTTGGGGGCCTCTGAATAAATGTTTTACTCTCTCTCTCCCTCTCTCCCTCTAAGAAACCTCGCACCGACGTTCAGCGCAGTTTTCTTTCACGCAGCGATGATGACGCGGAGGGCGGGGGTGAAGGTGCAATGCGCAGTGCGAATGCGACGCGAGCGCCGCTAATGGAAAAGTCACGGACCGTCACGTTTTGCCAGGCGGCGGCTACCCGCGTCTTTTGTTGTCAACTGCTTTTTTTTTTTTCTGAGACAACGCCCGGTCCCTCCAGGCACTTCTCACGGCGTGACACGGGGCGGCCGAGACCGAGAGTGCCACGGTGTTGGTCAGAAAACAAAACGCGCAGAGGCCATAAAACGCACGAAAACTCGGACGCGAGACGGTGTGTGTGTGTGTATACGCGTGAAATGCGTGCAGAGAGGGACGACGGTTGGGGAACGCGCGTTTAAAAGCCAAGGTCGTACGAGGAGCTTTCTCCGGAGTTTGCGCAGTTCGTTGTCGGCGTAGCATGCCGTAACAGAAAAAAAAAAAGCCGACCCGCTCCCCTGACGCCTAAAAGGCAATGCTAAACAGGTTGGTCCGAGGAGTGAGATAGTATGAAGCGACCTGAAGGTGATCACTTGAGGCTTAACCTACTGGGATTAAACTGCTCTATCGCAGATTATTTTCGCAAGAAGGCTAAGCCCTAACTAGCCGACTGGATCCTGTAGCGTACTCTTTTTTTTTACTGAAAAGTGAGTTAAAATCAACACCAAGACAATAAACTTCATGCGTCTCGCTCCGGTTCCTAATATATTAGTTCATTTATTCCCGACGGGGCATACTGACACCGACACGCCTACGAGTCAAGAGAACCGGATATAACACGGGCCTGCAAAGTGCTTACTCGTCTGCATAGCGGCTAACCGCCTGTAACAGCCTGCAACGGCTGCTCGCAGCAATGACGACCCCTGACAGCGTTAAAAAGATCGCCAGTGGCGTCTGTACGGACATCAGTCACAAGCACGCCGGTATGTACGACGGTTTCGGAATACGGCTACAAAGAAGGCGTCGCTCACCTGACGTCACGTGGTCCAGCGCGCTCCACAGAAACCCGGTTCTGTACAACGACGCCCTAGAGATGCAGCGGCGACGGGCCCAGAGACAGGCCACGGGACCAACCAAAGCGCGCCCTTCTCCCAAACGTGCGTCATATGCGCTCGCGATCACCTGATCTACGGCCCCGAACGAGAGAAGTATATGCGCAGACAATGGATTGGGGGGGGGACACCCGATCCGATCGGGGCGTCGCGTCGCGGCCAGTCTCGTCGGGCGGTCGCCACGTAGCGCAGCTTGTTTGTCCGTTTCAACACCGAGCTCCGCTTTAGAAGAGCGCGGAGAAAGAACAAAGGAGCGCCAACCACCCCGAGTTTCCCCGTGGCCCTCGTTAGGCGGAAAAGTGAACACAAAGAGCGCAGAGAGAGCGAGCAAACGAAGCCAACCAGCCAGGGGCAGGCGCCGTTATTTAGTTATGCATTTATGTATTTTTTTGGCTCCCGTAGAGCGGCGCCTCGTTTGCATACAAGCAGACGCGTTGAACAAGGGAAGCGAAAGCGGCACGCATCAACAAGGGACTACACGGGGACTGGGATTTTTCGCTTCGCGGCAGAAGGTAAGTATAAGCACGTGTCCAAAAAAACAAAACAAAAAAAACCTAGCCGCGCTGCGTTAGCGTAGCAAAGAACGGGGAAAAAAAAAGGGGGGGGGGGAACACGTTTTAGCGATATAAAACGGACAGAGAATAGCTCAGACGGAAAGAACGCATAAAACGGACAGAGAATAGCTCAGACGGAAGGAACGCGCGAAAGGCAGAAACAGGCGAAGATCAGAGCAACGCCGGCCGGTTTCTGGCGAGAGCGGAGGCCAATTAAGTGCGCTCGCAGGCGCTGCTTCTGGGTGCCGGCCAGCTGGCGTTACAAACGAGCTAAAAGTTGTGAACAAGTGCACGTAGAGAGATAGAAAAAATGACTAAGAGTCGACGTAACGCGACGTATATACTCAAGTGCGGAAAGCTGTAAAGTTCAAGTCGCAAATAATTAGCGGTGCAGTCAGTCGTAGCAGAATGGAGAGGGGCTCGTACACTCTTAAACACGAAAGGATTAAAATGGAGCAAACTGTTCTCTAGGGCGCCCCCTCTATGGGACAGGGTTTGCTGCCCAAGCCAGGGGGATCGATATACGTCACTAGAGATAAGGAATTCTTACAGATGGAAACGGGAACAAATTCCCTCTTAAAACATGCAAAGTTCTACGAGCAGTTACGACGACTTTAACCGAGGTTTTAACCTCCCGTATTTGCTAACCTCAAGGTCTTAGGTGCCGCGTTTAAAAGCCTCTGCGGAGAAGAACCGACACACGTCGATGCCGGTTCTCCACTAAAATATTTGTCAGGACCCGCTAAGCCAGACTGGAGGAGGACAACACGCCGCCGCCATTCCGTTGTGCAGCCACGAAATTCAAATCTTCTCGCGCTTGGAAGGCATGTTTGGGCGTGTCATCGTCTTCTGTTGTTGCCAGGAAAAAATGAAAAGGAAATTGCACAGGCCTGCCCACTGGCTCAAGCTGAGCCACAATCGCTACCACGTGCAGATGGTAGGAGAGTTGAAAGATGGGATAGAAAGAAAGATAGGATAGAAAAGACGCGCGCTATAATGTCCCAGGCCGATCCCGGAGGTAGTGCAATACCGGGACAACCGGTTGCGGAAGTGAAGCAACCTTCAAGCACTCCGCCACATTTCCAAAAATATGTTGGGTTCAAATGGGACCCGTATCAGATATTCTATAACCGAAAACGGCCCACGGGGCTTCGAACCCACCATGGGGCGTGTCATAGTCTTCTGCGGCCGCATCACTATGGCACGCTACATCTCCTCCCATTGCTAACTGCACCAAGTTACTACGCTATGCGGTGGGAATATGCCTCCCTTGCCAAGAGTAAGCATTCGGAATACTTAAGGACTGCTTACTCCTTTTATTTATTTATTTATCTATTATAGATACCTCAAGGGCCCTTGGGTGAGGGCTTTACATGAGGGGTTTTACTCCCATATAGGCGTACTCGCGCCTAGAGTGTACTAGTATGCAAGAGAGGGAGGAAATTTTGACCCATGTTACAAAACCAACGCAGCCGGGGGAAGATAAAAATATTGTTCCAGCAAACTGCCAATGCAACGTTTCCCCGCCACGACGGTCACACCGGTGTAGCAAGATGACAGAAGGAGGAGCAATAAACCAGGGGACGTTCAAAACGCTGTCTTGAAAAAAAAATCGATGTCACAAGATTTCACGGTCCCGCCCACTGCCCCTGTGCAGTTAAACTGACAGTTCAGACACAGTAGGTAGGGTTCGCAGGAATAGTCCCAAACACTCTATTCCGAGCAATGCCATTCACTGTAACCGGCCATGGTTACGCACAAGGGAATTAAATTAGTATATAGCCTCAACCTAATACGGGACCACCAAAATATGATTATGTGCTTTGAGTAACCTGTGAGTAAAGACGTTCTTCCTGTAATTTTAGCGAGAATATTAGTGGCCTACACTCATAAGGGCGCTTATATGAAGCGCAGCGCTTATACACACGTATACGCAGAATAGTGCTGCCTATAGTATTGCAGAACCGACATTTTTGGATACAATAACGGCACTAATTCGACACCGCTAACTGGACCACACACAAACGACGCTCAGCGCGTAGATGGGTCCCGTAGATTTAACCTGTAACGCAGAGGCCGCCAAAGCAAACACGCCACCACACAACAGTGAATAATGTCACGTGCAGATACATTGTGCAGCGTTTTAATCTTCCTGCATGGGTTCCTCTTAATTTATTTATTATTTCGCAGCGGACAACCGTCAAACACGTCGATGGATAATTAGCAATATAGTTTCTGCTAAGCCTGCACATTCCACTACAGGGCTTGCAAAGTGAGCCTATATATGTTAAAAAAAAGAAAGAAAAAGACGGGGTGCAGCACCGGACGCAGTTTGGTTGGGCGCAGTACATAGTTAACGAATCCTGCCAGCTTTCCGCAAGGCTATACCTATAGCGCGGCGCTGTCAGTTGTCTCATACAAGGTTACCGTCTCAATTAAGGCCCTCCGATTCACCCGCCTACTTTAATGACACTAACTAACCTTCACTTAATAACCCATTAAAACTGTTTATTACTGGTCAGTAGAGGCGAACGAGGGTCAGTGAGCTGGGCCCCACAAATCTACTTCGCCCTTCTCCTTCGCAAAACGTATACTTGGTATATACCAGACGCCGTTTACTAACTGCACCCGCGGGTCAACGCTATAGCTTCGCGCGTGTGTGCCCCATAATTATTCCGGGTCTCACCTCCACAATCTGCTCTGAGCAAGCTAAGCTCGCAGCTGGGCGGACGTATCCTGTCACCGTTAGGAACATTCTTTCGGAGGCAGCTCTTAACTAGATGGGAGGTGACCACGTGAAGGGCGAATGCACTTGATAAAGCCCCGCCCACTTTCTGAAGCGCGCGCACCGGCGGGCGTTTACGGGAGCTAAATTAGTACGGTAACCTTCGCGTTAATCGCCGAACGCTCGGGAGGTTGCGCCGTCATGAGTCGCAACGAGTGCTAAATTAAAGCTAGCGAGCTCACACGAAATTAGAAGGCTACAAAGGGAACCGACGCGTGCCGTACGGTTAGCGACGACGAGGACACTTCCAGGCAGGGTTACTATGCTCATATAGTGACTATTAAAACACTGATAAGAGATCAGAGGTTGAGAATATTAATAACTGTTTTATCCTACCGGACGTCTGACTACGATAACACAAGCTGGCCTTATGGGCTGGTTATATTAGAAAACATTTGCCCATGCACTTAAAGCGGATGGGAATGCACCGATAAGTAGTGATCGAGTGAGTGCATAAATAAGTGACTAAGTGAATTAGTGGGCGAAAGAATCCGAAGTATGGAGGCATGCTTTATGAGTTCAGAATCACCTTACAACCGCATTCGTCATCAAGTCGTTAAAGAGCGTAACGACACTGGTGCTACGCCGCAGTAAACAGATATTGTGTCTTTACTCTTTAGACAACTGAAAGGTGCCCTCGTGCGTATTTTTAGGAGCTCAGTGGTTCTCATAAAACTGCTCAGTAGAGAGAAAGAGAGAGAGACAGAAGGACGGGAAGGCAGGGAGGTTAACCAGGCGATGCCCCAGTAAGCTATATATCCTACACGTGGGGAGGGGAACACAGGGAAAAAAAAGGAAGAAAGAGTGGCAAATAAATGAGTTTTTCGTGTGCCAATCGACCACTATGACAAGGGGACAGAGGGCGCACACTTAAAGCTTAAAGTTTATAGTCGGGAGCTCAACCACACCACCTGCATTTGCCGCCGAAGTACAGCCGCGAGTAAAAAAAAAATAGCACCATAGTGACGTGCCACAGGAGCGGCAGACAGCAGCACTCCGCGCTGCGGTTACGAACACGCCAATAACAAAAGTTCCGGGCGTGTTCGCAAAGCACGGCGCCGTGCCAGGCGCGCGGTGCGATTCTCGCTGCTCCGGTGACGTCACTGTGCTAATCTTTTCCACTCGCGACTGTACGGTTAGCAATAAAATTAGTCAGGCTAGTTCGTTCACACTGAATGATTAAAGGTATACACGTTAGTAAGTGTCGTGTGCGTTCCCTTCTCTTGTCTTAACCCTTACGCGCAGTTTACCTTTAATCATTCAGTACTGTTAGGCCTTCTTATGGCGTACACAATCAACCCTTACAAAAATTGCCTATAGGCAGTCTATGGACTTCGTATAAAATTTATTGCCTTCCTAAATTTATTGCCTTTCTATAGATATTTCTTTTGTCTATTCATAGTCTATAGACTGTCTAAAGGCAAAAGTCTACTAAACGTGTATGGCCATAAACATGTAGATTGTCTATAGACTGTCTCTTTGATTTGTATTACCTATAGACTGTTCTCTAGGGTTTGTCTATAGAAAGTCTACAGACTTTATAGACAGAAGTCTATGGACAGCCTATAGACTGCCTAAAGAAATTTTTGTAAGGGAATTGCAGAACTAGACAGCGCATACACAACGTTCCTTGCGTATGCAACCCAGGGCACACTTCGAAAATAAGAGGTCATTACCAGCTGTATTGACTCAGGCTTTCCACGCACAACTCCGTGCACAGTGAATGGATTAAGGACGCACACACAGTCAAGAACTGAGCGCGTCGGTAAACACGCCTCTCGTCGTCGACCAAGCTGGTTCGAAGAACGAGCCACTGTGTACACAGGCCCAGACAGCGTCGTGATTTCGACGCGCTCCGCCCTCCGGCTAACGCAACTTCGTTAAACCGCCATTAATGAGAGAGGCAACGAATACCGGTATAAAGAAGCAATCATACATCAGCTCCATCGAGCTTTTACCAGGTGTACAGTGCTGTTGCGCTCAACAGAATCGTGTATAGTGAACGTCACGAGAGCCCAAGCCTTTTGTCGTGGAGTAGAAAGCACACGCCAAGCTGTTACATAGATCACGAGAGCCGAGCTCTTCAATCGCACCTGCACGCCGTGAATACAGAACACGCCGCGTCAAACCTTAATTAAGCGCTCAGAGAGAAGGGAGCAGACCCGACCTCAGCTCCCCACTCAGCAAAAGAAGAAAAAAAATACATATACAAAAAGGTCAGTCAATGCCACGGGCGAGCGCGAGCGCTCCGTAATTCGAGGCGCATACATTAAATGCATACAGCGCCAGTGACGCATCCGGCCTGCCTCGCCAGTGCTTATATATCACTCTAAGTACGAATACGCCTGTATGGGAGTAAAATGAGAGTAAGCCGTTCATTCGAGGGCGCTAGAGGACGACTTACTCCCTTTTGACTCCTGTTTAGAGTGTACATGTCAGTCACACGCGCGACAAACACAAACTCGCGGGGAAAACAAAACACGACGGGAAGCAAGAAAAACGAAACAAAACGGGGTTCAAAGATCACGCGCTCGCGAGTAGCGCGCGAAAGTTAATAAAGAACCTTTTGTTCCGACCTATCTGCCTCTCTCTCTTTCTTTTTTTTTCTTCCTGTCCTTAATTGATGATTTATGCCTCGGTTCGAGGAGGGGGGGGGGGGGGGGGGGAGTCGCCGTATTAGAAGGCCGTGCGCATAATTTTCCTTTGTGCCGGCTTCTGAATTCGAGAACAAACGCGGCCGCTGGGGGGTCAGGAGATAATCGCAATCGCTTGCAGACTTAATTATGAGTGATAGATGCTTGCCGCCGTCAGTCAAGCCCGAAGAAGAAAGAGGGTTTCGTGTAGCGACAGCATTCAGAGCACGAAGGAGCCGGAATACGTGTACCTGCCAGGTTCAGGGAGTAAAAAAAAAATGTCAGTTTTACCTCCTAATTAACCAACTGCGTTGCGACATGTTCTGTTCTCAGCAACCTGTCAAGGGTTCCACGACTAAGCCCAAAACGCGGACGTGAATGCCCCTCGGCGGACTTTTCTAGACCAGGTTAAGGTGGGGTGAAATTATAATTTGTTAAAGAAATGAATTTTAAGATTGCGCAACCTTCTGACAGAGCATTTCTGCAGCTTTCATTAATACATATTAAACCCGTTTACGCGCGACTTCGAAAGTGCTTTTTCCATCCTTCTTTGTCGGCGCGTCGAGCGGAAAAGTGCATGAAGTTTATGAAGGCTTCATTTGCACTTTTCTCAAACCACTTTACTTTATCCAAAAATCGATTCCTAGATTTTGCGACCTTCTGACAGAGCATTTTTCTAGCCTTCATCCAGATACATTAAACTTCGTAATTCCCTGCTTCAATAAAGGTTTGTTGACTCTTTGTTGTCGTGGCAGTAGATAATAATAATTGGGTTTTTTTTGGGGGGGGGGGGGGGGGGGGAAGGAAATGGCGCAGTATCTGTCTCATATATCGTTGGACACCTGAACCGCGCCGTAAGGGAAGGGTAAAGGAGGGAGTGAAAGAAGAAAGGAAGAGAGAGGTGCCTTAGTGGAGGGCTCCGGAATAATTTTGAGTTTTGGAAAGTGGGAGTTTTTCAAAGGGTTTATTCGTGTTTTTCTCAAAACAGCATTTTTGGACGTTTACGTACCTTTTTATCCGGAACTATAAGGCGCAAACAAGTTAAATTTTCCATAGAATTCAATCAATGCCTTTTACATGACTGAAATCAATAGCCTAAGTCAATTTCCATTTTCAGAAGTACTTGTATTTGGGCGTGTTGGTTCATATCTTTTCAGGAGGACACAGGGGCGCAACAAAAACACACGGACATAGAAGTAGACAGGGACGAGCGCTTTTTGTGACTAAAAAATTCATGGATAGCAGTTTTTAGCACCGAGAAAGAAAAACATAATAACAAGATTTTATCCAAAAAATAGGAAAAAAAAGTGAGACAATTTCGGTTCTTAGAATTCTTTGAAACTTTATAAAAGTTATTTTGCTGCCGAATTTCGCCCCTCGAATTCCCGGAATGGAACATCAGAGGCAATATTAACGTAGCGGACTTACACGCAAGTCACCCATTTGAACACTCACTCGAGTCATTCTTTCGCCAACGCGAAAAAACGAACGCTACGACAAGAAACATTGTGCAGCAAAGCGCCCTCAACCCGCAATGCATAATGAACTGGTCGCACAGGCCATTCGGCGCTGTCACTATCGCCTCGAAACATTCGCGCAGCGGGCTGGAAAAAACAAGGAACGGAGACCCTGAAGTAATGCAGTTTCTTCCACTAAGGGCGAATTCAGGGTATTTCCCAACCACGGGCCATAAACTTCACCGCTCGGCTTCACCGCTCAACAGGATGGCTCGTGTGGGCAGCCGAAGGGCGGGTCGGCTGTTTTTAACAACACAACTCGTGGTACTTACACACGCGGAATGCCTTCTGTTTAAGGCAGCCTTGCGCAAGACAGCGCCAAGATGCCCTCTTGGCGTTAGCGCAAGAGAGTCGCCGCCGAGCGTCGGCAACTCGCGACGCTGCAGCGCAAGCGTTACACGGTCGAGTTCCCCTCTTAGGGGCGCTGAAGCAAACGATGGCGATGAATTACTAAAGACGAGAAGCGGGTAGTGACACGAAATGTTTCAGCTAGCGTTTCGTGGCAGATGAAGAGTCGGTACTGCTCGGGGAGGTTCAGAATACATGGGCGTATCGAGCAAATTACATTATAGGTGGCGCGTTTCCTAGCATTAACCAAAAACGGTACGCACTGCAGATAAGCTTTTTACACCGTGTAATGATCTGCACACCAAGGGGGATACTGAACTCTGACGTTTATTCCTTTAAATAAACACGCAAATGTACACAAAAGTTGACAATCTTATACTATTCTGCTGGAAAAAAAGAAAACACCTCAAAAACCCTCACCGATAGGCTGCACAAACCGTATTCCTCAGCATGAAAAATTAAAAAGAAATTCAAAAGCCGTCGGAGATGGAGAAGGCCCGTTGAAAGGTTACTTGGTGCAAAAGCTAACCAAGACATATTAAAATTTCAACTGAAGTCATGACACTGTGTTTGAACCAACTGTGCCTGCGACTTTATCTCTGCTGACATTTTCTGTGACTTAATCTATGCTTCTGTCTGTTCTGTGCCTTTGGGGATTTATGTGTTTTTTTTGTTTATTTGTTGTTTCTATTTTCCTGCTTTTCTCTTTAAATTAAGTTTTTTTAGCGTTTAGCTCCTTTTCTTTTTTTTATTGGCTTTAAGCCCGGTAAAGCGTTGCTGGTCAGGGCTTTGTTTTTTTGTTTCCTTTTTCTGAGAGGACCAATAAAAGGATATGCAGGTGATGAAATGATTATAACCGGCAGCCCGATTTTCGCTAATAAAAATACCAGTTGAAGATCGTTCCGTAACGTATGAATCATTACCAAGGAAATGTTGGAAGCCCACACCATTCACCAGGGTTGTTCGCTGTCCGGGCACTGCGATGTTAAACAACGGACAGGAGACGACACAACTAAGATCATAATGGCTGGCTTCATAATACGCTTCACACACAGAGTGTTTGAAATACGTGCCTGTAGATATATTTCACGCGAACGCGGAAACCCAGACCACTGTCTCCACTCGAACGCACTTCTGGACTGTAAACAGCGTCTGGCACCGACAACACTGGGTCAGACAGATGCCCCGATTTCTCGGTAAAGCCGTGGAGGGAAAAAAGCCAAGTAAAGAAACAAGCCTTCCCACACAGCACGCTCTTCCCCGCTGTCACCGCAAGGCCGGATGGCGCTGCGTGCGCAAGTGCGGAAAGCAGGTCAAAGACAGAACCGATGGAAGATAGAGCGACTGTCTGAAACAGGTGTGCACAGCGAAACCAGAACTTTCCGCAACTATCTGAAAGCTATATGTCGCTGACGTCGAAACCGGACGCAATAGGCAATACCTGGTAGACCATTTTCGCCTTTATTAATTGTTTCTTCTGCGTGCTCGGGTATCTCAAAAGCGACTTTGCAATGCACGAGACGCAACCCAGAGGCTGCCGCGCTCAAAGCCAGTACGCGAACGGGAACCCGCGCGGATCGACGAAGAAATGGAGCGCCTAACCAAACCGAACGTATCGGAAGCGGTTCTCGCCGAAAACCGAAGCTCGTAACACTCGATAACGAACCATAAGCAACCGCGGGGATAAGCCAGCCCGCGCGTCTATGTGCCTGGCGACAAAAAAAAAAAAAACGAGGCCACAGTGAGAGGAAAAGCGTTTGCGATGGTGGTGTGCGCGCGTATAGTCGAAGCGGGTTAATGCTAATCTTCCAGAGCGCGCACGAGCAGCGCATTCGGCGGCGACATTGGCGCGGGCGGCGCCGCGACCCGGCCGACGCGCGCGGGACGTGAAGCCGTTAACCTGCGCGGGCGCAGAACGGTGTCAAGACCGACTGCAGTGACGCCGCCGCTATGACGCGAAGCGGGCAGGATGGGGACCGCGTGGGTAGCAGCGTACACGCCGTTCACACACTCCCCTGAGACGAGAGAGACTACACCTGTGGTGCGTGGGAAGTCTGGGGACCAGCTGCGGTGGGGCTCTGCGGTTATGGCGTTCGCCGACTACTCAGCACGAGGCCGAGAAGAAATTTTTCCCCACAAGACCAACCAGGAAAACAAGAAATCCGACTCACCGTGTTTGCAGACGAAAAAAAAAATAGAATGGGAATGCGAGACTGAACTGCACGAGATCGTTCAAGCGTGAAGCAGGACGCTGCATGCCACACTTTGGTAAGGTGTCTGTCTTGGAAGGGAGTTCCGTGTTTGTTATCGACTACGGTCATGAGTATGAGATGATGGCACGGGAATATGAAATTAAGTAGTTCGCAGGCATAGGGTGGGCGCAGGTGGCAAATGACAGGGTTAATTGCAGATAAACGGGAGATGCCTCTGTCCTGCAGTGGGTGTAGTCAGGCTGCTGCTGATAATCATCATCATCCTTACCACCTCTGCAGATGCGCATGATATCATTGTCTCGCGGCATTGCAGTCGCCGACCTTCTGTATTACGGTTAATCGTAAAACACGCCTCAGGGCATCGGTTTCTTCAGCTACCCCCCCCCCCCCCCCAAATCAGAACATTACAAAAAAAAAGGGGGGGGGGGGGATCATTTGTGAAGTTCATGCACGGACGAGGAACTTTACTTACTTTTCTAATTCCACCACAGTACAGCTCATGGTGACAATGTGCACGGTATACATAAATAAAAGTGGTACAAGAAATAGGATGCTCTGGTGTAAAAATTTCGAAACGGAAGGAACAACTCCAATAGGTCCATACTCTAGCGTGCCTACGCCCCTTCTAAGGCACCGTAAACTCCAGCACGTGTCCGAAGGCTCCCGCGTGCCAGCGAATGGTTAACGGCGGGTGCTCGCCAGCGGTCGTCTTTTGTTGTTGACCCAGTATAATACGCGCGCAGCCCAAGCAAGATCATTTAGGCTAACCGCGTTTCCTTACCACGCGAAGGATACACGCTCTGACTGCGAGGCGGTGGTTACCTGCACAACAGCGGACTCTTCACGCCCGACAACCATTAGTGCACGACTAGCGTGCTCGACAGGAAAAGCGAGAAGCGAAACCGCTGTCCCTAAGTGCGAACTAAGAGAGCATTTATTGCAAAAACAGGCCACGGGGAGCAATTAGAGAATGGGGAGCGATTTGAAGCAAACGGTTTGGCTTCTTGAGCGTGAATAATGATTTGTTCGGGCTCGAAGAGTCCAACGCGATAATTTTTTTCTTCTTACAAACGAGCGCACGTCAGAAGATCGACGCTATCGTAAAAAAAGTTGCTTGCTCTTGCAGACAGCAACTGCACTGGAGCGTGTTTCAAATCAAATCCTACTTTATTTGTTACAAAAGGTTAATACAGGCGTCACTGTTTACAGACCAGGGAACCATAGTCAGATTGCACGGGGAGACCCGGTTATATATTATATGCAAGGAATATAAACTAACACCAGGCAGAATACAGCGAGTAATTACAGAGAAAAGCAACGCAATTATGAGGTAACAGAATAACACAAACTGCAGAGGGAGAAAACACATGCAGAAACAAATAAAAAATATTAATCTGCATAAAATCTCGATCAAGCAACAAATATTTTAGTGCTTTTTTATAACGATGCAGGGGTGTCGAATACGGCTCTGATTTTAAAGAGGATGGCAAGGAATTCAAAAATAAAATTCCTGCAAATGATGACGTCATTTTACCGTAATTAGAGTGAACTTTCGGGAGTAGAAAATTGTTCTGGTTAGCAATTAAATCGAGTGAAGTTATTGTTCATTAAATTGCTGGAGTCAATGAATTGATAATAAATGTCCTTATTAAGTAAACCAATGAAGCCTGAATCGTGCAGATAGTTTAGAGACTAGATCATCGTGACAAGCACGAGCGAACATTGCTTGCTCACTGATACTGACACAAAGGGCCGCGAGTGCATAACTTGATTGAGGCAGAGAAGTCCAATAACTGCCGCATGATCAGATTCGAAATCTCCCGTGGGACTCAGTTGAAAAATGTCATGGTCTCTTAACAAATACGTTGGCCACGGCCGCGCAGCATACAAACACGTAAAACTTCAAAAGTGTGTCAAATTGATGTTAAGTGCTGGAAAATTGCGATTTAAACACATTTCCCTCACTATCCCCTTTCATCTGCCACTCCCTGCATTGTCACGCTAGCAGGGTCATGAGAACTCGCCTACGCCATTGGCTGGAATGGGTACGTTTGATAGGGAAAGCCGCTTCGTTCTTGATTTGTATCCATCGATCCTGACACAAAATTTCCCCACCAAACACAACCACTTCTAACTGAAAAGCAAGGTGGACTAGAGCAGCGCAGATCCTTTCTTGGAATAAGTCTCCTACCGACCCCGCAGTGACTCATGGGAGGAGGAGGAGGAGGAGGAGGAGGAGGAGGAGGAGGAGGAGGAGGAGGAGGAGGAGGATTAAAGGCAACGAGGTGCAAAGTTAACTCGGGCGTTACTTGAAATGAGTCGCCAGTCCTTACTGTGTTGACATCAGCAATGAAAAGACGGCCGAGGTTATGGAAACCACCTAGCAATCGTCATGGTGGATTATAGGATGCAAGGCGAACACTCCCGGAGGTACTACACTGCAGGCGACCTTTATTAAGCCGCAGGTTGATGCAAAGCCAAGATGCACGTGGAATAGAGTGACATGCGTAAAATGGGCAACTAAAGTGTTACAGCTTGTAATAACAGCAATTTAATACAACAACGATTTTCGCGGCCCCAGCGGCTCCTGGACGGTCAAAGGATTGTTACGGCCGGACCGTTTTGCATTTTCCTCTGGCAACATGAGGATGCAGTAACGCAGCTTTGCACGGAGGATCACTCAGCTGCATGCATTCCAACCTTCAAGACGAAAGTACGGCGCCAAAAAAGATATTTTAACTGATGCACGAGAAAATTTTTTTTAAGCGTCGTGCAGAATGCGATCACCGATGTAGTAGCTCACGCTCTGTCGAGCTTTTAGAAAAAGCCTGTAACAAAGCCTGTAACAAAACGTATCGTGACCTCACCATCGATAGATCTAACATGTTCTGTGCATTAAGCTATTTTTTTTTAAGGTTTCACTTGACCTATTAATACTTCAAATTTCGTTGAAACTTCAGCGAAAATTTTCCTAATACTTATCACAGTTAAGTCCGTACATCGCTTATCACGACCGCTACTGACATGTTCCAGACTGCCTATATGATCGCATGCATTGTGAAAAAAAAAAAAAAAACACCTGTTCGTCAGCCCTCGTGGGGTGTGGTCACCGTCTCTGTCTCCTACATTGCTTTTCAGTCTAATCCAATACATGCTGGATGCCACTACATTTAACAAGGTAAAGAAAATTCGGCAGGCACTTAAGACTGTTTACGTGTGGGAATGAGAAATCATGTCCTGGACGCAAGACGCAGACGTTTGGCTGCGGGTTGCGAATTGAGTTTAATTCAGGCGATGAGTCTATTTTTTTTCTCGATGTATGACACTACCCACACACACACGCGTATGACACCAGCCGCAATGCTGTACGAACGGTTGCATCACAATTTTGACATGAAAGTTCGGGAAGGCATACAACTGAAGGTGTATTTGTCGTCAGTTCGAGTCCCTGTTGCCAGCTATCCTCCAACTTGACCAGCGCATGTAAGCTATTTGCAACGGGAAATGTTATGACACCACTCGGAACGCTGTACGACCAATGGTATAGCGTGATAATTTTTGGCAAGAATGTTGCGAAAACTGGCGCCACACGGAGCTCGCCCAGTGGACAGCATATACTACAGATGAAAGACGTGTATAGGACTGCCTGAAGTAGCGGTGATCGGATTGCTGTGTGCGTCGAACGGCCGCTTGACGACGTCACGCTATTTTTCTTGCCATCACTGGAATTTTCGTACCATCTCCAAGTACACACACACACGCACACGTCGACAGCTTTTCGCGTGGAACTAGTAATGCTTTCCTATTAAAACGGCAATCTCGCTGCGCTAGTCGCAGGACATCCCACGAGTGATGCTTCTATCCCAGCCAAGATAGCCGAGGCTATTCATTATAGGAACAAAGCGAGGTGCCGTAAGTGCGAAATCCGAAATGGCGTATGGGGGTCCGCTGGAGTATTTTGTGTGTGTGTGTGCGCGCGCGTGTGTGTTTGAGTGGTGAGAACAGCGCCAACATGAGAAGAGAAAAAGGTCACGCGTATATCCTCGGGCTTTTAGGGCAAGGGCAAGATGCTGCGACGAATGTCGCTTCTTCGGATGTGTTCCGCTGATTTGGAACGTCGGCAGCACCGATCGAGGCCGTCTCTCCTGACATTACCTCTTTCGAGCGCGTTGGGTGCTCAGTCAAGTGTCTTCGCATTCCTCCTCCTCCTCCTCTTCCTGCTCCGCCAAATGAAAATGGGAGCGGCGAGAAAACGCCCGCGACCTATACGTACTATGTGCGCGCACTGCAGCGCCGCACAGCAGATAGGAGGCGAAGCTGACGAAGAAATACAGAAAAGAAAGTTTTCAGATTGGATGGATGGACGGCTGGATGCGTGGCGCCGGTCATCCATCAAGAACAGAAATGGAAATCGGAACAATGGTCGCAGGGTGAAAACACGGCCCCAAGAGCTCTCTACCAAAAGACAGAAAAACAGAGAGAGAGAGAGAGAAAGAGAGAGAGAGGGCGCCAAACGAACGAAAGAATGTTCCTTGGAAGGACGGAAGCGAGGGAGGAGCGGCGGACACGTCGAACACACGAAGGACATGCTCTTCGCAACAATGCGAGGAAGAGGGGTCGGGAGGGGGAGAGCCTAGGAGGCGGTTTCGCGAGACTGGGCCCATTTTCACGGCTTGTTTCGGCGTTGCCCTTCGCGTCGTCGTCGTCAAGTCGTCCGCAGCCCAAGCGCAGTGCTTCGATTTCGAACGGCGTAGCCGCCGAATAGACGCGAACCAGAACGAAATTCGAGGGTCTTGCACACATACACAGCGCCAGAGGAGATCGGTCCTTAACAGCCAGCTACGTGCAAAGCAGTAGAAAAAAAAAAAGCGGGAACGAACGCGCGCGCGCACTCGTGGCCTTTGTGCGGCCGGCCCCGTTCACACCTGCGTCTCCGTGTTCGCGCAGCGACAAACTATATACAGAAAAAGAGAAAGGTGCTGCAAGGGAGTAAAGCCTCTCGCGAAGCATCGAAGAGGAGGAGCCAGTCCCAAGGCTTCCGTTTTCTTTCGTATAACGGGCTTCGCGGCCTCTGAGAGGAAAGAGCGGGCAAGCTGGGCTGCAGCATGCACAAAGGAAGAGTGCGCGCTGCGGCTTCTGTCGATTCTTCCGAGCTGTACGATACGAGGAGAGAGAAAGTTTTGCCACCGCGAGCGGATGTTCCGGCCTTGTTCTGGAGGAGAAAAGAGCGCGCCAGCGCTCCTAGCAGTTTATTCATTAATTAAGATCTGCGACCGTTTCCACACGAATCGATTAGCGAGAAAGAATCTTGTCCGGCGACCGCGAGCACTCGTCGGAAAACGATCACCACGGATTTATGCAAACGTACAGCCAGAGACAGCTGCGATACGTTACGGCAATCACTGCTGCCACGTTTTATTTCTGCGATGATAGCATGCTCCCAAATACACTGTTTCCCGCAAATTCCGAGCCGAAAAGAACGACACAATCGTGTCAAAAATACCCCAAAATGTTTTGTCGTTTTCTCGCAACGATATATTTTTCTGTTGTTTTGTAGCCTGTAGTACTGCAGCTTTTTTCTACAAGTTCATGAACAAGAACATTACAGAAAATATGTTATAACTGCAGAAAACTTTCTTTTGCGTTTTCCGAACGGGTCCCAAATTATTTCCTTTAACCCGAGAAAAGGAGAGGTAATAATAATAATAATAATAATAATAATAATAATAATAATAATAATAATAATAATAATTGGTTTTGGAGGGAAAGGAAATAGTGCAGTACCTATCTGTCTCATATATCGTTGGACACCTGAACCGCGCCGTAAGGGAAGGGATAAAGGAGGGAGTGAAAGAAGAAAGGAAGAATTAGGTGCCGTAGTGGAGGGCTCCGGAATAATTTCGACCACCTGGGGATCTTTAACGTGCACTGACATCGCACAGCACACGGCCGCCTTAGCGTTTTTCCTCCATAAAAATGCAGAAAATAATTATCGTTAAACATTAGGAGGAGGAGGATAAACTTTATTTTCATCGACCAAGGTAGCACTTGGTGTGGGGTTATAGCCCCATCAAGTGGCCATGAGCCCGTGGCGTCCGGAGACTTCTATGGCCCTTGTCACAACCCGGATCTGTGTGTCCGAGTCAGAACTGAGCAATGCGGCCTCCCACTGGTCTACATTAAACACTGAGTGTTTACCGTTGCTTTTCACCGCAAGACGCGAGCGGAGAAAACGGCGCGAAAACCGACACCAAAGAAAATACGAGGGCTCACGTTGGTACGTCTTTTGCACTGTTTTCGGCGTTCAAGCACGTCTTTTGAACCAACCTCGTTAACGCAACATGGAGCGGCTTTGAGTGATATCACCCCGGATCCGGCTAGAGATACCACTGAGTGTTGTTGGTGTAAACAGCCCCTAGATTACTGCACTTTTTTTCGCCTTCAGCTCAGGCGAAGAGGCGACAGCGGTCTACAACGCCCCGGTAAAATGACACCAGAGTGCAGCCGGAGAGCTCCTGGTGATTATTTTTCTCAACGTCGCTATTTCGCTACACACTAGATGGCTCACAAGCGAGCAGATACTAGCGACAATAGCGGTACCCAAGCAAATAAAGGAAGGGGAAAAGAACTGCGCTCAAACAGAACAGCAACAGCATCCCAACACTGTCTCCCGTCAATTGATGTCATGGAGAGATAACTTTAAAGATAAAATACCTTTACTCAAGCGTGATGTGAAAGGTGCACTCGAAAAGCGATTGTAGCGACCAATGAGTGCATGCCATACGTACTGGTTTACGGGGGTTTAACGTCCCAATGCGGCTCAGGCCATGAGTGACGCCGTAGTGGAGGGCTCCGGAAATTTCGACCACCTGGGGTTGTTTAACGTGCACTGACATCGCACAGCACACGGGCCTTTAGAATTTCGCCTCCACCATACGTACTAAAAAAGCTGTAGCGAAAAAGTACAGGCAGAAAAAACAAAACAAGAACAAGTACATGTAGCAATGGTTGGATAGAACTCAAGAACAAAGCGGCGAATGCTCCTCAGAGGAGGTCGTCTAGCTAATGGCGTCGACCGAGTGTCATGACGCCATGCTTAATCACCCTGCACCCGCCAGTGTGACGCCGCCGGGGTTTTGCAGGTGCGAGGGGATAATCACGAGTGAAGTGGATTAACAGCGACGTAACGACGACCGGTAGACGCCATTGGCTGGAGGGCCTCCCTATAGCAGCATTCGCCGCTTCGTTCTTGAGTTGTATTCCACAATAGCAATGCGTGAATAATTTATTCAAGGAATTCTTCTTTGCGCACACAAAGACGACACGATACAGACAAGGAAGACAGGACGGAGCGCAACTTCCAACTGTTTTATTCAGAAAAGGAACATGACATTTATACCCCCCCCCCCCCCCAAAAAAAAAAAAAAAAGAAGGGGTAATCATAGATGCCACGTGCAGGCCAAATACCTTTATTCAAGGCAATACCTTTATTCAAGGACAAATCAGGAATTAGCAAAATCCTAATATGTTAAAAACAGTCTTTGCTGTGCACGCACGCATCAAGAGGGCAACGCTACGCGCTCTAGAGGCGCTCCACAGGTCAGACAGAAAGACAAAAGAAGAGACAATGACAGGAAATCTCCAACGGTGGCGCCCCTGCGCCACTACTCCGTCCCGGCAAGGGGGAAAGTTTCGGAAACCTGTTCGGGCGCGGCCCTCGGCAGAGTCTGACGCGGCGGAGGAAAAGAAACGCTGCGCACCGGGCTGCCATTGCTTCTGCGGGCACCTCGGTTCGTCGGAGTAATTGTACCACAACGGAAACGCGCCGCTGTGACTCACGCAGCTCGGAACATGCAGCGACGCAGGGCGCACCACTGCTTTTCTCCCCGCTGCAAGCACCGCATTCAAGACCTGTACTACAATCCTGAGTTCACTCTGGTTACTCCTCTATTGCGAAAACCTAACGTTCGTTCGATGGAAAAAAAAAGAAAGTTTGCTACGTTTAACGTGCATACACTTGGGTGCGCCACATCACGAACTCATTACACAAGCCTCGTATTTATCCTTTCAACAGACGATAAAAAGGGGCTCGGAAAAGCAGCGCTCAGTGTTGCATAAGATTCTCGGTTGCCGTTCCTTGCCACAAGATTCCCACGTTTTTCAGCGGGTCGAACGGACGAAACTAGAAACGTTTAGCATAGCGTTGCCGAACCCGCCGCAGTGGCTCAGTGGTTAGGGCGCTCGGCTACTGATCCGGAGTTCCCGGGTTCGAACCCGACCGCAGCGGCTGCGTTTCGATGGAGGCGAAACGCTAAGGCGCCCGTGTGTTGTGCGATATGTCAGTGCACGTTAAAGATACCCAGGTGGTCGAAGGTATTCCGGAGCCCTCCACTACGGCACCTCTTCCTTTCTTTCACTCCCTCCTTTATCCCTTCCTTCTTACGGCGTGGTTCAGGTGTCCAACGATATATGAGACAGATACTGCGCCATTTCTTTTCCCCCCAAACCAATTATTATTATTATCATTATTATTATTATTATTATTATTATTATTATTATTATTATTATTATTATTATTATAGCGTTGCAGAGAATGGCCCGCCAGCCCTATCTCCGCATGCGCCGTCAGCGACTGGCGCTACTGTTGGGAACGGTATCGATATATCAATACCCCCCCCCCCCCCCCCCCCCCCCCCGGCAAAGGGGGCCTTTAAGGTAATAAAAGTGAACTGAGCGTTGGATGAACAAAGCAGCAGGTTTCTCAGCATAATCGGCTCCTGAACGAATCCGTTACAACCACTTTCATAAGACGCCATAGCACCTGCTGCTGATGACTTAAGTAAGTTTAAGAAATTCAGGAATAGGTTAACAAAAAAGCCACGTCTGGCACGCACAGATTACTACGCGAAATTTCTCGAAGTTTAAAATGGCCGCCACGATTTGCTGTGGTCAAGATTAAATTGCTTGCTAAGGCGTGAGCAACCGCACCCTGCCCCCCACGGACATTAAGGCTTGATGATAAAGATATATCTGGGATAGAGCTAGCAGATGCCTTTAACAACTTTTTCAAAACCCTCTCTCATACCGAACCATAATAAATAAAAAATAAATTTGATTTTATTTGATTTGAAAGAAGCGTATAGTTGCTGGAGCCGCCACCAAAGCCGCTCAGCCGAAGACATGTCCCCCCCCCCCCCCCCCCCCCCCCCCCCCCGAACGGCTGCGCGCGTCCACGCACTCCACTCCCGGATTGTTTCCCGCAATATTCTCCCCGCCTACGTCCTTCGACGTGGCTGCATTTAAACGACGCGTTGTGAGGCGCGGGAACTGCCAACGCCACGCCCCGGGGAAACTCTTCGACAAAGCAGCGCCACTGCCGATAATGAAAGAAAAAGAGAAATAAAGAAGGAGAAATAAAGGGAAAACGGTATTATCGTAAATAATGAAAAATGAAGAAAGTGAGCAAAGCTACGTCCCTCGCCGCGACCGAACGAACGAAGAGGAGGAGGACAACAACAAAAAGAAATCTGGCGCAGCGAGCATGCGCGCGTCACGCAGAAAGCGTCATGGGCGCACCTCGCGCACTCGACGCCGTCACGCCCCGACCGGCACGACTGAGTGCGCGCACGATCAACGCCAGCGAAAGAGGGGGGAAAGCGCGCTCGCGAGTGCGGCTGCGCTCTTCGCGACGTCCAAGTCGCTGCGGCGCGCCATCGTGCACGCGGCGTGGGCAGAGGCGCGCATGCATACTCGAGCGTGAGGCTAAAGCCAAGCCCAGCTGTCAGTCGCGTTCTGCAAGACGCGGGGGCACGGTCACTGCGGCCTCTAACTAGGTCGACGTAAAAGTGAGACGTCTTCGCAACATTCGCGCAGAAACACGTGGAAAACGGAAAAGGTCGCCAGGAGTTTGAAAGAGTAAGAAGTAGAAGAAAGGTAGCTGGTACCGGCGCCGCCTCACCAAATGTGTGCCCTCGCCGGTCACGTGACCCCACACGGCATATGAACGCTGGACTTTTTATTTGCGACATTATACGCCGTCGCCAGACTATGACGAACAGCAGCTGCAACCGGAAGCCATAAACACAGCATAAAAGTGCCCAAGCAGCTCTTACTGTCAAAAAAAAAAAAAACAGTTAACTGATGCGACTGACGCCGCAGAGTATGCGTTAACATCAGTGTTCCCACGGACGGCCCAGCCGTTGCCGCAGTCGCGTTCAGACCGTGACAGCGGGTAGCGTGATCCACGGAGTCATTCAATCACCGTGTGACACTATGCACCCTCTTCCACCCTCCCGATGCAGTCCAGCAATCGTAGTGGGACATGCTGTATCCACTCTCCCCCACCCTCTTTTCGTCTTCCCTCTTTCGCATTGCCTCACCCTCCCCCGAAAGAGACATTGCCCTCTCTCCCCTTTCACACGTACCAACCAAGGCTTCATACCGACGGAGGGATTTGTCTAACAAGGGGGTTCTAATGCTGACGGATTAAAAAAAAGGGAGGAAAAGAAATGAAAACTGCACACTGCTATCTATGTCTATTCCGTTTCTTCACACTTTCGCAGGTGCGCCCGATGAAGGGTTACACAAAGTTATAAGGCTTAGAATGGAGAGAGAGAGAAAGACGAACGCAGAAAGGCAGGGAGGTTAACTATAGGCGACGCCCAGTATGCTACCCGACACCAAATCACTAGATTCTTAGAGCTGTTCCGAAAGAACGTCTGTCCGTCCGTCCGTCCGTCCGTCCGTCCGTCCGTCCGTCCGTCCGTATGTCTGTCTGTCTGTCTGTCTGTCTGTCTGTCTGTCTGTCTGTCTGTCTGTCTGTCTGTCTGTCTGTCTGTCTGTCGGTCGGTCGGTCGGTCGGTCGGTCGGTCGGTCGGTCGGTCGGTCGGTCGGTCGGTCCGTCTGTCCGTCCGTCTGTTGTTGCCAGGAAGAAAGAAAAGGAAAGTGCACAGGCCTGTCCACTGGCTCAAGCCGAGACACAATCGATACCACGTGCAGATAGTAGGAGAGTTGAAAGATGGGATAGAAAGACAGGATAGTAAAGACGCGCTGAAGACAAGGCCGATCCCGGAGGCACTGCAATACCGGGCCAACCGGTGGCGGGAGTGAAGCATCCTTCAAACTCTCCGCCACATTTCCAAAAATAAGTCCAACTTGGACCCGTAACAAATACTCTACGGGGCACGGACATTCCCTGCGCGAAAGAACCTCAGCCCACGCAGCGACAGTAGGCGAGGAGTTCAAGACCAGACTGCACGTAGCCGCGGGACGCCTTAAATAAGAGCAACGGAGCGAAGGAAGCTCGCGCACGCTTTGTTACGCACAGCGACGCGCTTGGTATGAGCGCTTCTCTTTTTATCAGATGCGCGCTCACCCGTGTCCGCGAGCCACACGCCACTGGGTTCCGATCTGTGATCGGCGTAGCGTGGCTTGAGACAGTTAAAACGTATTACGCGGCGGCGAACAAGGCGGCCCGTGTTTTCACAACACCCGGTCCAATGCGCTTCTCGTTTCATCGCGTGATATCTCGGAGTGCGTGACTGCAATGCTTACAGGAGCCGCCTTGTTTGTACTACCCCTCTCCTCTCCACACTCCTTCCCTCCCCCTCCTCTCTTGATAATGCGTACGAGCTGTTTCCTGCTCGCTTTTCGAAGCACCTCCTGCAGGAGAACAGCTCAAATCTAGTGGACCGTGCCATCTTTGTTTTGGATTTCCATTTCTTTTACTTCAACCTGACGCTAGGATTCTTCGGCGAGTGGGACCTTTTATCCAACCAAGAAAGCGCAGCCAGCTCTCGGTGACACAGCTCTGCCGCTACGGATTAGTTGCAGACGGTGGGTCGTCGGAAAGGCGCGCAGTTGCGACGTTTGCTTCCCAGCGGCTGATTTACGAAAATTCGAAACATCCGGTTTTGCTTCGAGTCGGGCAGGCAACGACACCGCAAAAATTGAGTTGGGTTCGCCCGAACGCGCCTTAGACAGTGCGTGGCATGCTCTTGCACTTTCTCCATCCTTCCCTTTTGGGTTCATTTTACTCCTTCCCTTCCGGCGCGGCCCTGGTGGAAACTGAATGTGAGGTGTAGTCGGATACAACTCAAGAACGAAGCGACTCTTCCCCGTCAAAAGACCCCATTCCAGCCAATGGCGTAGGCCGTTTCTCATGACGCTGCTGGCGTGACAATGCAGGGAGGGGCCTAACCCCAACCATGGTGGGAGGGGGGACAGTCCTCTTTCATCTGCCACTCCCTGCATTGTCACGCTAACAGGGTCATGAGAATCGGCCGACGCCATTGGCTGGAAGAGGGTCCTATGACGGGGAAGAGTCGCTTCGTTTTTGAGTTGCATCCGACTATAGTAACTGTGCCTTTCCTTTCTTCACACACACACACACACACACACACACACGCACACGCACACGCACACACACGCACGCACGCACGCACGCACACGCACACACACGCACGCACACACACACACACACACACACACACACACACACACACACACACACACACACACACACACACACACACACACACACACACACACACACACACACACACATATATATATATATATATATATATATATATATATATATATATATATATATATATATATATATATATATATATATATATATAAAGCCTCTTCCTCGTACTCATCACGTGGTTATTACGTTCCTTTCAAACACTAAACATTATCAGAGGAGGAGGAGCAGCAGGAAAAACATTTATTGAGAGCCTAAAAGTTGGTTGGTTGGTTGGTCTCAGTCCGTGAGCCCAGTGGCCTGAAGCGCTGCTCGACCCCTTTCCGACAGGCTCTTCTGGACAGCGGGGTATACTCGCTGCGCAGGGTGGCCTCCCAACGCTCATAGGTTGTGTCAAATGTCTCTTCCGAGTTAGAGTTTCGTTGGCAAAGCCGTGTCATGCGAAACATTGTGCTCGGTTCCACGTGTAAAGGGAAGCCGGATCATGTATGTCGGAGACCATTTGTTCAAAGTAACTGAACTGGGCAGAGTGTTAATTTTTGTTATCCTAATCATGTGTTCTTATATAAGCCTTATTGAGACTCTTGCTAGGTACGAGAAAAACTTATTTGTGTTCATCCAATAACATTCTGTGATGTCCGCGTATATCTTAATAGCGGGTTTGACGGGTTGTCAAGAGAGTATCACGGCTTCGTAGTCGGGGCTTGTAGAAGTGTGGCTCGAGCCCCAGAGTCAGCTGCCTCATATCCGGGCGTGTTCGTGAGCCCAGGGGTCCGGAGGCCCAATGCATTGTTCGGTTCTGCTTCTTTTAGTATGCTCTAGCAGATTTCGCGTAATCGCCCTCCGATGAAATTCCGCACTGCTGTTTGAGAGTCGGACATCACTGCTGCATTGCAGTTGCAACAGATGGCAAGGGCTATTATGGCTGCCTCTTCCGCCTCCGTTGCATTCTGAGCTTTGATTATTTCTCTCGTAATGGGAAAGCCTTCGGGCGTTGTGATCGATATTCCGCCTATTTCGTTCGCGGTGCCTGCTGCATACGTATATTACATCCCGCTCATTATCCCAGCGCTTGGATATATGCATTTAGCTCTTGATTCTTTCCTGTCTGTTCAAATCTTTGTGTATGCGTCGCGGGAAGAATACGCTTTCTAACCGCGCCTGAAATAGAAAGTTCGCCACTGCAACAAGTGTAAGCTGCTTCAGAAGTGAAAAAATAAAAAGATGCACGAAAGCGCGCTGTTGCCGTAACTACAAGCCGTGCGGTGGAGGATCTGCCATTAATGGGCATCGGGCATTATTGTAGAACTCTAAAGAAGTACAAAAACAAATGTGAGAGGAAGCCCGCACCAAACAATAGGTTATCGCCGGCAAAACAAATTGAAAATTAAATAAAAGGGGCCAACGGTGATGGCGTGGCTCCATTCTGACAGAATAATTCACCGAGGCAGTGAATGGCCCGCGAACTGGACTCCGCAAGAAATTAATTCCAACATCCCACAGAATTTACGAACAAATACATAGCCGTGCTCGCATTTCCAAGGCACGAGTGCTAACGCGTGCTGGATATAGACAAACTGCAAACCGCGGTGCTCACCGTTCCGAAGCGACACATGAGAGACGCCGCAGTGTAAGACTCTGAACTAATTTAGACCACCCGTGGTCACTTCACTTCCGTTGATATATCGCACAGCACACCGGCGTTTTTGCATTTCGCCTGCATCTAAATGCGGCCGCCGTTGCTAGGATTCGATTCCGCGACCTTGGCATCCGCAGCCGATAGTCAAAGCAATAAGCCATCGCGGCGGGTTCGCAAGATGAGCACAGGCGTCACCTGAACATATAGACGTCACAAACTCTTTCTTGTGAAACATTGCCTGGTAAACCCGCCTTTGCTTTACAACGCCCTGCACTATCCGTAGAAGGAAAAAAAACAAGTCAGTGCAGCAACAAGAAGAAAATCCGACGGACAATACAGCAGCCTGTGAGGTTTTCTCATCGAGTGGCTGTCGGCCTAGTGATTACCCGCTGTGTTTGCCACATCGTTATCCCTGTCAGCATCAGCATTATCAACATCATCACCCGAGGATGATGCTAAAGTGGCGTGCGTGACGTCACGGTACCAGGGTTGATGCATGAAGTCCTGAACTGCCCGCCAAGAAAGACAAGCATACATCTGTCACTTACCACCCTAGCAACGAAAGGAAAGTATCTGCGCACGCAGTTTTTTTTTTTTTTGAGAAGTGTGCCATTAGGCATAAGTTGAAAAAGGAAGGGGGGGGGCGGGAAGAATGCACGGGATTGAAAGTTAAAAGAAGGCGTGAAGAACCGTTGCGCTGAGGTAGTCGCAGAGGTTGCTAATGAAACGGTTGTCCATTGTCCACTTCACGAAGTCACTTTCGCGGTTCCACCGCAGGCCCACCTCCCTGAGGAGCCGTTTTCTGATAGCAGCCGTCGCTGGGCACGTCCATAACAAGTGCCGCACATCATACAGTGCGCACGCAGTTCGCGTGTTCGGAGGCTGAGGATGACTCCGGCTCACGGCGACATCCTTGAAACGGCGGCGCTATATTCACAGCCATGATGCTGCCCGATAAAGAACAATGCGAGCAAAGAGCGTGAAAAAAAGAGATAAAACAAGCAATCCAAAGCACAGCCCGAGCAGGGACCTTCAGCGTTATGAATATATATACTCCCGCGTCTCTTAGCCGTTTCTCCTCATGTATATCGACGCGGCCGCTGGAGAGACACGCAGACTCGGGTCCGCCGCGCGAAACGCGCGTCGAAGACGGCGCCGAGACCCCCCGGGGAGTTTGTCGGCGCACGCTGTTTGGAGCGCATCGTTCGTAATTCTACGTTCGGGAAAGAACTTTCGGAAAGAGAAAGTGCAAAGAAGGCGAACGATAAAAACGGGACCCATCAAAAGTGCAAGCGGCCGCGACGGTTTCATCATTTCTCTCTCTCTCTCTCTCTCTAAAACAGAACGGTCCGTCGACGGCGCAGAGAAATTTATGGCAGGCCGACATTCGTTTCTTGCCGCTCCTGTCATTCCTGCGCATTGCCCGTTTTTATTCCGCGGGTCTATAACTGCAAAACAACAGAGAGAAAAGAAAGAAAAAAAAAACACGCCACACAATGACAGTTGGGAGAACCGCTTCTTCCTACGACAGCGAAACCAATTTTCGCTGTTAGTGGGAAAATCTGCAGGCAGACCATCATTTCGCGCCAAAAGAAAAAAAACCACGAAGAAGAAAAACGCGAATAAATATTACGCGAAGTAACGGCGGTGACTGTGTCCGGGGAGCTTAATGCGCAACGTTCTTTTTCTCCTTTAAATTGAAGTAAGCTTGTTCGAGATCGTCTTGATTAAACACGCGGCTCGCTGGGCTCGGGTTGCCACGAAGTGGTTCAGGCTCCGAGTTCCGCTGCCTGCGGGAACAATTCGTTTTTATTTTCCAGCAAAAAAAAAAAAAAGGAAGAGAGGGGGGGGGGGTGCAAGAAACTGGAGATAGCTCCTCCGCGAGCGCGCGTCTCCCGCTGTTCTCGAAGCTAATGAATGTCCCGCGGAGGCAGAAAGGTTGCCCGGTGGGGTACGCCGCGAAACTGCGGCCCATCGCCGTCGTTTCCTAGCCCTCGCATATTCTATTCTTCTCCCGCCGGCGCCGCCGGCAATAACCGCACAACTTGAGCGGTCCGCGGTTCAAGATGGGGGCGAATAACTTGGACGGGATTACGGAAACGAGAGCACCGTGCCGACCGACTGTTGGCGACGAGGCACAACGCCGATGGTAACGGCGTTTTCAAAAGTCTAAAAACTGATTTGGATATTACTTACGGCGGGCTACACGGCTCTCAGCCACTAAAGAGCCTAACTGGAATAGTTAAAAGTTAACTATTAGTTAAACAGCCTGCTAGTTAGCACGTCTTAGCTGTAGTCTGTTGTACTACACAGCTGAGAATACTATGGCAAAAAAAGAAAGCGCTCTTCTAACTCAAAAAGCCTACTTTTAAAAATTGTGTAGTCAGGTGAGACTACACACTTTCCTTCTTTCGAAATACCCCATAATTCGAACAAACTTACGGTTCCGTCGAGCTCGCAGAATTCGACTCATTTTCTTTTCTCACAGCGTTTCGGAAGTGCTCTGAATCCAAGTAACGATAATCCGAAAGCAGCCCACCAAGGATCCACACGCTACAAAATAATTCCATTCAGCGGTGGATATGGCGCGTACGAGACTGTAAACGTATACGTAAACCCAAAAATACATTTGCTCCACAGGTTGGAACACCTGCAAACGGTCGACGCGTTATAATCAACCGCTCTGTGCTCACACGCTCAGACAACTTGTTCGAGGCGAGGACATATTTCTGCGTTTGTCAAGGCAAACACCCATAACGAAGTAAAATCACCAGCCGCAGCGTTCGCAGAACCGATCAGAGCAACCGATACGGCACTGCCGTTTCCTTTGTCGCTGCCGGCGCGCATTGCGACCAAGGGCGGAAGGGCTGATCCGACAGCGCAAACTATTAATTTGGTCCGTACACAGCATATGCTGCTATTTTGTTAAGACGGCCTCTCCGCGTGTTACAACCTTCACGAAACCCGCCAACTATGCGTCTTGGAAACGCAGTCCTCCGAACGTGCATTGACGAGTCACAAGCCCCCCTCCCCTCCTCCCTTCCATACCTCATTCGCAATCCAACTCTTTCAGTACAGCTCCACGCGGATATGGAACGCGCGAGGGGTAGAGAGAATATAAACAACAAGAAAACTGAGCAGAAACTAGGCAATTTCTCTCGGCCGGTTCCGCCGGACTTGTCACACTTCGGTTAACACAGGCAAACACAGTGCTAGTAGTCACAGTAATCATGCTGGTTATTGCACGCAGTCCAAGCAGCGCCACCAGCGGCAATCTTGACCGTTGTGCGTGGTTTGGAATGAGGCGACAATCTCTCGCGGGAGATGAGCCTCCATCCGGAACGAAGTCAGCAGCACGCCAGTGCGGAACTCAGAAGGTCATGAATTGGCACGCGCGCATGCACATAAAACAGTATCTGAAATCAAGGTCTCGAAATACTGCTTCCAACTCTGATTTTTGAAAGCAATTACTCATTAGTGTCCACAAAGGCCCAGTCGTGCGGCTACAAATGAAGGTATACATACGGCTTTATCACAATCTTTCCAGCAGAAGAAAACTTCGTCTTGGTCTGGGGCTTGAACCCGCAACCACCGCCTATCTACAACACAAATATCAACTAAGCTAGCCAGGACGGTTAGCAGGCAGAAGGACGAGGCCAAATCAATCAACAACACGAAGCGGTAACTCCAGAGGGGGAGTGGATTCTATTTAAGGGAGTAATTACTCGCTCATATTTATTTATTCAATGCCATTATTTATTCAATACCATATATACCATGAGGGATAGCAACATAAAAGGTAACGAAAAGTTTCAAGGACATACAAATACAGACATACAAAGAAGTTATATATGAATAAAATAAACGTTAGAGACAGACTGAAAACAAATCAACGCATCCAATCCAATAAGCAAAATACGCCTATTTCGCCATGAAAACTGAGAAAGAATCTTCCTGCCAGTCTATTCAAACTCATAACGTCCATCCCAGAAATGGCGGGCTACCACCGTTTTGAAGTGAACGATGGTGCAACGTGGCCTCCGGGATCAGAGCAGAATCGGCGTCGACACAAGCATTTTTTTCTCGTGAAATCAGCCGATGATGCCGACGCCTTTAGTCCGTTTTAATTTTTGGTCTTTTCAAGCATATAAAAGCTCCGCTTTCAGTTCATGCCGCCTTTTTGTGATTACAATGCGGCACCCTATCGATGCAGGCCAACTTCTATATGTCCTCAGTGACCCTAAGTTAAGAACTATACAAGGAACATGTCACAAAAAAAAACTATCCAAATCAGCATCTACCTGTGCGCTCCCAAGTATCACTGTAGCCAATAATCGCTGCCTAAAATGAAATCCACTACGCCGAGGGAGGATTCCCCCAAATACTGACGCTGCAAGTGTGTTCCCTTTATACCGAGAAATCCAGCTATATCCATCGGTTCCAGTTATACACCGACGGCTGCGAACACCTGGGTGGCGTCCGCAGCGTTTTCTATCGTGCATTTCATCCATTTTTTTTTTCGCCCCTTAAAAAGCAACCCGCTAAATGGAACTCGGCACATCAGATCCGGAGCTCTGCGGCGCAACACTATCTCCACCGAGCGGCACGGCGGAGCGACGTCGCCGCGAGCAGGCAGCCATCCATGTTCGGTTAAGGAAATAGTTAAGAGTAGGCTTCGTGGGAAACCGAACAGGATTCCGCTACACGTTGAGGATAACGAAGCCGCCGAGCTCGCCTCAGCGGCGGCGCATTGTTTCGACCGCGCCGCCCTCCCGTCAAGACTTCGGTCGACGAAAAGCGAGAAGCGGACAGGCCCGCCGAGGACCTGCCCCGACTGGCAGCAGCCGCGAAGCGGAGAAACCTGTTTCCGACCGGCGCGAGAGACGACGCCTTCGCTTTTGCATTCGCGCTACAACTCCGCCCGGTTACAACCACGCAGCCTCGCTTGATGCTTCGGCTGCAGCGTCAGACACTCGGGGGCCGTGTAATCCCGAGGCTCTTCGTACGCGCAGCAGTGGTTCATGAGTGAGTGACTGGGTGAGCGAAAGTGAGGGAATCGACTTGATTCTGATGTGACTGGAAATGATGGATGTAGTTGAGTACTGTTGTAACACTTGCTACAAGTCAAGCAGACAGGAAAAATAATCTGCCGCGAGAAATCTGCGGGCGCGCGAAAGTCTGTACGCGGACGAGGAAGTGAGAACAGCAGACTGGAAGGGCAACCAAGCGTGCTCACCATACCAGGATACGAGTGAACGATGAAAAAAAAATACACGAAAACACAATACAATACAATGCAAATACCGCACAATGCAATACAATACAATACAATACGAAAATACAGTAGGCACGTATATTCAGAAATTCTGGACAAGCTCATTTTTGCAACGGGAAGTTGTTTACGAACGCATTTTTTTTTCGCGTATCGTAAGATTGCGCCATAAGAATCAATATATCAGCAGATCCCACCTCTGGCTCTTGTGGTTTTGTGATATTTATTACAAAAAATGCACCCTATTGTTTTTCTAGTCAAGTTTCAACTATTCGACGCGCGCGCAGGACAAACTTTGAAATAAAGATTTTCCTACGCATCGGAAGACTACACCATTGATATCAATACGCTCACACGTGTACAGTACCTTACAATACTCCACAGGTGCCTGCTCACAATTAAATTAGATGTCCATGAGAGCTGGACTCGTCGGATCTTGGCGCCGGCCAGTCATGACAGATGCGAAAGCGAAAACCTCGGGCAAGCCTCCCGATACTATATACTGCGAGCGGATGTCTTCGCGAATTCGCTTCCCGACTAATGACAGCTGAACAGCCTCCGCAGCACTGCACAATAATAGTTAGATACTGCACATGTGGGGTCAGAAGGCACACCATGAACAGCTGCGCTGAACGCTCAAGGTAAGGCTCACATTTCTTGATCAGCGCGAAAAAGAAGCAGCTAATTTCGCGCCTTGCAAAAACAGCCAATTGCGCATACCTATCGCCGGATGAGAAAGCTACAGGTGAGTGCACATTCCTTCCCATTTTCTTCATTTACTGTATACTCACGTAAAACCCAGAGCAGTGTCAACAGTCTCCCAAAGGCTGCGATCTTCCATCGGCCCCGCTACGGTCCATCGCTGACTTGTATTTGACTATAGGCGGACCATTCATTCTGGCATTACGTAGTCGCGTCAGAGCCTGTTCGCCAACTCGCACGGCATTCGTTAAAGCCAAGTTTGAAATCCCCTTTGCCCCAGCAATCAAGCGTTTCAGCACACACCCCGCTCGATCCTCTTCAAGACGGAAACGGAGCGAAGAGAACTAGAGTTTTGGTTTGGGCTTGTTGGCCTGTTTGCACAGCGAGACAGGGCAGCTCGAAATGACGAGGACGCTCACGAAAGCCAAAGAGGACTGGCGCTGAAACTGTTTCCAGCGCCAGTCCTGTTTGCCTTCCGCACGCTTCCTCGCCTTATCACCTTGCTATCCAGCGAAGAGAGGCGGCCAAAAAAAAAGCGCGGACCGAGTGGCTGAAGCGCTGCGCGAAGGTACGGATGGTACAAACTGCGATTTTTCGGCGGACACTGCATTAATGGGCATACCCGCACGGTGAACTCCTTATAGCAGTTCTTAACGTGGCGCGCTCGTCTTGTTCCTTTCACTTCTCGTCCAGCGCCTCTGAAATACATTCCTGCCTTAATGTACCGTCGACCAGCTTGAAATTCCACTTTGCTCAGCCATGCGCAATCGAGCGGGCGGGCACCAGCGAGGTGAGTACGCAGAAAGAAACAAAATAAAATAATAGCATGACCTTAACAACAACAACAACAACAACAACAACAACAACAACAACAACAACAACAACAACAACAACAACAATAATAATAAAACGCGAAGCAACGAAACGACGACCAAACTGAGACTGCTTTCAAAGGCGGGATACAAGTACAGGAATGTGCATCAGAAAAAACTCGAGGAACTTTTGAAGACCACAAGAAGCGGCTAAAGAGAAACCAAGCACTGCCGGATTATTTTCGCCTCACAGGGCGTAGCAATATTCGAGTGAAAACGGCTAGTTTCGCATAGATCGGAAGAGCGAGAATGTCTACCGGAGGGGAAAAAAAAAAAAACGTTAAAACATGCGCGGCGTTTGGAAGTGATTGCGGCGAGGACCGAGTTATATGAATTTATGTCAGAGCGCCCATCTACAGATCGCGCTTCATTAAACCTAAAATATTATTGCTGTGAGGGAACGGTGAAAGCGAAATGAAAAAAAAAACACAGAGACATTAGGCATTGAAAAAAAAGCTCAACTAAATTGATTCGCTACAGGACGACATCCTAAAAAAAAAAAAATCCAGCGTAACAGCGCTTTTAGAGAAACGAATAAGCGTTCGAAGAAACATACAGCAAAACGCTTCGGCATGTCATTCATTGCATTCCGTCGGACGTTTTAGACGCTATAAATGCATAGCCCTCTCAGCATCGCCGAGGCCGGAATAGAGCGAACACAATCGATTTCCCCCAATGAGGCAGACTGATAAGCGTACCGCCTTTCGACAGCGCTACTTTGGCGTCCCAATAGCGATGAAAAGGGAAACAGATGAAGCGGCGGCGGAAATTGTCCTCAGCACAAAGGGACTGCAGAAAACCGAGCCGAGCAGCCGCATGGTAGCAACGAGGATGGCTAAAGCAGCGCCTAACTCATTCGCCACATTTCTAGAAATATCAAGAGCGGAGTGTAGATATATACATACACATACATAAAGTTGGCCCGATCCCTAAGGTACCAGGAGCGAGCGGATCGAAATCAGCTCCGAAGGAGGCCGGCGCCAACCTACCCTCCCTTGGTCCCTCCCTTACCAGCGATCTTTGTTCCTCGCTCCCACAGGCGAGTTCTTCTTCGATTGCACACGGCGCGCAATGCTTGCCGCGTGCGCGCCAGAAAACGGCGCATGCGCGAACGCGCGTTTCCCGACCACGTATACGTGCGGCACTGGCGGAGACAAAAGGCGATGGCGCTGTGGCGACGCGCCACGCCAAGACGCTCCCGCTAATCGGCCAAATTAAGCTCCCCCCCCCCCCCCCCCCCCCTCACCTCCGCTAAATGCGGTCGCTTATTAAACTCGCGCCGAGCGTAGCCGCTCGCCGCCGACGGCGCGCGGCGGGGACTCTATGACACATCGTCGCGCACTGATCCCCGACTTTAAAAGAAGAAGAAAAAAAAAGAAATAAATTATCGTCGTCTAGAAAACGCGGCACGCAAGGTTTTTCAGACTAGCGCAGAGAGGGAAGGGGAACAATCCTTGAGGAAGGCTGAGCTCGACTTAGCATGCATGGAGTAAATTATCTCAAAGCAGATAATTAGCGTGGCGAAAAGTCATAAAAAATAAAACGACAACGTGCGAGGGAGAGTGCGATGCGTGTGGTTTCGCACATATACGCGAGTAGCTGCACAGACGTGCACACAGTATTCCCTGAATGCCGACACGCTCACGAGACATTACAGCGCCACAATTCTACTTGCGCAGAGAGAAGCCATGATTGTCTTTGTAACTGCTCAGGTGAAGTTGAAGTGGCGTCAAAGGTGACGTCGGTGTAGCGCGGCATAGGCCCAACGCAACCAATGCCGTGTAACGTGACCAGGGGAGTCGACTAACTTTGTGTAGTCTTTCAGCATGCACATGCCTCGTAGTACAGAACGTCAGGCGTCACCTCTGTAGAGATGGAGCCATCACCGAGTCGAAAACAGCGAAGTCTACAAGTTAGGCACGAGAGTTCGACCAATGTGATACATAAATAGGATGACGATAGCGCGAGACCGACCTACCGCATTCATAATGTGACTTCTGACACAGATGGCCACAGGGAAGCCATGCTTATTTGCGAAGCCCACTTCCACGTATTCCCACCCACTGTAGCAATTGTAGGCATAAGAGGTGGTATTTTCATGTACATTACGAGAATACTTTTGAGTATTTGGTGCGTCAGAATGCGGCAGTGACACGTATATAGCGCCAATGAAAAGCGTTTATGCATAAGTTCATGACGATGCCTCCAACAATATTGATGAAGAGGACGCCTAATCTAACCACCCACTGAATGCGCAAGAAGACCTTAACAGTGGGGCGAGGGGGCGGGGGGCTTATGCGCCGATTGAAAATACTTTTGAAACGAACAACTGCAACTTCGGCCGTTGCGCCAAGCGACCATCGCTTTGTTTATATTACCACTAGACCTACAGCGTCTGCATAACAGCGATTGAGTTAGTGTCGCAAGCGTAAAAAGCAATTGCGCTTACTTTGCTGACTACGTGACCTAACACTCCCTCTTCTTGCGAAGAAACTGACTTTCAGACACTTCAATGAGAAAATGACCTTCAAAGAGACGGAGCTCAGCGAACGCCACTGCGCATTGTTGAGCCCCTAACTGCGAATTAAACTATGAGACCGAGACTTCTGCTTTTTTTTTTTCGTACATCAGCCAACGGTCTAAAAACAACGGTCGTCTAGCTGTGCAGGTACTTTTGCGTGCTCTAGCTCTCTTCTTTGCAATTTTTTGTAACAGTCAAAAAGCAAATAAAGATAACAATAGAAAGAACAAAAGAATGCTCGGCAGTAGGCAGGGTCGCAAGGACGCGGGACTAAATTGCGCCACCGACGATGACCCCGTCTCAAGAGCGCCGCGTGCGACAAAACCCACAAGGGAGCGCTCACGTAAGATGCCACCTCTAATGCACAGCGTCGCGCATGCGCAATAGAACCAAACAAAAAGGAAATAAACAGAAGGAGGAAAGAAAGCACGCACACAGCTAACAGGTTTTTCACGCAATGCCTTACGCACGAAAGTCACGCTCCCCCTTCCGTCCGCTCATTACCCTCCGTTGTCCGCAAAACGTACGCGTACCCGTCATTATAGTGGCGGTGTAATTTGGCCGGGGCTTTCCTTTTTTTCTTCCTTTTTTTTCCCGCCAGAAAGAATAAGACCCCGAAGTGTTCGTCGTGCGCCTTCTTTATCGCTGTCGAGACTGGAGAGGGATCCAGGAGGTGAATGAGAGGAAATAGGGGGAGGAGGGGGCGGCGCAGGAGGAACGCTCTAGAAGAGCGCGGAGACGCAAGATCAGGTCTAACTGTGGCCCACATTGCGCGAACGGCCGACCTGCTCCTCTGTGGTGGATACTAGACTCGTCGCGGGGCACTCTGCACAGCGCAGTCGCTGATACGGAGCCCACATAAGAAAGAATTGAAACAAACGAAAAACAGAGCGCATCTCTCTCTCTCTCTCTCACACACACACACACACACACACACACACACACACACGCACACGCACACACACACACACACACACACACACACACACACACACACACACACACACACACACACAGAGAGAGAGAGAGAGAGAGAGAGAGAGACCGTTAGTCTATACGCATCTGCTATACGACCGCAAAAAAATGCCATGCGCACAGGCATGGCGATCATGTATACAAACCTCTTATATGCTGCTTGTATGCAGTACCTGTACCTGTATATCATTACACATACACTTCCGTGCTTGTACATCACGTATACTCTCTCCCGCATGCGAAGTAGCGACATCGTAAGGCGGATATCGGCTCGATCGAAAAGAGTATGAAGAAGCGGCCACCAATAACGGGCTCCGAACGATGCGATCGAGCTATCGATGAGTATACGAGATGCGCGCTGTATTATAAGCGACGCGCCGGAAATTCCGAAGCGTTGACCGCTTCTTCATCCGCCCGTCAGGCCAACTGTGCGGCTCGCTTGCTCCGACCTGCGCGCAGCGAAGCGAACTGCGATGACAGGGATAACGGTCTCAGGTCTCGCGACGTCGAACCATACGAAGCCGAAGGACCGAAGAGCGCACAATGAAATGGCGGAGAGCTAAACGCTCGGCCGATACTGTAGCGCGGAGAAGCGGTTGTCCAATGCGCTCCGCGAAAGGCCGAGCTTCCAAGGGGAGTCGTCATTCCTTCGTTATATCCACTACTTCGTTATAAACAATTTCATTATAACGAGGTTTAACTGTACGCTGAATTCCGCGAACAGCCTGTCAGGGGATGATAAACAATATGCTGTCTGATGAAAGTGAGAATGGTCTTAACTAGTGCCATTAACGCGATACGTTTCAGACATTTACGATCGGTCGCTAGGAAAAAAAGGGGGGGGGGGGGGGTCGTTCGGCTCGGGATCCACGGAGATTAATGTAATCGTTGCCTGCAATGAACTGCCACAATGGATTATGAAACGTGCAAAGTTAGGAATATAGTATTAAATAATAAAGGAAACGCGAGTGCAGCACGACGGTGCGCGCCTAGGAAAGGATAGCATAGACAAAGTAGTAAAACACGCGATAAAACCTGGAGGCGACAATTGAGTTCAGCCTTTAGGGTATGCACGCGATAGCGGTAATGGGTTAATATCCGTAGGAGGGGCCCGGAGATTACTTCGTTATAGCCCATGTTGGCCGTGCTTCCAAGGGGAATCATGATTCATTCGTTATATACATTATTTCGTTATGAACCGTTTCGTGATAACGAGGTTCGACTGTATGCGGTATTGGTTATTCTATACTTTACATTCATGGATCCCTGGCAGTCCTCAAATCAATCTCTGCGCAATGGTGCAGCGGTTAATAGATGTGAAGTGCCCTGCGATGGCAGGTGCTGCCACCGATGGAATTATGAGACCCGGGTTGGTTTTTCCGAGCAACCTCTCGCGACCAATCATTAATCTGACTGCCACCTGCCACGGTGGGCCGTTTGCTTACACTCCAATGGGCAGGTTGAGTGACGTCACAAGGTCACGTGACCTAGGTGGTCCATCTGCCACCTAGGTTGTTTCTGGGTATATTTTAACGCGGCAGCGTTAAGGAGCCCGTGTCGCAGAAAAGCCGCCGAAAAATCCCCTGAGAAGTAAACAAGGTGACAGGTGGGCTACCCAGGTCACGTGATCTTGTGACGTCATCTCAACCTGCCCATCGGAGTGTAAGCAAACGGCCAACCGTGGCAGCTGGCAGTTAACTTAATGACTGGTCGCGAGGGGATGGTCGGGAGGAGCAACCTGGGCCGCAAAGACCCACCGCTGGCAGCACCTGCCATCGCAGGGCAGTGGCGCATCGCTTAACCGCTGCACCACTGCGCCAGGAGGGGTATGTGGACTCCCAGGGATCTATGGATGCAAAGTTAAGAATTAGCAATTCCACATATATGGGCCTTTACCCATTAACGTTATCGCCCTGACGTTAACATGTCCGGTTAACGTTATTATGTCCTGAACGTTATCATTAACGTTAACGTTATCATGTCCTGAAGGCGGAACCAAAGTGATCCCTCCAACTTTTTCGTGGATGTTCATTCCGCTCACGGCCAACGACGCCGGCTTTTCTGCGACAGAGGACCCTTAATGCTCTCGCGTTAGAAAAAAAAGAATAAAAAAGAAACGCGGAAGAAGAAAGCCGGTTAAGAGGACCTGAGGGGGAGAACTTTTCAGAGTAATTAGCGCCGAGAATAGAGGAAATTAAGGAATCGTGTGCGGTAAAGCAGTCTCGTGCAACACCGTATACGGTGCGACAACAAGCGCGACGATTAGAGGAAAGCCCACCAACCGCACAGACATCTAAAGTAAAAGAAATCCTTGGAGCGAGTAAGCGCACAGAACGCGACATTCCCTCTGTGACGTTACAGCCATGGACTGAAGGGCGGGACCCCACTGACTGTGGTGAGAGTGAAAACACAGGCAATAATATACGGGTAGGACTATTCATGCGGAGAAACAGGGCGCGATAGAAAACATTTAAAATTAACACTACAGTATTGGACCAGACGTTATACACTTGTCCAATGTCGCATGGCGAAGTTCTCCCACGACCCGCTTAACCTTCACTCGCGAAATGCAGCCAAGACCCTAGGACACGTTTCCTCGTGATCACCCGCGCTAGTCAAGTCCGAAGCGCGAGGTACTAAACGCGAACAACGCGGCGCCTACACGCTCCGCTCTTTCAATTTCTTTTCATCGCGATTTTACTTCGGTGATAGCAAGAAGAGCCTAGAATCGTTCATGATACATTCTAGGACGACTCTAACGTCTCTTTCGTACCACCCAGGTAAAAGCGCGATGAAAATAAATTCCAACAGCGGGGCGTGTTGGCGCCGGGTTGTTCGCGTTTCTTTCTGCAATCGAGGTAGCACGCCTGTCGCGTAGTCCGTCCAGCGTGCCCGTGACATCGCGTCGAACACCGGGCTGCCCTTAGTGGTCCGTCGCACCAACAACGCAGTTCCGTCCCCAGGTGTGACCGGCCGTCGCGGGTTAGTACTACATCAGCGCATCGGGTCTCGGCCTCCGCGGTTGCATATGCTGCACGTCTTCTCAGCACGACTGCGCACTTCTTCTTCTTCTTCTTCTTCTTCTTCTTCTTCTTCTTCTTCTTCTTCTTCTTCTTCTTCTTCTCCTTCTTCTTCTTCTTCTTCTTCTTCTTCACCCCAGGTATACGGCACATACCCACGCGGGGGGATTGGCCAAGGTGTAGTTGAATAAACAAAGAAGTTTCCATGGAAGATGACGACAAAATTGTAGCACCAATCGTGAATTTTGAAAAATCAATGAATAAAAAAAAACTGCACACCGCCCTAGAACTTCTTCTCCTTAGTCAGCATGGCACATACCCACGCAGGGGGATTGGCCAAGGTTCAGTACTCCCGTTTCAACCTCTCTCTTTTTTCTGTCTCCACCTTCACGGGCACTGTTTTCTTCAGTGATGATGATGATGATGATGACTATGATGATATCCTCATACAATAGCACATGCCCACACAGGGGGATCGGCCAAGAATTGGAGTGCGCAGAGTTTTTTTCAGATGAATTTTTTTCATGGACGAAAACAAAATGAATGCTGCGGAAGAGAGAAGTAAACAAAAAGAGGGAACACAGAAATAAAACGGGAAATGCATAACGCACGCAGGAGCTGGACACTGTGGGATAAGTAGCCGAGATTATTAAAAAGAAATGTTAGCAAGGCAGCCGATTAGATTGCAGCAAGAAATTTTGAATGGCGGTAAAAACAGACCTGTGCCAAACGATAACCTGATCGGGCTGCTCACACTAAGGCCAAGGTGTTACAATGGCTCCTCTAAAAACCGTCTTCCCATCACGGTGAAGTCACGCCGTAATAAGGAACCACTTTCTTGTCGTTTCCAGGTGCACCGCAGCAATAATAAAAAAAAAGTCTAACTCGCGGATCTTTTGTTCGGAGAGAGCCTGCGACCAGCAGAAAAGATGGCATCAAAATAAAACAGATCTACCGGCCCGTAAAAACGGCCACGAGCCGAGAACAGTACCGCCGAGAAAAGTACCACTCCGCTCATTTCCCGCGCCGCTCAACGACGTCCTTCCGCGTACTATCAGATTTGCCCAAGGGCGGCCGCGGCGAGGCGCGCGCAGCCAATCAAGGCGCGAAGCCGCCGTCTTGAGGAGAGCGGAACACGGACAGAAAGAGAGAAACGGCAGTGGCGCCGCGTTGTGTCTCTCACTCGTGGCGGGTGGTGGCGTCGGTACATGCACGCACGCTCTCACCACACTCGCGAGCTGGAATTTAAATCCGAAACTCTCCAAAAAAGCCGCCCAGACGCGGAGTCAGTCACGCAACGCTGCGTTGGAATTCGCCTTTCATTCCACGCGGATTACACCTCGCACAAAGTGGAGGCCGCCAGAGGAGGTGCTGCGGAGACAGCGGAATGGCTTCCTCTATGAGGTGCGCTTCGAGACATGGTTCTCGCTCAAGTTATGTGAAGTAGAGCCACGCGCGCGTTATCGCAACTACACTACACGGATATTAGCGCTGCGTAGCGCCACAGAGGAGGCCACAGGCTTGAATGGAACGAAGGCTACCCCGGCAAGCAATCAGCACTCGCGGAAACGTGGGCGGTGGTATACTGCGCGCGCTAATTACGTAACGTTCGCGCGTACTCGGCGGCTGGTGCGGGGGACGAGATTAATAACACAAGGCGGGCAGAGAGAACCCAGCTTCCGCGCTTTGGAGACGCAAAAACAAAGCGCGCATTTGGCGGACGCTAAGCCGTCCGGAATTTTAGCCTTCATATGCACGGGCGGCCTCGAAACATTCACGAGAAGCAAGAATGGCCTATTGTGCTTACCTGGATTTCTGACGGAAGCGAAACATGGCAAGGTACTATATTTCCGGTAGGTTTTTCGCTTCCTGTAAATTAACTTTTCTTTTATTACGAAAAAAATACGCACATTAAATGTCTCCTTCATGCGCTGCATGGACACTAGAACCCAAGAACACACGGCTCGACGGCGAACCATGGTCGCAGGAGAGAAGCGAACCAGCGGTAGGTTGCTGGTCGGTAACGAAAGTTGAATGCTGTCGAGCCGACAGGGGATGGAAGTGACAGTACCACGGAAGCGGGAGGCTGGCAACACAGCACGATGCGGACAGACTCGGATGACGAATGCATGCTCGGAGAGCAGGATATGAACCGTTAAGGAGTACCTTAGTCGCTATGAATTGTTCCCATCAATCCCCAACCCCCTCCTCCCTGTAGGAAGTGTGCCAGGTAGTCATCATCGGTAGAAGCTATACAACGGCCGTCACAGCACCGTTCGCTGGTGCGCACAGCCAGTCGCGTCAAAGTTCTGCGCGTTTCCGCAGCTGCCGAAGAGAGCATGATCAACGCGCACAGCGTGTCGCCAGAAGAGGACCAGAGTTCACCAGACCTTACACAGGCGTGTGAAAGAAACACGTTTCCGCAGTGGGAAACGGGGGCATTCATGTGGAAAGAAAGCCACTTACACACTCCGAGATGTTTTCTCGACGGTCACTGTGCTCTTACACTCGCGCTCGCCCGAATAAAGGCACCGATCGTTGCTGCAAGAAGCGCAAAGTCACCACCCTTCACCGAAGTCTCAGTTGCGCAAACCATGTTTTCCACTGTCCCCCTTTTCTTATTTCTTCTGTCATGGCACTCGCCTCGTGCTGGATGTGCCTGGTGCAGCAGCACTCGCTATGTGAACAAGCGCAACAGGGAGTCTATTGACTGACAGAGAGATTTACTGCCAAATGCATATATACTGGGGAGAACTACGTAAGCTCTAGCGGAGGGCCCAGGATCGATTTCGACGACCTGGGTATATACAGCGGACGCCACAGAATATCACTAAACGGGGACTCTTTTTTTTTTCGCTTCAATCGATATTCGGCCGCCGCTACCGGAATCGAACCAGCGACCTTTTGGCTCGCTAGCCGAGTTCCACAGGCGTAGCGGGGGCACAGCTCGCCCGGCTGAAGCCACCGCAGAAATTTCGTCAGCGCTGTACACAAGAGGCGCACAGTTCCGTTCTCATCCCACCACCCTCGGCGAAAGCCAGACACTAATGTCAGGCCTTAATTGCACCCCCTCCCCCTTTCAATGTAAGAGCGTACGCTCTGACGTAAACGCAGAAAGATTTGCGTGCGCGTTGTATCAGTCTCTCTTTTTTTCTTTTTTGCATGTCAACATGCGGTAACAGAAAGTCGAGGCATAAATCTATCTCCTGCCCTGAAACCCAATGCTTAACCTCGTAACTGAATTTAGAAAAGCGCGATCAAATGAGAGCGTCACTTTCTCGCTAATTTTGCTGCACACCCAGAATACTTCCTGAAGCGCTTTTCCTGCGATCGCACGGAGCTAGCAAGCACCGGAAAATCGAAGAAAGCGAAAATAGCGGGCAGGGTTCATTAACCCGCGAGCTGTGCTATCGAAAGCTTATTTGTCACGCTTTTTCAGTTTTTTTCTCAACGCACACGCGCAGAGCAATTAAGTTCAGCCCGTTCTCCCAACTCCCGCTCGAGTGCCGGCTTAGCGTACACACAAACGCTTACAGCTTATGCGTACTATACACTCCAAGGAATATTCATACGCAACCGTCGCTGTCGCCGATCATTTCTTTCCTCTCAGGAAACAAATTACCTGGCTTACGCACGCCGAAGGCGTTTCGAGCTCATTACTGAATGGGAACGCCTCGGCAGCCGATGCCGCGCCCGAAATGGAGAGAGATGAAAAAAAGAGTACGAAATGAGGCGGTGCACCCTTTCGGTTAAGAAAATAATACGTTCGCGGGACGCCGGTACACCGCAGTCTCCCCGGTACGACACCCGTTTGCCAAAGCATATGGCGGCACGCTCTCGTACGCGGACTATTCTATAGCCGACGCTGCGAAATGCGAAGAAAAAGCTACAGTAAAGCAATCGGCGTTGGTGATGCTCACGAAACTGTCTCGGAGTGCAGACAGAGGCGATTTTGAGCGAAGGCAGCGAAGAGGGTAACGGTAATGAAAGCGAAACATAACACGCAGGGATGTGGGGAGAAGGAGGGGATGGACATTTATAGCGAATAGCACAATTCCGCGCAGACCGAAAAAAAAACTACAAACCGTTAGAGCTTACACGGGGGTAGGCACCATGGAATGGGCTCGTCGCGACAACCGTCCAGCACTTTCCAAGGTTCACGGCTTTGGGGGAAAAAAAAAATAACCTGCGGTTCAACTACTGCTGAACCTGGTTAGAGAGCGAAAGCTGTGGTGTATCGGGCAAGTAGACGCGGCTTGGCATCTGTAACGTTGAGTGCGTTCCGCACACTGGATAGGCAGCGCGCCCACCCTGCCACCCTGGCAGGTGGCAGTTTAATTAATGGTTGATAGCGAGAGGCTCGTCACCCAATGAACGCATGGATGGATGTATGAATGGATGGATACGGCTGAACCCTTTAAATCGGGCGGTGGTTCAAACCACTTAGCCATGACTTGTGAAATTTTACTCTTGTCGTGATTTTAGCCACCAATCAGATAACCTTCGCTTGGTTATTACTTCTACCCGCTTAAAATCTACTTTTCCTTCACTGCCCTTAAACTCCAATGCTTTGAATAAATCAGCCCCGCTGCTTTCCACTGTAGGGTGAAGCCCTTTACAGAAAAGTATCAAGTGTTCAGCCGTTTCCTCCTCCTCTCCGCACGCAACGCACAACGTGTCTATCTCCTGGTACCTGACTCTATACGTCTTAGTCCGCAAAACTCCAGTCCTGGCCTCAAACAACAAAGAACTTCCCCTACAATTATCATAGATATTCTACCGCCCTCTGCCGGAGAATCGAAAGGTCAAAGGTCAAGTGGTGCGACACCATGGTGGACCACATATGGTAAGGCCTATAGCCACACTTTACCTCTGGCTCACTTGAAGGTCACCCGGCAAAATCGGCTTTACCTAGCGTAGCGAAAGCTTCAAAAAACATCAGCCGAAGCGGTGTGCTTAAAACGATGAAGCACTCTGGTCACGACGATATCTTTGTGTACTAAAAAAACAACACTATAATTAATGCACGGTGCAAGGCGAAACCAGCCTACTGCATGCGGGCTAACGTATGTGTGCACGCACACTGCAGATGGGTCGCTTTGCAAACCGAGCGAACACACAGGCGCAGTGCTTCCCCCAGCACTCGTTACAGCTGAGTCGAACTCATGAGCGACGCGAGAACATCTCTCAAAAGCTGTATCGCGACCACATCGTTAACGCTGCAAAGCTATCAGTTGAAGCCACAAACCGAACTCTCTCACATGGTTCGAGAAGAAAGTCTCACCGAAGGCCAGCGCGAATAATGCAAGCACGCTCTGTGTTGGCGCCGGCAACGTTATACGCAATGGATAACGCATCGACTGCACATAACATGCGTGGAAAACAACAGCGAAATACACGCGAGAAAGAAGAGCCGCACCAAGGTTATACGGAACACTACCGATCCGTACGAAGTCTGTGAAGCAGGGCTATCAATCCCGGGACAAACACAGCGGAATCACAGTAGCGATCTTCATTCATTTCCGATGCTGTATGCGAGCTCGTATGACGTGGAAGCTAAAAACATCGAAATGAAAACAAGCTCATTATGCACTGCTCTTTCTAGTAGGCTGGAACAAGAGTCATTGTGCACAATGTGCGCGTTCTAGGACGCTACGTGATGCAGGCTATAAATTTTATTTACGACATCTTGTTTTCGAAGGGCTACCACCTCACAAACATTTGCACACCAAACAATAATGCGCGTCGTCTCGGGACCGCAACGTTGCCTCAAGGACATTATTTGTTTTCAAATAACGAGTAACAGTAACTTATCCTCCCGACAGACAGGGGCACATCGGTTCAGATGCATTCAAAATATTTGTCACATAACATAAACCAGAGATAGCCGCCGCGGTGGCTCAGTGGTTACGGCGCTCGGCTGCTGACCCGAAAGACGCGGGTTCGATCCCGGCCGCGGCGGTCGAATTTCGATGGAGGCGAAATTCCAGAGGCCCGTGTACTGTGCGATGGCAGTGCAGGCTAAAGAACCCCAGGTGGTCGAAATTTCCGGAGCCCTTCACTACAGTGTCCCTCATAGCCTGCGTCGCTTTGTGACGTTAAACTCCTATAAACTAACAATAAAAAAGCGATATCCCCGGTCTTCGAAAAATGGTTGCCTCACTACATCTGGAGTCTCGAAGGCCATTCGTTCCCAGTCGAAAAAAAAAAGGGCAGAACCTCGTTTCAGATACATGTTTTTTTGTTTTGCCGTAACAACACTTTTGTGTCGTATTCTATTACTATCTTTCAGTGGTACTGCAGTATTGGCTTTTCGTATTCTTCTGTAGTTTCGTCCCTACAGCAAGAGATCACAATAGCGCAATATTACAGAAAACTGTGTCTGTTACTACAATATTTTTTGCTGTTACGACAATTTCATGACCAAAAAATACTACAAAAAATCTGTTGTGACGACAGAAAATTTTCTCGCGTTTTTCACCAGCGTATGCACAAGAAAAAAAAAAACCCGAAAAACAGAAGACAACTTCATGCGATCGGGACACAGACACTAGAGAGGCCATGGGAATCATCGTTCCGTGTTCGCCACAGTTGGTGCAACTTTTGGCGTCGTATTTCGCAAAAAAAACAAAAACAACACGCCAATGTTGGCAACTCGAAAGAAGCAGCACACTTTCCGCGCTTACTTCCTAAAGAAACCTCTCTCCCTCTTTTTTTTTTTTTACGCCACGAAAAGCAATTCGGCCGAGTGTGTCCGCCGAGCCAACGGACCGGTAGTACTAGTTTTGGACTGGTTCTCCCAAGGAGCCCACAAACACCAGAAAATGTTCGACTGCTCCGTTGCGCCCGCTTGTAAACATCGTCGGTTCGAAACGGGGCAGCCACGCGGTGAGCATGCCAGGGTCAGACACACAAGTTGCAAGTTCAATCAAAGGAGTCGCTACTCATTAGCATCCACCCAAGCAAAGCCACGACTGCAAAGGAAAGCTGTAGAGCATTCTCACAAACTTCGCAGCTGAAGTAAAATTCGTTATAGTCCAGTGCCCGAACCCTTTACCCTCACCCTTCCGGGACAGTCGCACCACCAACTATGCTTAAGGGGGCGGCTCGCAGGTGGCACGGCAGTCAGGAGCTACATGCTAATGAGTACCTACTCCCTTGACTGAAGCACACTCCACATTGGGGGACTCCTTGTAAACATACTGGACTAAGTCACAAGTTATTAGCGAAACGACTAATGTTATCAATTAAGTTTCAGCTATAAAGTAATTACACTAAACTACAAATTTCCAATTCATCAACACCACAAATTTAAAAATACTGCCTTATGCTTTGCTTGGTTTTGATGACTGTTGGCATTCATACTATGTATTCCCAAGGAAACCATAGCGCTCTGCACAGTCGGCCATACGAAGTGCGCCGCAACACTTCCACTATGACGGGGCACAGTATGTTCCGTCCGAAAGCTGCTATGTAAACAAAGCATCCAAAGCAGTTTACCACAACCATGACAAGGTCTACGCATTCGAAGGAAAGCAATCTTTCGCCATGCCACGGTCAGGAGCACGTCCATCAAAAGCATATCGTCACAAACAACCTGGTTCCCGTCGTAAATAGCCGGAAAGGCCAGAGCAATAAAGCCGCGTACGCACTAACAAAGAGAGAAGGAACAGAGAAACCACTCTTGCTATAACGCGGGGCAGTGGAGAAACTCATCTCACAAGAAAGAGAGAGAGAGAGAAAAAAGCTCCGTGTTCACTCACGCGTTCGACAGGCAGCCCGCCAGTCAGTCGGGCACCGCCGCAAAACGATCCTCCTGCCAAATGGGGCTTCGAACGTCGATGCTCGTCGGAGCAGCAGCGGCGACCACACAACAAGAGCGGCGGCATCCGAGACCAGACAAGAGAACAAGGCGGGGAGGGAGCCCCCACACAGCGACACAATGCGCCCGCACCGCGAGCGAGGATCAAGCGGGAATGGCTAACACCTTGGTAGCCGCGCAGAGCACGTTATGCGGACCGTCACCAGACGCAGCGCACCCACACAAACACGCACGCAGCAGCAGCACACGCTCGACGACAAACACAAGAGAGCGGCGGAACCAGCCAGCCAGCCAGCTAGCCAGCCCAGCCGGCTTTGGCTGTTGCCGAGCGGCCTCAGCGTCGCGGGACGGCGGCCGACGACGCCGACGTGAGCTCGGCGCAACTCACTCGGCAACATTTTCGGACGGCATCCCTCTCTCTCCCCCGGAGCAGCGAGAAGGCGATGGGAAGAGAACACGGGGAGAGGCGAGCAGAGCGACAGCGGGAAGGATTACACGGGCTCAGCTGCGAAGCGGGCGTTACACAAGTCTCTGGACGTATGGTGCTAAGGTGCACACTGAGGACTTCTATTTCAGCACAAATTAGATGCCTTCGTTGACGCTGCAGAAGGCGGATCAGGAATAGTTTGACTACCCGGCGATCCCACTTGAAGCGCCTCATGTGGCGGGTGGGGAATGAAGAGGCACTGAAGTGCGACAGGACACTAAACGAGACGGTGCGCCAGGTCCGCGCACAGGGATGGGCCATCATTTGAGACAAGGGACATCCGATCGGAGTCGAAGGAGGAATAGCCTATATGAGTCATTAGGTAGAGCGAATGTCCGGACCCCGTAGAGTATCTGTCACGGGTCCAATTGGACTTATTTTTGGAAATGTGGCGGAGTGCTTGAAGGTTGCTTCACTTCCGCAACCGGTTGGCCCGGTATTGCACTACCTCCGGGATCGGCCTTGTCTTTAGCGCGTCTTTACTATCCTGTCTTTCTATCCCATCTTTCAACTCTCCTACTATCTGCACGTGGTAGCGACTGTGGCTCGGCTTGAGCCAGTGGGCAGGCCTGTGCACCTTCCTTTTCTTTCTTCCTGGCAACAACAGACGGAAACTTGGACTGGCTGGTGTACACCACCATCTCATGATGATGATGATGACAGAAAAGAAGCGCTGACTAGCAACCGAGTGTTCAATGGCCGTGCAAAGGGTACACGCACACATACACGCAGGGCCAATAAAAGATGCAAGTTTGTATATAGGCTGCTGGCTTGTGTCGCTAACCTGCGTTGTGGTGAGGGCCGGCTGAGGAGGGGGCGTACGTTACAGCGCAGCAGAGTCGCGGCATGAGGTTACGCTTGGCAGGCGCTTGCGTCAACCTTCATTTCAATTGTTACCTGACAGTGCTCTACATGGCGTACAAGCTTCACAGCGTGCACGCGCATGGAATACGACATCCTGTTTGCGACTGCGAATGACTGTCAACCGGTGGATTATGGGTCCACAGACCATCGCTGCCCTCTGGTACATTCCCGATGCTAGCCCATAAGGCTGGGTATAAGCTCCACCTCTCTTCTGCTTTCCATTCTGCCTAAGTGGCTACACAGCCTCCCCCACCCCCCGCTTCGCGGCGTCCCCACCACCACTTTCCTATTACACATGCTCGGTTTTTCCGATCCTTATCGAAAGAAAAACCGCGCCAACGATCGGGAAGTGATTTGTCAACAAAGGGACAGATAATGAGAAATTATCAGAAGGGCCATAAATTCTCAACGGAACCGAAGCGCGAAATGGAAAAGGGGAGGAGGTGCAAATATATTCCTCGTAATATATTTGCTCTGCTGGAAACGGAGATAGACACGTTTTGAGATTACCCCGGAAACGTCATTTTCACGCGTCTTCTACCGCGTTGAAGCAAATGGAGGCGGCAAGGATCTCTACGCCGGCGTCTGCCACCTACGGGAATCTGAATATTCATTTTGAAGGGAGGAGATGCCGGACTGGGCAGAATTCAAGCTGATGTTCAAAGAAAGGCCTAGCATTTTGAGCTCAGTAATGAAAATGCACACGAGGTAAACAGAAGCAAGGCAGAGTCGCAGATATATCGGAACCCTATGCGGCCCACGGTCTACAGGCGACTGGTCAAGCACTCCGCGAATAAAACGTGCGCCTGGCACAACTCAAGAAAGACGCTTGCGGGAGCCGCTTTCCGATCAAGAGAAACTCAAAAGTGCTGCGGTGAAGCCAAGTCAGTTTACGCACATCGAAACACTCTGCACTTTCGAAACACATTTCTTTCCCACTGAAGCTGAAAAACAGTCGTCCCCAATGGTATCAGTAAGAAAGAGCGGTTCCATATTTACCTCACGAAAGTACAGGCAAAGGGCGACTGCTTAATTCAAGGCGTTAATTGTGAGGATGGTTACGATCGTCGATGATCTGATTTCAATCGCAAAAATACACCTTGTCCAAAGAGTGTCATGGCTACCGTGTTCCGTTTGCCCGACCCCGACCCACTCATCCAAGCATTTCATCCCCGAAAAGCCCAGCATCAGACCAGGAGAAAGGTATACGTCAGTTAGTTGCGTCAGTTTTAGTTACAGCAATGCTCCTCAAGTGTACACCACCTTCGCTCGTAACAAGTGAAGTGCTAAAACGGGACCAACTTCCATCTACTTTCCAAGCGCACCGAACATAAGGCCACAACAAAACGGAAGCGCTCCGAAGATTAGGGATCCCGGGAGCGCCGACCCATTCTACCATATCCGCAACGATGCCAGTTCTCGGACAGTGGCCCCCAAGGGGGTGAACTCTGCTGCCGCGAAGAAAGCGGGCCACATCGGCTCCACGCGCAGGGCCCGGCCGGAAGGAAGGATCCAGAGCAGCCGTAAACGCGCTCGGGCAAAGCAAGAAGAGAACGCAGGCCTCGCAGGAAGGCGCCGAACAAAGACAGCAAAGCAAACCAGAGAGAGGGAGAGAGTGTGTCGGGAAAGAGCCGTATCGAAAGATCACAACCTGAACTCTTGGGAACAACGCTCGGCCACAGGTCGCTCGCTCTCTGCACGCGTCGACCCTTTCCCGCGGTCGCCGCCGACGGATCCCCGAGCAATATATCGCTCTTCCCTTTCTCTCTCTCCCTCTCCCGTCTTTAAACACGCGAGCTCAACCACGGGACGGGAGAAAGAAAAACAACAAAGTGACGCAAGATTAATACCGTGCAGTGCTGCGCAAACTAGAGCTCCCAACAACCTACTATAAAGAGGTGGCCCGCACAAAAAGCGCGTCCAAAGCGTCTATTACCGGCGTGCGCGGAGAGCAGCTGAAAAGTAGACGACGGCCCATAAGCGTCGCTCGAGATACAGAGCTACCTTGTCGAGTGTGTTAAGCGGCAGATATGTGCAGCGTGGCAGAAGCCCAACTTCATTCCCTATCACGCGCGATACGCAGTTCCTGAGGCTGATAGCATACGGAACGTTGCACGGTTTTAGGCAGAGCGACGGAGCGCACGGCAGAGAGAAGGGAGGCTCAGCTAGGGCAGACCGACAAGTGCATCGCGAGTGAGCGACCCCGAGGTGCTCTTCCTCATTTGAACAACACTCGAGGGGCGGGTAGTGGGACGACCCGGGGACGGTGGGCGATTTTCCCCGCGCCAGATGACGGCTGCGGCCAGAGAGAGGCCTGGCGCGGCCGGCGAACTGATGGACCGCACCGGCGGCATCGTTCGTTGTGCAACGGCCGAAATGACCGGCACGTGAACGCGCTCGCTCTCCACGCGACGGACCCGCAACGATACGCCCGCGATACTCGTCCATGATGACGTGGCAAAGAAACGCCGAAAGCGCGCACGCGCCCTTTCGTGCGTACGTGCGCGCGAACTCGTTGACTGCAGTGGGAAGACAAAGGTGACGCTCGAGTCGCGAATCGCGCGACGTCCACTGCCGCGAGCAATCTGGCGTATGTATTTCCGGGCGTCCGCTAAAAGCAGTGATCACAGCACATTAGGAATGAAGGCAGCTGCATGCTCTCCCCCTCGGGGGAGAGAAGTAGTGAACGTGCCGCTTCCTGTGGACAGTGCCTGAGCCGCACGTCTCGACAATGATCCGATACCCACTTCAGTGAAAACCACACGAAGCTTTACTGAAGGAGGAACGGCGGCAGGAGGCGCTCGGTTCACACTATCCTTACGACAAGTAAGAACAAACAAGAAAAAAAACTGGGGGGGGGGGGGGGGGGAGGCTTCTTATCCACATTCTTAAAGAAAATGCGACAGAATTTATGTTGCGTGCTATGATGTCGACAATGAGTCTCTGAGGTTCTTGCGATTTTCCCGCTAAAACTCCAGTTGGAACCGGTTCCGACTTTGCCCTTATATGTTATGCATGCGTTCATACCCTTCAAGAATGTTCAAGTACCTTCTATTGGAATAAAATATGGGATTATACAAGTCCGACCCACTAATCTACAGTAATCCATTTTCTGCGGTGGGCCTACTCGTAAAATTTTGGCGATCCTCTGAAACTTTGGGGGGGGGGGCAACTTCCAAATTCGGGGCTCCTCAGATTTCCAAAATACAAGAATTTGTCGCTGCGCGAACAAGACGGGCACAACTACAGAGAAGGTACGAGAACGAGAATTTCATGTATTATGTATCAATACCAACTGGCCCAAACTTCAGTGCTTTTGCACAAATTTCCCAATTTGGCGGCGCCCAATGACGTCCACTGGTGGTATACTTATGACGTCCGCACCCTCTCAATCACATTCATAGATAGCGGAGAGTTCTCATACCACAACAGGTACAGTGTTCCAGCGGTTAAGCAATGCGCCAATGCCCCGGCAGGTGGCTGCTACAAACACAGCCACCGGTGGGGCTTGTGAGAGACCCCGGTTGCTCTTCCGGAGTCCCCGTAAGACTCATGCGCAGCACTACGGTAGGCAGGTACGTGGCATCTGCACTGAATTTGGCAACGGTGGCTCATGCGCAGCGACACGGTGGGCAGGTACGTGGCATCTGCACTGAATTTGGCAACGGTGGCTCATGCGCAGCGACACGGTGGGCAGGTACGTGGCATCTGCACTGAATTTGGCAACGGTGGCTCATGCGCAGCGACACGGTGGGCAGGTACGTGGCATCTGCACTGAATTTGGCAACGGTGGCTCATGCGCAGCGCCACTGTGGGCAGGTACGTGGCATCTGCACTGAATTTGGCAACGGTGGCTCATGCGCAGCGACACGGTGGGCAGGTACGTGGCATCTGCACTGAATTTGGCAACGGTGGCTCATGCGCAGCGCCACTGTGGGCAGATACGTGGCATTTGCACTGAATTTGGCAACGGTGGCTCATGCGCAGCGACACGGTGGGCAGGTACGTGGCATCTGCACTGAATTTGGCAACGGTGGCTCATGCGCAGCGACACGGTGGGCAGGTACGTGGCATCTGCACTGAATTTGGCAACGGTGGCTCATGCGCAGCGACACGGTGGGCAGGTACGTGGCATCTGCACTGAATTTGGCAACGGTGGCTCATGCGCAGCGCCACTGTGGGCAGATACGTGGCATTTGCACTGAATTTGGCAACGGTGGCTCATGCGCAGCGACAGGGTGGGCAGGTACGTGGCATCTGCACTGAATTTGGCAACGCTGGCTCATGCGCAGCGCCACGGTGGGCAGGTACGTGGAATCTGCACTGAATTTGGCAACGGTGGCTCATGCGCAGCGTAACGGTGGGCAGGTACGTGGCATCTGCACTGAATTTGGCAACGGTGGCTCATGCGCAGCGTAACGGTGGGCAGGTACGTGGCATCTGCACTGAATTTGGCAACGGTGGCTCATGCGCAGCGCCACTGTGGGCAGATACGTGGCATTTGCACTGAATTTGGCAACGGTGGCTCATGCGCAGCGACAGGGTGGGCAGGTACGTGGCATCTGCACTGAATTTGGCAACGCTGGCTCATGCGCAGCGCCACGGTGGGCAGGTACGTGGCATCTGCACTGAATTTGGCAACGGTGGCTCATGCGCAGCGTAAGCGTAACGGTGGGCAGGTACGTGGCATCTGCACTGAATTTGGCAACGGTGGCTCATGCGCAGCGCCACTGTGGGCAGATACGTGGCATTTGCACTGAATTTGGCAACGGTGGCTCATGCGCAGCGACAGGGTGGGCAGGTACGTGGCATCTGCACTGAATTTGGCAACGCTGGCTCATGCGCAGCGCCACGGTGGGCAGGTACGTGGCATCTGCACTGAATTTGGCAACGGTGGCTCATGCGCAGCGTAACGGTAAGCAGCTACGTGGCATCTGCACTGAATTTGGCAACGGTGGCTCATGCGCAGCGCCACTGTGGGCAGATACGTGGCATTTGCACTGAATTTGGCAACGGTGGCTCATGCGCAGCGACAGGGTGGGCAGGTACGTGGCATCTGCACTGAATTTGGCAACGCTGGCTCATGCGCAGCGCCACGGTGGGCAGGTACGTGGCATCTGCACCGAATTTGGCAACGGTGGCTCATGCGCAGCGTAACGGTGGGCAGGTACGTGGCATCTGCACTGAATTTGGCAACGGTGGCTCATGCGCAGCGCCACTGTGGGCAGATACGTGGCATTTGCACTGAATTTGGCAACGGTGGCTCATGCGCAGCGACAGGGTGGGCAGGTACGTGGCATCTGCACTGAATTTGGCAACGCTGGCTCATGCGCAGCGCCACGGTGGGCAGGTACGTGGCATCTGCACTGAATTTGGCAACGGTGGCTCATGCGCAGCGACACGGTGGGCAGGTACGTGGCATCTGCACTGAATTTGGCAACGGTGGCTCATGCGCAGCGCCACTGTGGGCAGATACGTGGCATTTGCACTGAATTTGGCAACGGTGGCTCATGCGCAGCGACAGGGTGGGCAGGTACGTGGCATCTGCACTGAATTTGGCAACGCTGGCTCATGTGCAGCGCCACGGTGGGCAGGTACGTGGCATCTGCACTGAATTTGGCAACGGTGGCTCATGCGCAGCATAACGGTGGGCAGGTACGTGGCATCTGCACTGAATTTGGCAACGGTGGCTCATGCGCAGCGTCACGGTGGGCAGGTACGTGGCATCTGCACTGAATTTGGCAACGGTGGCTCATGCGCAGCGTAACGGTGGGCAGGTACGTGGCATGTGCACTGGATTTGGCAACGGTGGCTCATGCGCAGCGCCACGGTGGGCAGGTACGTGGCATCTGCACTGAATTTGGCAACGGTGGCTCATGCGCAGCGTAACGGTGGGCAGGTACGTGGCATGTGCACTGGATTTGGCAACGGTGGCTCATGCGCAGCGTAACGGTGGGCAGGTACGTGGCATCTGCACTGAATTTGGCAACGGTGGCTCATGCGCAGCGCCACGGTGGCCAGGTACGTGGCATCTGCACTGAATTTGGCAACGGTGGCTCATGCGCAGCGTCACGGTGGGCAGGTACGTGGCATCTGCACTGAATTTGGCAACGGTGGCTCATGCGCAGCGTAACGGTGGGCAGGTACGTGGCATCTGCACTGAATTTGGCAACGGTGGCTCATGCGCAGCGTCACGGTGGGCAGGTACGTGGCATTTGCACTGAATTTGGCAACGGTGGCTCATGCGCAGCGACAGGGTGGGCAGGTACGTGGCATCTGCACTGAATTTGGCAACGCTGGCTCATGCGCAGCGCCACGGTGGGCAGGTACGTGGCATCTGCACTGAATTTGGCAACGGTGGCTCATGCGCAGCGTAACGGTGGGCAGGTACGTGGCATCTGCACTGAATTTGGCAACGGTGGCTCATGCGCAGCGTCACGGTGGGCAGGTACGTGGCATCTGCACTGAATTTGGCAACGGTGGCTCATGCGCAGCGTCACGGTGGGCAGGTACGTGGCATCTGCACTGAATTTGGCAACGGTGGCTCATGCGCAGCGTAACGGTGGGCAGGTACGTGGCATGTGCACTGGATTTGGCAACGGTGGCTCATGCGCAGCGACCCGGTGGGCAGGTACGTGGCATCTGCACTGAATTTGGCAACGGTGGCTCATGCGCAGCGCCACGGTGGGTAGGTACGTGGCATCTGCACTGAATTTGGCAACGGTGGTTCATGCGCAGCGTCACGGTGGGCAGGTACGTGGCATCTGCACTGAATTTGGCAACGGTGGCTCATGCGCAGCGACACGGTGGGCAGGTACGTGGCATCTGCACTGAATTTGGCAACGGTGGCTCATGCGCAGCGTCACGGTGGGCAGGTACGTGGCATCTGCACTGAATTTGGCAACGGTGGCTCATGCGCAGCGTAACGGTGGGCAGGTACGTGGCATCTGCACTGAATTTGGCAACGGTGGCTCATGCGCAGCGACACGGTGGGCAGGTACGTGGCATCTGCACTGAATTTGGCAACGGTGGCTCATGCGCAGCGACACGGTGGGCAGGTACGTGGCATCTGCACTGAATTTGGCAACGGTGGCTCATGTGCAGCGCCACGGTGGGCAGATACGTGGCATCTGCACTGAATTTGGCAACGGTGGCTCATGCGCAGCGCCACGGTGGCCAGGTACGTGGCATCTGCACTGAATTTGACAACGGTGGCTCATGCGCAGCGACACGGTGGGCAGGTACGTTGCATCTGCACTGAATTTGACAACGGTGGCTCATGCGCAGCGACACGGTGGGCAGGTAAGTGGCATCTGCACTGAATTTGGCAACGGTGGCTCATGCGCAGCGACACGGTGGGCAGGTACGTGGCATGTGCACTGAATTTGGCAACGGTGGCAACAAAAGCATGCGTCGAAGAGAATGAGAATGTCCGAGCTCCGTGAGTTGCAAAGCACGCGTTTACATTCCGACAGTACGTGGCGCGCACGACCTTAATCGGACCACTGCCGCAAAGTAAAAGCGGGGCCATTAACGCCAGAATCGACCATTTCGTTCGATAATGAAGTCTTCCCTCCCGTGCCGTTTCTTTATTTTATGTATGTTTATTATTACATTTTGTTTTGCCCTGAAAGCGCATACACGACCGTGCACGCACATCTGCAATCAATGCCCAAAATCATGCACGCGCGCCCACTTAACGCCGCTCACAATCGCCGTCAAAGTCAGAGCAGTCAGGGCCGCTGCTCGCTGGCTCTACGCACGCGTGCCACAAACTATCCGACCTCACAGATACGCCGCCACGGCTACTGCTGCTAACACCACAACCATCTGTGCTCGCCTTATCGGGAGTGTTGGTGGGGTCCCCAGTTCGCGTGTACAACGATCTGCAGACGAGATACAAAGAAGACGGACAACGGCGCTACTGTTCACGCTCACTCACGATGAAACACGAGACCTCCTCCGCACGTCGCCTGCTCCTTTGCACTGGCTAATTTCATGCAGCACCGCATTAGGTAACAACGTTCCAAGGCGCGCCGACACCTCCGCGAGACAAAGTAGTACGACCAACTCGCCTGCCTTTCAAGGACGAATTAACCTGGCCCCATAAAAACAGCGGCGAACATCAAATGGAACGAGCTAAAGTTCAAGAAAATTAACGACTCGACAAAAGAAGCAAAGAAAGAAAGAAAGCCTGAGGAATTTGCCGAGTGCCACGCTGTGGCTGACCTATGTCCGAGCAGGACGGCGTCACAATGCGGCTCCCGTAGCGCTGCATGGAACTGTCGACTCGAGAAAGCGCGTTGAGGGTGCACCAGAAAGCGCGCGGCGCGGCGCCCCGACGCCCGCCCAGACCTGATGTATCGACGACGCGAGGCCTTTAAAAACGGAGCGCGTGAACTGCGGGACCTTGGCGGTCGCCGAAGCCGAGGGAGTAAAACACGCCCTGCCGCAGAAAGAACGCCGGCCGGCCGATCTCGGTCTCTCCACTGTCTCTGTGCACTACCGCGTTTACGCGAATTTAACGGCACCGTGAAGTGACGCAACGACCGAGAAGGCGAGACGGCAAGCGGGAGCCTGGGACCTGCCGATGTCAGAACAAATCCGCATATAAGCCTGCATGCAAAGAAGAAAACATAGCCAGAAAAGCAAGTTCTTGGGCTAGTCGAATGATACAAGCGACAAGAAATGTCGCAAATGTCACAAGCGCGCAGTCAAACCAAATGCGACAGACAAAAAAGAAAAAAAAAACAATAAAACAGACATCTTTCGGATCCCGATAGTCACTACGTCGAGTGTACGCAGCTTCAACGTCCTGAGAGCGTTCTACCGTGTCGCTGTCATTGGACCTGAATAACGATAATTAAAGAAAGAGCTCCCGCATTTCTTCCCCATTTCAAGATTCAACACGACAAACTGTACTGAATTGATTTTCGTCCATTTCTCGAATTCGGCGTAAGATACCAAAGCGCATTGAGTTTCTTCGATGCCTTGTATCTTCGAAGCATGGCGACTGAAAAGAAATGCGCGTTTAGAATACCGAGTTTGCGAGTGGTAGGAAGCTCATTTACGGGCCGAGTTTTAGCCAACCGCCGAGAGTGCGAAAGCAATGGGCGCGCAGTACACCCCGAGAGAACGTGCCCTTATGCCGAGCAAATTAAAAACGACCATCACAAGACCTTGGAGGCGAAATCCCGGTGCAAGGTGCGAGAGGGTACCAGGGATAACCGATATGGATGCAAAAATGCGGCGCGCAGGAGGGGGCCAGGGGCACGGGGGCTTTCATCAAAACGCTAATGAGCCGTTAACGCCGAGGTCACCGACGGAATCTCTGGCGTCCCTTGACAGACAGCGGAAAGAATTAGGTTGGGAAAAAGAATCGAGGGCACGCGGTTCGCCGCGCTACCGTAAGATGACGCTACTGGCCGCGTGAGGGCACCACGTCGTGTTTCTGGCAAGCTGTAGATTGAGCACGCAACCAGAAATGCTGTCTAATCGATACTAGACCGTGAGGCTCGAGAAGGGCACGGGGTCTACCGGCCACGGTGGGGCCAAGGACGGCTAGAATTAGTGTGCATTTTATATATTTCTTCTTTTCTTCTTCTTCTTTATTGGGGTTTAACGTCCCAAAGCGACTCAGGCTACGAGGGACGCCGTAGTGAAGGGCTCCGGGAATTTCGACCACCTGGGGTTCTTTAACGTGCACTGACATCGCACAGTACACGGGCCTCTAGAATTTCGCCTTCATAGAAATTCCGCCGCCGCGGCCGGGATCGAACCCGCGTCTTTTGGGTCAGCAGCCGAGCGCCGTAACTACTGAGCCACCGCGGCGGGTACATGACTACGCAGTATGTCTTCAAAGTAGTGAGTGGTTGCTTTTTGTTAAAATAATAATAAAAAGGAAGAATAAGACTTTTGCTAGCTCCGGCATCTGCCATCGATACTGAACCACCCAGCTCAGGTGCTCACAGGATCCTGATTCAGCCTATGACGTCGGCCGGTTCTCTTGAAACTGCTGGCGCGACAATGCAAGAGTGGCGTGGCAATTCAGGAAGGAGGCTATCCCTTTTCATCTGCCACTCCCTGCATTGTCATGCTAGCAGGCCGGCAGAATCGGACGACGTCATAGGCTGAAAGGGGCTCATGCGACAGGGAAAATCCACCGTTTTCTCGACTATAGTAACGGACTACAGTAGCGTATACGCCGTGACCTTCAGTCCCTGACCCTGATTTCCCTGAGAACGCATCCAGGGCGTGATGGGGAGCCCAACTTTTCGGCCAACGCATCATCCACCATACGACGAGAGACATCCGACATTCGACGGGCCTGAAAGAAGTACCCTGCGGCCACTCTTAAAGGAAGAAGGGATAAAGGAAGCAAGAAAAAGGACGGGAATGAATACTGGAGTAAGGCATGGCGAACACCCGGCAGCAGGTCGATGTGGCGCCAACGCGACGGACACAAGAAGGAAGCCGCAGAGGCGCTACCGTTGCCTGTATACGTCCCTCTCCTTTGCACTGCACGCATCAATCTGCCAAGGAATGACGACCACCTTGCCCAACAAAAGTTTTGTTAAGCACACTCGCAGCCGCGGTCGCGCAATGTCCGACTATACGCGCGCGCCAGCTCTAAGAAGATAAAATTCTTCGCCGCCGCCGCCGGCCGATACTTATCGGAGGCAGCAAACAAAGCACGGGCGAGAAGCTTGATGGCGCCCATCGCCGAAGAGCCCGCTTTCACAGCGATCAAAGGCAGCGGCGGGAGTCGGAGCGTTCTTTTGTTTAGACAACCTTCCTCGCCGAGAGAAAAGTGGCCCGTTTACAGAGAATTGCGGGACTCCCCTGTGTAAATAAATACGTACGCTGCCCGCGCCGTAAGAACACACACGCATTAAGAAGTTTCTGCTCAACTGCGGGGCCCCCAGACAACGCGTGACGCGCAAAGCCCCTTCGAAATGGGTCGGCAACGGTCGAGGACGAGACTCGGCGCTGGGTGCACTCGGCGTCAGCTCCTGGCTCTCCTCGTCTCTGTGATCTTTCCTCCTTGTGGAAGAATAAAGCTGCGCAGACTCATGCGGCGTTTTGCAACCTTGCGTTATCCGACGCTCTTAACGTCCTTCCTTCGCTATACCAGGGCCTCAGCTCCGCGCACAAGGAGAGGGGCGGCACTGTAAGAGTTCTTCCGCCATGTTTTCTCTCAGTGAGCATGGCGTTTGACCTTTAAACAAGGCTGCTAGTAAGAGGAACAATCTAAGCAAGTACGTGGCGATAGCTGTGGCAACCTTTGCATCACCGCATCGAATCAGCAACATTGTCATAACTTACGCGGTATTTCGCAATGCGCGTTAGCGCGACAGTTCGGGCTTATTGGTTCTCGCTTCGTTTTCTTTCCCGGCGCGAAAGCCTGCGAATCTTCTCATTAGCAACAAGGGTCACAATTAGCAACACGATATAAATCTACACGAGCGAAGTAATCTGCACATCCGCAAAAATTAAGCAAGCACATAAGAGCGCAAGGGGAAATGCCGGAAGAGGAGGCGAGATTCAAAGCTAACAACTGCACCTGCCTGGAACCAAGAGGAGAGGAGTTTGTGGGAGAAAAATGCGGCAGCTGAGTTAACCCGTCAGTAAAAATAAAATAAGTGCTGCTGGCAGGGACTTAGGGCCCAGTGCTTTTAATGGAGCAGTGTTGTTTGAACCACGCGTCCACGGCTGCCTGATTGCCATGAACTAACTACACTAGCGCGTAAAACAACATATACGAGGTAACTTGCACGCCTCCAAGAAAAAGGTGGTCCCGGTCGAAATTCGTACATCTAATGTACCCTGTAACAACAACAACAACAATGCTTACATGACTAGCACCAGCGTTCTGTGCCCTTGATGTCTGCTATTGCGTTTACTGTCTGGAATAACTTTCTCATTCCGTCTTCATTAAGTTGTCACGTCTCTATACCGCCCCTTCCTTTAACCACCATGGAACACCTAAACCACTATCACGAAAACCTCCCCCACCCCCCACCACCAAACAAGCTCAGAAACCGCGTTCCTCAAACCGTAGGTTGGGCTTCTCCGCTCATCCGCAACGCATTGCGAAGAAGCGGCCCGTCATCCCGTTCGCGGGAAGAAAAAAAAGGAAACGCGAAGCGCAAAGTGGCGCCCTCGAAGTGAGCAGCAATCTATCGTCGCAGCTGTCTGCACCCGGAACAAGTGCAGGAGCACCGCTGCCGCTCTGGCCGGGCAAACGCCGAGCGCGGGCCTACGTACCATCGAGCCCAACTTCGTTTCTCCGCCGATCTCGTTTCCCCGAGACCCATTCAGCAGCCCATCCCGGACGGGACACAAATCGATCGGCAGCGCGCCGTCGTCGTTCAACACCTGCACACTGCTTACAGAACGATTCCACGCTTTGTGCGCCTCTCCATGCGCGGACAAAGAAAAAAAAATCCTACACCGGCTGTCGTTAAACCAACCCGGGTTGACAGTGCAGACCCTATGCGAAACGCTATTCCGATTCGTGGGCATTTTCCCAACGGCGCTGTAATGAGAGGTGCACACCTAGTGAAAATCAGAGTGATTCGCTGGCATATCAACACCTTTAAATGTCACTCTGAAAGCAGGGGCAGTGCGCCCAAGGCGTCATGTATAGGGTATGCGACGCTAGCAATCTCCCCTTTAGCTTTTGCGCTGTTTTTCTCGCTCAAGGATCTCACTACCAGGATAAAAAAACAAAGTTCTGGCGACAGTTAAGTCACTGAGCGTGACCAACGTGATTAGGTGTGACATCTAACTGAAAAATGGCAATAACAAAGAATACTGTACAAAGAGGTCAAAGTTCAGGTTCCAAGCAAGCTCTCGACCCAAGCCCAATGCGAATTCTCACACACACGATGAATTGCTAGTAAGGTTCTTTTGTTTTCTAGATGGCCGAGCGCAAAGCAAATGAAAGAAAAATTGGAGCGGACACTTAAGCTCCGCCTTATGGGTATGACGCGGAAGCGTTAATGGGTTAATGCCCATTAACGCCTATGCTATTGCGCCTATGCTGCAGTCATGATATGGGGCAGTCGCCTCGTCAAGCTGTTGGTAGCAGTAGATTTATACCATGTACAAAGAAAAATAAAGATTGATTTGATTTCATATGCGTAATTCGTCACTCTCGACTTTACATTCATAGATTACTGGGAGTTCCCAAACCACTCCAGGCTGGCGCAGTGGTGTAGGGGTAAAGAGATGCGCCCCTGCCCTTCGATGGCAGGTGCTGCCAATGGCGGGGCTCGAGCGACCGAGGTTGCTCTTGGCGAGCAACCTCTCGCGACCAGTCATCATATTAACTGCCAACTGCCACGGTGGTCAGTTTTCTCACAATCCGGTGGGCAGGTTGCGATGACGCCACAAGGTCACGTGACCCAGGTGGCCCACCTAGTTGCTTCTCCGAGGATTTTTCGCTCACGACGACGACGCCGGATTTCCTGCAGAACAGGAGCCCTAACACTGTCGCGTTAATAGTTTGCGCCGGTGAACTTGCGTAATAATAATTATAATAATTGGTTTGGGGGAAATGAAATGGCGCAGTATCTGTCTCATATGTCGTTGGACACCTGAACCGCGCCGTAAGGGAAGCGATAAAGGAGGGAGTGAAAGAAGAAAGGAAGAAGAGGTGCCGTAGTGGAGGGCTCCGGAATAATTTCGACCACCTGTGGCTCTTTAACGTGGGGCGCCTTAGCGTTTTTCCTCCATAAAAACGCAGCCGCCGCGGTCGGGTTCGAACCCGGGAACTCCGGATCAGTAGCCGAGCGCCCTAACCACTGAGCCACCGCGGCGGGTTTCAAAACTCAGTTCGGTTTCGGTTTCGTGGTTTTTGCAGATTTAGAATACTTCAACTCAGTATTTTGAAAAGCGGTTGTTTGTGCCGGATAGAGGTGACTCCAACGAATGCCAAGAGATTATCAACTCAAAATTTTCAGAAAACCTCCGGAGTTGCCCTCCAGGCGAGCTTCCTGAGGTGCGCTGTGTTGGCTGAGTGAACTAGTACGCCAACGAAATCGGGTGGTTAATAATAATAATAATTGGTTTTTGGAGGGAAAGGAAATGGCGCAGTATCTGTCTCATATATCGTTGGACACCTGAACCGCGCCGTAAGGGAAGGAATAAGAGAGGGAGTGAAAGAAGAAAGGAAGAATTAGGTGCCGTAGTGGAGGGCTCCGGAATAATTTCGACCACCTGGGGATCTTTAACGTGCACTGACATCGCACAGCACACGGGCGCCTTAGCGTTTTTCCTCCATAAAAACGCAGCCGCCGCGGTCGGGTTCGAACCCTGAGCAACCGCGGCGGGGAATCGGGTGGTTTCGAACTGGGATTTGGGACAGTGACTAGACGAGGGCGGTTTTAATGTATGGGATGTCCGAGAGTGTGCGACTGCTGTTAGGCATTCCTCTCAGTGCTTGCAGCGCGAGTGACCGGGGCTGAGCTGGTTGCATATTCGAAATGAGGTTCAGTTTCCTCCAACTGCCACCAACGGCTGTCGAAGGCGTGGCTAGAAAGCGCGAGCCGAGGCAACGTTCCAAAGGCAGGGGCTCAAAATACCAGTGCGGACAAACCTTGTGTGAGACAACGACAAAAAAAAGTAAATAAAAAAACTCGCAGGGCGATTTCGATAAGCGTTAACGCGTTATTGCAGGGCAGCTCTTGCAGGCGATTTCCGCGAGTGAATTAAGTTATGCTAATTGAAGTAGTAGAGACATTTCGTTCAGGCATTGTAATAATATTTTCTCGTTCAATTCTTATTATTCAGATTTTGAAGTTTTGAAGCACGTCTTCTTCTTGAGAAAGGTTCTTCAAAGCGACAAAGTCCACCTTGTGGACTCTAAGATAAACCCTTACGCGTTCCAATTCTGTCATAATGTTGCAAGAGTTTCTTTTGCAAAACATAACAAGTACCCCGAGCGACCTGCGCTCTGAGCCCCAAGGAAGATGAAGCGCCATGGGCGCGTGAGCAGCTTTCGAGTCAGTCACGTGATTCAGTTACAACCCCGCCAACAACGACGCCCAACCGGCAAATCGAGCCATTACCAGCTGTGCCGTAAAATATACGGGGTGTAACAGTACGCTAGCGACGAACAGCGGCGCTTTGCGCACTGCACGTAGGAGACAGCCTCACAAAGAAAACGTCAAGCGAGCACAATCGATGAGCGTGGATTCCGGCCACTTGAGCTTGTTTCTCGGGCACTTAACTATACATGTATGCAATCTAGCCAGAAGCGTGGCCCACGAAGGAGTTCGTGCGTGTGAGTGCGTCTGTCCGCGCATACATGTATGCATGCAATCAGCGTCAGCACGCCCAGCACTCCCAAAGGTAAACTCACAAAAAGTGCCCCTCACAAGCTCCAGACACAGGAGCACACTAGCGGGAGAAACTCAAACAGGAGTGCAACAAAACCTGCGGCACAGGATGATCAGCTGCTTTAGCCTCACGCTAAGACGAGGCCGACAAGACATGGTAACCACTGCACTGAAAGAACTGGTATATACAAAAAAAAAAAGCGGCCACTACAGTTCCGAAAGAAAAGAATTGCCGGGGGCACTTGTGCCAGTAATGCGAAAAAACTGCAATTCTGTTCAAATTCCATTATAAGTCTATTCCCATTCTATAGTATTTCTATTTCAATTCTATTCTATTTCCTTGCAGTTGGTGCAGTTGTAAGTACTAGTACTGACTATTACTGGTTAACATTTCATAATTTCCTGCCCTTGATGACGTCAGACCGTTTCGATCAATCGCTGGTTTTGTAACGCCGCCACTCTTTAGGCGACGCCTGCTTTCAATGTCGATGACCCATCTATGATGCTTCCACGTTAATAATGAGAGTACCATACAGTCGTTCCGAACAAAGCATATACCTCCGGCCAACCCGCGCGCACTACACCAATCACGCAGAAGACCGATACAGTCGCGACATGTATGCACTACAGGCATATATATCGTTGAAGCTGAAAGGGAAGAAGAAAGCCACACGAGCTCAATAAACGGGTCTATTTGCACAGCGAACACTATAGTAGCCCTCCTAGACAAGTCTTGTTTGAGCAGTCCCCATTCAGGTATAGTTATTACCCCAGCGCGCACGGTTCCACTGCTTCGGAAAGTTTCTTTAATCCGCTGTGAACGTAACCAGGCAGGAATCCTGTCGACATCCTCGTTCTAAAACGGACCACCAGTCTCCGCTTATGTGCACGCCCACTAATGAACGTTCTCAGGCGCTGCTCAGTGCAGTGACCCTTTGAAGAACAAACCGACAGCGCTATAGCCCATTGTTTCGACATATACATTCATGCAAACGACGAAACCGAGTTTCTCGCTCAAAGCAGAGACTTTCTTTGTGCGATATGCAAAGCGAGGCGCGCCGCCCGAACCGCATAGGCTGCACCGACTGCAAGCGGAGCGAGCTTCGAGAGCGTATATATGTAATGCATGGCCCATCCCCCCCGCTGAATAGACCTCGGAGATGCAAGCGCCGATGCGTCTTCAGCTCTCGGTCGCCGTGCAAACCCCCCATTATCTCCCTTGCGATCGCGCAGCTCGTTTGAGGCCGATCGATCACAAGCAGTGCGTTCGTTTCCTCCGCAAAAGACCGCCCGGCTTGCACGCACGCGAGAGCCTAAACACTGCGCGCTACGCCATCTGGTGCACTATAGCTGCGGACCGCAGAACTGCGGGACGCTATTCAAGAAAAGAACGAAGAGAACAAAGAGAAAAGAAAGAGGAGAGAAAATGGCAACGCTCTTTCCCACAAAGGGGAACGAAATTGTTCTCGCTGGGGCAGTGGGTGTGCACGATTACTGCGCAAATGCTTTGTGGAGCACGTAAAGCAAGTAAAGGCCACAGTGGTATTTCTAGCTATAACCGATTCTTCCCTCAATTAATAATAATAATAATAATTGGTTTTTGGTGGAAAGGAAATGGCGCAGTATCTGTCTCATATATCGTTGGACACCTCAACCGCGCCGTAAGGGAAGGGATAAAGGAGAGAGTGAAAGAAGAGAGGAACAAATAGGTCCGTAGTGGAGGGCTCCGGAATAATTTCGACCACCTGGGGATCTTTAACGTGCACTGACATCGCACAGCACACGGGCGCCTTAGCGTTTTTCCTCCATAAAAATGCAGCCGCCGCGGTCGGGTTCGAACCCGGGAACTCCGGATCAGTAGTCGAGCGCCCTAACCACTGAGCCACCGCGGCGGGGCCCTCAATTAAGACCCGAAAATCTCGATTTCGGGGCCCTTTTTCCCTATGCGGAAACTTGAATAAACGCCGATAATTTTAAAAAATGTGGGATTTCGGTTCTTAAGATTCCCCGAAATTCCGTAAAAAAATTCTCTTTTCGACAAATTTTTCCCCCTAGGTTTCCCCGGAAATGGGAACACTCTCCAAGTGGAAAATCGCTGAAAGACCACTCGGAGGAATGAAAAAACTCGGCAACCTGAAGGAAACTTCTATAGGGTTCTGACCCTTTCTCAGAGGAATGAGGTGGCAGAGCTGATACTCATAATTCCAGCTCCATTTGTGCGAAGAAGACGCAAAACGAACAGTCAAGGTGAAGCGAACTATTTTTCACAAGCTTCTCGTCGGAGTCACCTAGCGCGCACCCTCTCTGGTGCGTTAGCCTTTTTGGCAATGGCCGAGGAAGTGCAGAGGAGACGACTCAGCTTTAAGTACAAGCCACTATGAGCGTCAGGCTGTCTAGGAGTCGAAATGATTTACATGCGGTACGCCGGATTGAACAGTCAACGCTGACTATGCCATTACAGTCACACTTGCAGTTAACGGTACGGTCCTTACAAAAATGGTCTATAGACAGTCTATAGACTTCTTGTAGACACTGTTGCCTTCCTATAGATATTTCTTTTTGTTTATTCATAGTCTATAGACTGTTCATAGACAAGTCTACTAAAATGTGCGGCCGTAAATCTATAGACTGTCTATAGACTGTCTGCAGGACTTTCATTGCCTAAGAGTTCTCTAGGTTTGGTCTATAGAGAGTCCATACACTTTATAGACATAAGTTCACTTCACAAATGAATCTCAGAGCCACAGCGAAGTGTCATAATGCTCGGCTTTGACGTTCTGCGCGGACAATTTGAATAATCAAACATGTCAAGAAAGGCCACTTACATCTATTCTTCGTTAATTTCTCACAGACAAGAGGTTTGCAAGGCAGGTGGCTCCCTTAACAGGGAGTTGCGCGTAATTCTGTCGCCTAAATTATTCCATCCTAAACCTACACGGCATAAGACCACGCATAACTATACCTACCTTTCTGCAACCACGCGTAGGCCGACGCAACGTCACGCAATAAAATTAACACGAATCGAGTAAAGCTGACCTAACTAATTCTGACGCCACACAATCTGAGCTCGCCTCCTGCCTAATTCGATTCCTCTGCTCCCTTTCGTAACTCTCTGTCGCTTCCCTCTTCGTACAACATTCGCGCTTCACGCTCAGTTTAATTACTGCGCTCCTGTATACTAACAACCCGTGCTCATCGCGCAAACACGGTGTACAAATGAGGATGTTGGGTGGGGGGAAGGGGGGGGGGTTGAACTTCACCGAAAACGACCCTGTCATTCTCCGCGTAATTCTTCCTGCTTCCCTGGTGCACCGCCCAAGCTAGCTTTTCTTTTTTCATTCTTTCTTTCCGTTCTTCACCCTTCTTTCCATAGCGCTCAGTCCTCCAGCATTCGGTGGGCTCGCACAGATCTTCATTTGCACTCTCTCCGTGGCGCGGATCGATGGGCCACCCAGAAGTGAGAGGCAGCCGACGTCACCGCCGGCCGTGACGAGCGCCGGAAAGTCCTTTTGTTTCATATAAACAAAAGAACCGAAGAAAAGAGAGGGAGAGGTAGGGGGGGGGGGGGCGCCAAACAAACTGGGCGCCGTATAGGCGGCGGGTGAAACGGCTCCGACTGATTGCGACGACGTGGGGGACCTTGGCAGCAACCAGCGCTCGCAGCGGAAGTGGATCGAAAGCTCTTGCAATGCAAGCGCACAAAGGCGACGGACGAGAGTTCTTCGTGGCGTGAAATTGTTCATCGTCGCCACTGTCCAGGAATCAGGACAGACGCAGAGCACAATCAACGCTGGTATTACTTTTCCCTATTTTCCGTACCCGCTCCCTCAGACTTGCATAGAGAAAAAAGGGCTACGAGCTCTACGTGGGTTAGTTTCCTCGGGGAATAACTGCGTTTTCATAAACGTTTAGTCCCAAAAAAAAGGGGGGCAACCATTACTCCCTTTACTCCCTTAGAGACAAACTGAGAGTGGGCGTGAGCCAGAGTCCGTCTTCTCGCGGAATAAATCATTCGCCGCGAGGACTAAGTGCTGCATTTAGTCCCATTTCACCACAGTTTTCCTTGGAGTGAAGAGTGCTTGGGTTCACTTTGATTCGATGGATCACAGACGGGTACTAGCGGAGAATCCACTTCTCATCAAAAGACTCTTCGTCCCTTTATGCCTTCCCTTACGGCGCGGTTCAGGTGTCCGCCGTTATATGAGACAGATACTGCGCCATTTCCTTTCCCCAAAAAGCAATTAAAAAATAAAAATACAGGACTCTAGTATGTGGCTTCCATGAAACTGGGAAACTGAAATTCGCTGCGTACAAAATAAGGCACAAACGCTTACGCAATCAGCCTAATAGATCCACGTTAAAGGTCGAATACAGCAGTTGCGTTGTCCGTTGGTATTGCATATTGACAAGTTAAAGAGCAAGAAAGAAACGCGGACAACGAAGATAAGCAACTATAGGTCACGCACTAAAGCCTCGCAAAACTAAGGGTCCGGAAATCTCGCTAACTAGCTCACGCAAAAGACGCCCCTGTGTGCCATTACAAGCATAACAACGTCAATCAAGGGCAAGCTGCTCTTCCTCCTTTCTCCCTCCAACGCCCTTCATACTCCTGCGCGATTCAAAGCAGTGCTTTTCTCTGCAAGCCATAATTTCCCACGGACTGCCACAGATGGCGTGTTTGCGCATTCGGCGAGCCACCGCTCTATCGGAAATCAATTCAAACCTTGCTCAAAGACGTCCTGTTTTGAACTGCTCTCCTGGTATTAAAAAAACGCCAAGATCATATCGTCAAACGATTGATAGAGTCGGACAGGTTTGGTATGGCAGGGCTAACTCCGAGGCGACACCTACAGGTGTACTTCACCTTAAGGAAAAGAAATAAAAAAGAAAGCTTGCGAAAATGTGTAAAACAGATGATGCAAGAAAACAAACGTAAATTGACAAAGGGGAGCCAAAAACAATTAAAAATCTCAAGCCGAATTCTTTACACCCCTGACTAAATCTAGACTGTGCACCACCAGTTGTCAAAAAACGCGGCCAGCGGCCCCTATCTGCTTCCCAAATTGTTTTCTTTTAAATAAAAGAGACACAACATTTGGCTTAATAATAATAATTGGTTTATGGGGAAAGGAAATGGCGAAGTATCTGTCTCGTATATCATTGGATACCTGAACCGCGCCGTAAGGGAAGGGATAAAGGAGGGAGTGAAAGAAGAAAGGAAGAAAGAGGTGCCGTAGTGGAGGGCTCCGGAATAATTTCGACCACCTGGGGATCTTTAAAGTTCCAACTTTTGGCTACAAAGGGAAAAAAAATTCAGCATGCACCTCAGTATGGGCACAATCAATAAAAGGAAGAAAAGCAGGCACAATGAAAAAAGAAAAGGCCCCGTAAAGAGGAAATCGGATCGACTAGATGACTCCATCAAATTTTCACAGAAAGAGGCGACACCACTAGACGGAGATAGAGTAATTACGCAGACGCTGAAGACGTCCTCACGCACGGAATCCGGGAAAAAATGATCCCGCATGGAGAAGAAAGAAACCGAAAAACGACAAGAAAGCCCCCGCACCAGAAAAGGTGCACTGCTTTTTTTTTTCTTTCTTTTCTTTCCTGGTAGCGACCGAGAAGTCAGTTCGGCAACATTCCGAACCCTGTTTGCATATTCAGGCACGAAGGAACGCTGTCATATAGACCAGAAAAAGAAGAAGAAAAAAACGCAAATAACGTACGCGGAAGACACGCTACAGCTGGAATTTGTGCGATCAAATCACGCGTTCTTTCAGCATCGTACATATTTTCTGCCACGCATACTTCACACCGCCCATATCCTTCAGAAGCCTACTTCAGCCGAAAAAATTTGTTTGTTATCCGTTCACGGCGTTAAAGTGAAGCGCATTCTGATATTTCCTGCGACTTCTTCGGGATGTCACCAAAGCCCAGTGTTGCCCATAGAAACGCAATTGGAGCTTCCCCAGTAGCAAAAGTGCAGCTATTTCGACAAATATGCGATTATGAAAAAAAAAACACGCAATCGAAAAAACTATCGCAAGGATTAAGTGGTATCTATATAAAGTGGCTCCGTTTCCGTGAAATGCACCCGTAGCGACGGTCGTATTGCCGGGCCTTGTAAGGAGTTACAACGCAGCAAAAAAAAAAAAAAAAACGCAAGGCTACGTAATTCCACCACCAGACGTGCCGCGGCAAGGCGCACGCTGAGCAATCGCAACGACTCTACGACGCTATGAAATTATAACGGTGTAATTGAGCAGCGGGACGCTAATTGTCAAGAAAATCGCTCTTTCACCTTCTCCCCTCCTTCGCCCGCGTCTCTGCTGGTCGCGAGGCCCGCGAACTTCGGGAGCGAGCCCGCCTATTTGCGTGACAACTGTTCTCAGACTGCGGCCGCATTATGCCCGGATAAACGCGGCGAAGTGGAGGCCGGGCAAACGCAGCCTAATTGTTCACGCATGGCTGCGCTGCAGATTACGGTCTCTTGCAGACGGTTCACTTGAGCTTGCCTTCTTTTTATTTTGTTCGTTTCGTTCACGCAGAAGACTCAGATCGACTCCAGTGAAAGCGTGCCGACGATCATAAAGGAAATATTAGGCGTTAAGAAAGGGCTTACTCACGGCGCAACACTTTTCGTCTGATGTATACAAACAGACCGCGAATGCGATGAATAAAAATCAAGTCAAATCAAAGACTTTATTTCTTTCAAACCAAGAAAGAGGAAGCTGCAAGAGGCAAAAGGTCTGTAGCGCCTGACGAGGCCTCAGCTTCCTTGTACAGTTTGCAGTGCAATGCAGCGGTAAAAAAAAAATTATGTTACAATGGAACATGATACACTGGAAGCTACACACCGGGACACGCTTGAGCTCTGCCTGCACAACGAGGAATACGCACCGGTCAGGCGGCGCATAAGAAACTCGACGAAAAGAGATGTCCTCGCAGAGCGGATGTTCGTCAAATAGCATCGCTACCACAGTTAAGCCGAGTTCACGGCACAGCATAAAAAAAAAAAAAACGCCCGTGCTATTTCTGCGCGGGTTTTTTTTCCTCGAGTGCGTCGGCTGTTTTTCAAGGAACAAAAACGCTGCCTGCCCGACGCAAGCGTGATCGAAGGTCCTTCCAAGTCTATTTTGTACCCTTGCCAACGTGAGTATACCAGCGAGCAGCGGCGACTCCACTGCCTCTTCGTAGATTAGCGGCAACGGTCCCCGTAACGCACTAACCCTAATTTTTCGTAGACAAGCGAAGTGACCGCATTGTCCGACAACTTAATTTCTCCTTAGCGGACATTCAAAGAGCCAACAATTGCAATAATTGCCGCAGATTGCCTCCTTACGCGAGTTCGGAGCACGGGCGATCCAGTGTTCCTTATGTGTTTGTTGTTTCAAGCGCTATCGCTGTGCCAAGTGCCCTATTCACACGGCAGCTAATGACATCGCTCGCTGGCCCGACTAGCAAAAAGAAAAAGAGCCTCCCGATTCCACACTAATCGGGAATTAAGCCTCGAGAAATGCCTGGCGCAGTCGCGGCATGCCTCCGTGTACACCCAAAGTGCATTTAGAGCGTAGATCCCTGTGTCTGAAAAACGACTCGGCACAATCATTAGGCGCGCATTGGCTGCGTGTGGCCCGGGGAACGACGGGTGCGTCACGGAATCGCGACGAGTGATGTGTGTGACGGATGCGGTGCAGTGGAAACACTAAACATCTGCTCCTTCGCTGCTCCGCATTCGCCGATGCTCGTCGCGATATGCTCGCGGCCTATAGGGCGCAGGGCATACTACCAGACTCCATCAAGACGCTATTGTGGCCGCAGGGCAGTGCGCGCACTCGTGAGCGAACTTTGGTGAGCCTCTGTGCATTCCTCGAACACACGGGCTTGACGTCCCGTCTGTTCTCCGTCAGGTAGTTACACGCAGTGACCGAACGCTCCGCGAGTTCTACCTTGAACGATTAATAACTGGACGCCCCACTCCAGTTGTAACCTACACAGTGCTGTGCGCGTGTGTGATTTAATTCCTCTAAAATGAACTAATCACGCGCACAACCTGGACACATTTCTTATTGTGTAAATAGTTTGTACGTATTACTTCTCCCCCTGTCCTCTATTCCTGTCCCCTCACCTCTTTCATTTCATTTTTCCATTCTGCCTGCTGTTCTTTATTTCCGCTGCCCCAGCTCAGGTGCTTCAGTATCGATGGCAGATGCCGGGGCTAGCAAAAATCTTTTCCTTCCTTTTTACTATTATTTTTAATAAAACCACTACCACCACCACCAATCCTTAGGCTCCCCTGTCTACTCTGCTACGTGGACAGAAGTTCCGCAGAAGGCAAAATGTACAATGACAACCTGTTGAGCGAAAGAAAATAGAAACATTGACAAGCCGTTCCTGCCAAGTACCATCTGAAAGATTGCTGAATAAGCTTTTCCAAATTGCCCAATAAAACGGTGTCCCTGCGCGTGGTGCCGTCACCGAAAGAAAGTTAACTTCGCCTATATCACCAGATACAGCAAATGGGCCCGTATTTGACGCGTTACAAGTGCGAGAGACGCCATTTTATAATTCTGCGATGGGAGAAAGCACACTCAACCACCTTTCAAATGCGTATTTTAGACGTTCAATATTTCGAACCAAATTGTCGATTAAAAATATTTAAAAGCACAGTTAGCCTTTCATGTTGACGGCTATCAATTTATCAATATATCCTTGCCCCCTAATGTAAAACACAAAAAGTTTATTCGTTAATGTCAATTAATCATTTAATTATTGATCCATATGAGGTAAATAATTTCCGCCTTGATGTACAATCCAGCTCAACAGACCGCACCGACGTATGTCGCAGTTTTTAAAATGAAAACTGTAAAGGTTAGAAAAAAAACACCCTGTATATCGCGATCCGGTCAGTCGCCCATTTAGCCGACGGTCACGGAGCCACCCATGCCTAAAATCACGGTAGAAAGGACCGCATATTCAGCGCAGTTTGACAGGCGAAACAGCTAGTGAAGACGCAGGAGGGCGCCGCGAACACAACACTGTCGTCCGCGTCGTCTGCCTGTGCCTTCGTTCACGTGTTCGGCCCTCAAACTTCACTGCGCTCGTGTCGCGCCCAGTTCGTTCGCGCGTCCCGATGTCAGACTTGTCTGCGTCACCATCCTCTGGTCTCGTTCGCGTGTCAAGCTGTCAGACTCCTCAAAGAAGAGCCGCGCTGGTTACGGGAGAGAACGGGTGTTCGGGCAGAAGAAGGAGTGGGGGGGCACTCACATCTGCTTGTGGCAGACGACGCACAGCCACTGGTCGGATCCCTCGGGTGCGCCAGGCTCCGGGAGTCGGCAGTCGCGGCACACCTTCTTGCGGCACGATGGGCAGGGGGAACCCCGGTTCAGGATGCGCCCCAGCGCCGACAGGCAGCGGGCGCAGCTGCGCGCCGGGTCCAGACCCGGCCGCAGGGCCCCCCTCTTGCGCAGACGCTGCAGCTCGGCCTTCAGGTGCCTGCAACGGTACGACACAGCGCCACCATCAGTACTGGCATCGTCTTCACCCAACTCAGCCGTCAGCCGCCTACAGCGCATGCGCAGAAAGCTCCGAAGGCCAAGTGACTGTAGCGATTCATGATGCGCAAAAGGCTATACCGTATTTGATTGGCCCCACAATCTTGGACTAGAAACCCTTTGCCGCCCCGAGTTGTTGGTCAATTCAGCCTCCCCTCACCACCTGCTAGCCATCCTGGTTAACTCATAGAGCGATTAATTATCCTAGACAGGAGGTAGGACTAGCTTTTCTCCAACTGTGAAACATCTGAGCAGCTTTCATTTCTAGCCGTACTACGGCGCTCATTATGGTAGAAATGTGTAATTACTCCCTAATAGAAATATCCACGGGCTCCCAGAATCATCCGTTTTTAGGGCGCGCACCTCAACCATGTTTTCGCAATGTAAAAAGCCGTAGAAAAATTAGGGAATTACTCTTTGATTTCGAAAGATAATGTAGGACACCGGAAAATGAATAACAGGCTGACAACCACTTGCAGAATGCGCACACTTGCCTATGTACATAATAAGAAAGAGGACACAACAGTCAGGCCACAGTACTGTTTTCTTCTCCTGATCGCAAAAGAAAGCAGAAAAAGAGAACAAAAATATAGGAATGGAGTAAGTAAGTCGAGAAAGAGGAAAATCACCAGGAGACAGGCACAAGGAATATGGCTATCTAATGAAACAGCAGAGATTTTAACCAAACTGATAAACATTATAGCGAACATGTTACAAGTTTAACATGGAGGCGCTTAGCGGAGAGCCACTGGCAATGATATCAGAATCAGAATCAAGTTTATTTAACATCGTGTCGATGTTGGGTGCGTCGATAAAAAGCCAGTGAAACGCTTGATGAGGCCGACGCACCCCACAGATGCATTGCAGCGGTACACACAGAGCACTTTCAAATTGAACAAAAAAAGAAAAAAAATAACAGATTTGGCATAAGCTGTACATCAATTCGGACTCCTTATTAAATTGATGCTGGAGGGTGTAGCTCAGCATTTGATAGCATTTGATATGATATGATTTGATACGCATATTATATTCCACTTCCTCAGCCCATCGCAGCAGCGCCGTACTTACATTGAGCTCCTTGTCTTTCATCTCCAAGACAATATTCTTGTAGAGAAACTTTAAATTCTTCTGTATGCACACTTGAAACACTTACATCACCGAACTCCACGACCACGACTTTTTACTCTGTTATTTAGTACACTTTTCTTGTACTCTTCTTCTTCTGTCTTTTTACAACAAAAGCTGTATTTCGCACGTTCGGAGACATCCAGGCGTCGCCCGGCCATTTCCCGCACCTACCCCCAAACCACCCAATGTTGGCCCCTCAAGACAGAAAACTGCGCTATAAGCAAGGATGGAGGAATGGTTCTGTCCCGTCTTCGCTTCTCCGCCGTCCGGGTTTAATTGTAGCGCAGTGCCAAGTATTGAAACCGATTCACAAAATGCCTCTTGAACGGGACAACTGCACACCCCATAACTGTTACCACAATATTCTCATCAAAATGCGTTCACAACGGCTTACCCTTGGCGCTAATTCGGGTGAAGGGGCACAAACGCAATAGACATTCCACACACATGCTCAGGGTTACTGCATTCGGACGCAACTCAAGAACGAAGCGGCTATTCCCCTATATAGGGCGCCCTTCCAGACAGTGGCGTCGGCCGATTCTCATGATCCTGATAGCGTGACAATGCGGGACGGGGACTATTCCCAACCATGGAGGTAGGAGTCTATCCCCCTTTATCTACCAATCCCTGCATTGTAAAGCTAGCAGGGTCATGAGAATGGGCCGACGCCATTGGCTGGAAGGGGGTCCTTTGACGGGGAAAAGCCACTTCGTTCTTCGTTCTTGAGTTGTATCCGACTATACTGAACATTTCGACTGACATCAGCACACCTCAGCCTTCCCCCACATGTCGCTAAGGTTCGCACTACCGCAAGGGTAATCTTATGGTGACCTTTTCTTCCCTCTAAATCGGATAGTAGCGTGCCAGCGGGACAACAATGCGAGGGTCATGTGCCGGACACGCTAGACGCATGCAGCCACGTTTCTTTTCTGCAGCCTGCCTCTGTGAAAGAGTCCGCGGCCAGTGCGACCACGATTGAAGGCGACAGGGACGTCGTTCCTCGGTCGACCGGTGCGCAGCTGGGTCGACAGACAGCAGTGCGCGGCGGTGCAACGCAAGAGCACCGCGGAGGCCGCCTCCCGCAACGCGCGCACAGACCGACAAGGACAACAGGACCTCGGAGATGTCGGCGGTCGATAAGAACAACTCCCGCACACAACTGGTTCACACGCGGCGCCGCTAACACGCTGCTTACGGCGCCCACTGACAGGGCCGGTCGAGTCGACGCGAGAGCGCTACGGCGGCGACGACACGGTTGCTGACATCGAATTTGAACGAGGCGCTAACCCTGAGGAGGCGTCGGGCCCTCATTCTAGTATGCCTCAGTCGTCGGTAACCCAATTCTGCTGTTCATGTTCTCAGAAATCGCCCCCGATTTATCTGGTTAAGCTAGATGCGACTTCGGTGCTCTAGCATGTTTGGCCTTGTTTAGCTTTGTTTATCTGTGTTAAGCTTTTCATAAGCTTGAAAATTCGAGTTGCACCCAAATGTTCTTGAAATCGTTCAACAAGAGGGCTTAGTCGGGCTGGCTGGTGCACGTTGATGGAAACGACTGAACAGCGCTGAGAGACAGGACGGAAGAGAAGAATACAGAGCGCATGCGCCGTTGCAAAGCAGTCGTTCCTCGGCTTTCCTTTTGAAATGAGCCGCCTGAGCCGTTTGTTGTGATTCCAGTCGCCCTTCCCTTTGTTAGGCTGTCGCTGAAGTATAAACAACTAAATATAGTTCACTATACTTTGAAGCCACCCTACACGCCTCTCGACTGCATGTTGTTGTTGTGCTCTGATGGAGTGGCACATACCCACAGTGGGGGGTTGGCCAGGGTGCCTTACACAGTTAAACATTTGTGAAACATTGACCTATTTAAGGTAATCAAGTTTAATTATGTGTTAAAAAATAATTGTGAAAATTACAACTAACAAAGGATGTTGTTGTTGTTCCTCCGGCGACTTCATCATTTTCCTCTTCTTCCTCGCTTTTCTTCGCGTTTCTCGCTCTTCATCTGTTTCTACATCCCGTTTCGCAAGCCTGGTTACACTGTCCTCGCCGCGTTGCTTTGGCTTGCAGCCTTTCTATATTCCCCAAGGATCGATGGGCTGGCGTCGGCGCTCTGTTCTTTAGCTACTGTTCAGCTCGTCGTACACATCATTCG